>NW_027069611.1:133999-169551 GCF_002906115.3 Quercus suber
ACACCCCCCCCCCCCCCCCCCCCCCCCCCCCCCCCCCCCCCCAACACACAAACACGCACATATATTCCAATACACAACTAAGGTCATAGTCCTAATGATGAAACAACAACCCCTTTGGAATTATGATGAAACAACAACCCCTTTGGAATGATCAAGTAATTAGGATCCAGAAGATTAGAAACCATGATTCTACGAGAACCATGCTTGCATTTTGCATATGCTAGTAGCAAGCGTACATACCATACCATGGTGACAAGTAACCCTAAAATTACTATTTTCAAACCAAAATCAGTCACCTAAACTTGAGGCCCGTGGGAGCTCATGGTTTTCAAGAAAATTATTAAAGAGATAATTACTAGTAGCTAGCAATGGACTATTTATTTAATTTTATAACGCAGAACCTCATTGAGACAAGGCCTTTGGGGCCTCTTTTGGGGAGTAAACCACGGATATATACACAACCTCACCCTCCAAAATATTGTATAAAACATGGACTAATTTTTTTTAGCTAATGTGACATATTTTTAATGATAATTAAAAAATTTTAATATTATTTTATAAGTCATAGAAACTTCAAATGTGCTATTAGTGCACACCGTTTACTACATATGCATTTTCTATTAATAACTTTACAATAGAGACCAAATTGACTGCTACCAAAATGTATTGACCAAACTGAATGTGGCCTCAAAATATATGGATCAAAATGATATTTTTGGTTTTTTTTTTTTTTTACCAATGAACAACTTTGTCATAGTCCTAATGGCAAAATAACAACCCCTCGGAATGATTAAGTAATTAGGATCCTATTTGAGAGCATAATAAACTAGTTCTAATAGGCTGTTCATACTAAGACACCATACGCGAGACCGGATTTGGCACCAAAAGAATGGGCTCTGCTAACTAATAGGACTTTCAAAAGTACAAATCAACCAATACCAAAGGAACAAGACAACAAGTCATAGTATTATTGATATCACAACAAGTCACAAATATCAAAATACAAGACCGCAAAAGTTCAAAACCAAGATTAAATTACAATTCTCCTAAGTACTCCTAAGCTAAGTTACAAGACTACTCCTAAATAATTCATGCAAGACAAAACACACTTATAAACATGAAGTTATCATTTCGTTGATTGAAAATTTGGTTTGTTAGATTATGTGTGTTTGTAAAAGAGTGATCGATTCCTATTTATACTTCATCATTGGCAGTTATTTCATCATCTTACAACTTGAAACAATTATCTTCTCCAATAAAATGACTGCTCACATGTTCATGTGACATGCTCAGATAACTGCTCACACACTTGCCTATCCCTTAAGTTCTCAGAAAACTGTTTGTATGCTCATGTGCTCTTCACGTGTTTGAATACTTGAATAACTGCTCGCGCGAATGTCATCTCCAAACTAACTCTGCAATCTCTCACACTTTAAAACTGATAAAGAATTAATTACTCAATACCATGATGCCACTTGTAAAGCTTCATTTTATTGGTACTTACCCAATAGTTTATTCTTATATAACAAAATTATATATATATATATATATTTAGTAGTATTTATTTTATGTAATTAAAAATATTACTAATATGCTAAATAAATAAATATTTTTTATATTAATTATTTTAAGGGGTGCATTAATTAATTAATTAAGCCTCTATTTGGATAGAGATGAAAAATTAAAATTATTTTACTATTCAGTTTATTTTTGCTACTATTCATGAGTTTCATTGCACTTTTTGATACTATTCATGGACCTCACTGTAATATTTCAACTAACTTTTACCTTTATCTACCGTACTTTCAGCAATAAGTTTTTAGTTTTAGCAAAATAAGCAATATTCAAACAAACCCTAAGTGTAATGAAATTTTGATGTTAGTTTTATAAGATTTATATAAGAAACAACTGATTAGAAATTTGGTGTTCAAGCTAAAATATTCTTACTTATGTAATGGTGGAAACAAAGGCCAACAAAAGAAAAATAAATAAATTTAACAACACACAATCAAGAATGTAAAAACAATTTTTGAAGGATATTTTTTTATATTTATTTTTATTGTCAAAATGATATTTGCATTTTTTTTTTTAATAGGCATGAAACAAGTCTATCTATATTAGGTACAATATCATGCAATTTTCAAAATTTAAACACATAATATGATCAAATTATTACACTAGTTTTATTGTCTTTATATTTTGTCTATAAAGTAGAATACTAAATACTATAATTTTTTACAAGAAAAATTATAAAAATATTGGAGGAAACTAGCTAACAAAATGCACCGTATGTTTGACAAGCCATTAGTAGCAAATTTGAGAGCTATAAACATTGCTTTTGATCCTTTGAAGTCTATTCATTATAAGGTTATTTTTGTTCATCAAATACCTTCGTCACAATCGAGCCAACTAATCAAGATTGATATATACTCATAAGAAACCCAATCTTGGAAGTCCATCAATGAAGTTCTTATCTTGCCTCATGATGTAGGATTCAGCAATAAAGGGGTTTATTGGAATGGTGCAATTTATTGGTACGATCGCTCTAGGGTTGCAATTTTGTACTTTGATTTAGATTAAGAGTGTATGAATAGAATGCCAATACCTCACTATATTTCAAATGGTTCACAAAAGTTGTATTTAGAGTATTTTGGAGAATCTAGTGAACGTTTGCATATCATTACATCGTGCAATCCTATAAGTATTTAATTTATTATCTATGAGATGCAAAGAGACAAATCCGATTGGTAGAGACAAACCCGATTGGTTTGTGAAATACCATGGTAATCTCGATTTTGTGACATTTTTATTCCCGAAGATAGTATTTACTCAGAATGTTAGATATTATATGTACCCGTCCCTTGTGCTTAGTTGAAGGAGAAAAACAAGAAGGAAATCTTGTACTAGCAAAACTAGGGAAAGTGATTTCTTATAATCTAAAGGATAAGGCGTTGAAGGTGCTTTGTGATTTCAATTCATGGAGATCCCTGCTTGTATTTAAATGTGGTACTTTTTGGAGTTTTGTGGTTTGCTCTTCACAATGTTCTTGAATGTGTTTTACTTGGATATATAATGGTCTAATGGAATTTCTCATGAATTTCTTAGGAAGGGCATGATTTATTTATAAGACTGTGTTAATTGTAATTTCTAATTAGTAATAATGTTTCATATTGATTCTGAAATCTATTCCTTTTATATGTGTTAAAAAAGGAAACTTAGCACTAAGTTTATGTCACACTAGTTTGAACTTGTCAATTTTTTAGGAAGGGCTACAAGTTTTTTTGAGTTGTTTTACTCATGTCAACTGATGCACTGTCATTGTTTCAATTTTAAGTGCATGTTTGGCTCAAAATTAAAAAGTCAGTTTATTTTACTATTCACCTTATTTTTACTACTATTTATGGGCCCCATTGCATTTTTTGGTACTATTAATGAATCTCACTGTACTATTTCAATTAACTTTTACATTTATTTACAGTACTTTCAATAAAAAGTTTTTAGTTTTAGCAAAATAAGTAGATTCTAAATAGACCCTAAGTGAACATATGATATCCTCAACTCCAAATTCACAACTTCAACTATGCTCTTTCAGTTGATTTATTCATAAACCTATGAAATGCAGGCTATGAAAGCTTTCTCTTTTTCTTTTTAAAATGATGTTCGTCCTATCAAGTTTTAGATCCTTCCCAGGGATGTAATCAGCATTTGTTGTGTGCGTGTATTTGAAGGTTTGATAGAGACCAAAAATATTTCTTAAGTGTTATTGAATTGAGATTGAAATGCTGTTTGTGCTTTTCATGAGAACACTAGCAAGTAGGGAATTTGGATTAGGGATTAGACAACCGAAGAAGA
This sequence comes from Quercus suber, assembly GCF_002906115.3. Lineage (NCBI taxonomy): Eukaryota > Viridiplantae > Streptophyta > Magnoliopsida > Fagales > Fagaceae > Quercus > Quercus suber. The sequence continues at coordinate 137,852 of NW_027069611.1, forward strand.
ATATCTTCTAATGTAATGCTTAAACTCAATCATCATTTTAACATCTTGTTGAGGTGATAAGATATTATTGATTTTAAATACACATCAAGAAATCATTGGTATATATGTCAGTTTTTTCTACAAATGGAGAGAGAGAGGATTAGAAGTAGAAATAAGAGCATTCATAATTGTGATGCTAAAAAATTTAGTTTTTAATTAACAACTCAAAAAGATATTTTATATATTTTAACACCCAACTTTACCATACACCAAACATTAAAGATTCTATTTTTTTACCACTTCACTTAGAATGTGATTGTTTGGAGATGAAACAAGGTCAATGGAAAATTTTGAAGAGAAAATGGGAAAGCAAATTTTTTTTTAGTGTATTTGGTTGAGTAGGGAGAAAGGAAAATAAATGGTAAGGCCCAAGTAATTTCTCCCCAGGCCCATCAAAAAATTTTCTCTTCAAAATAGAGAAAAAAAAAAAAAAAAAAAAACTATTTAATGAACAAAAATGCTTATATCCAGTTCCTTTCTTTCTTTTTTTTTCCTTGTTTTTCTTCATTGCCTGGGCACGTTGCCACTCTCTGGGTTTTTTTTTTTTTTTCTTTTCTTTCCTGGATGACTGGACGTTGCTTTTTTTTTTTTGTTAATTTTTTTTTTTTATCTCCAGGGCTTGTGGCTGTGGTTGGGTACATTACCATTTTTTTTCATGTGTGATAGTTGTTTTGTTTTCTTTTTTTTTTCTTTTTTTTTTTTGTTTAACTAGACATGATTTTTATTTTTTAATAAATTGAGTGATTGCTTTTTTTTTAGTTGTTTGTCACTTTTTTGTTTTAATTGATCATCATTTTTTAACGAGGGTGTATGAGTAAATTTATATAAACTTACTTTTTCTATCCCTCTATTTTTCCACTTTTAACCAAACAAAAATGAGAGAAATTAAAATTTTTTCTATCTTCATACTTTTCCATCCTCCCACCATTTTCTATCCTTCCACTTTTCCACCCCTCCAACCAAACAGACCCTTAAATATATTTTTTTTCTTTATTCTTTCTTTAATGGAAGATAAAAAATAAAAATAAAAAGACATTTTTTAATGAGGAAAAAGTCACAACTGAATAAACAATAATTTTTTTATCCCTTTGGAGCTATAGTAAACTTGCAAAGATAGCAACTTTACTAATAAATTTTATAGACATACTACCATCAATGTAGCATGCCTATTTGTATTTTGGCCCTTTGGGTGCTAAAGTAATATCTTAGCTATTTTAGCACTACCAATTTGAATGCAAGAATTAATCTCGTGTAATGGACCAATAGCCCATGAGCCAAGGGATATCTCTTGTGCTCGTTCCATAAAGTGAGTCTATCACAATAGATAGATCCCACACTTGGTCCCTGGGGTAGAAGGGTATCCATGTCTGCTCCATGGAACAGACCTTTCACAATATATAGGTTCCACTAGTGTATAGGATTCACGTTGTCTACTGGAACAGACCATTCAAAGGGTTTGGCGACTTTTAATCTAGGTTCCTCCAACATCGACAGAGGAGAAAGCTCCTAAAAGAATATGAGTAACTTTCTTTTAAGAGTAATTTGGTAGATTTTGGGGAAGGTCGAGAGATTACCCATTTTTATGGGTTGAGAGATTGTTTGTTTTGCTAGTGTGGAAGAGTTATCGGGTGTATTGGGTCTTTGAGACCGAACCAAGGAAGACTGAGCATGACTGTGGAGTAGGAAAGACTCTGTTGATGGAGAGGACCAGCTCACAAGGATCCATTCATTGTCAAAAACTAGATTGTAGCATCCATGTTTGGTCACGTAGAATAGCCACAAATAAAAGTCTGAGTCCAATGGAGTGACCACGAAATTATTAGGTACAAGTATAACAGTTATTTAACCTAATCACCGATGGGAACCAGGCATGAAGGAATTAAGCAGGCGGAAGAGGGTTTTGTCCACATTAGTAGCTTGATTTGACATAAGAAAAATATATGCTCCACTGATTCTGGACTAAAAGAACAAAAAGGACAAGAGACCACCTCTGCAAACCATAAACTTGCTATTCAACATCATCCTTTGTGTATTTTAACAAAACCATACTTCAAATCAAAAAATGAAAACAAAATAGAGAATGAAAATCAATAAACAAAAAAACAACACTGGAATCCATAAATTCAAATTACAGGGTAAATAACCCAGGAAAAAAAAACCGTAAAATTAAACTAAATATTTCTAACCAATCCTTGTTTCATTTACCAAAGGAAATCATAATGTGAAACACACCCCAACACACATAAAATAACATTTAGAAAAGAAATACAATTAAAAATGAAAAGAAAAGACCTTGGATCTCTATCTCAAAACACATCATCCAAGGTTTACAGATTGCAGAGAAATGACACAAAACCACCAAAAAGGAATATGCTAAAAGCAAGGCCCTCAGATCTCATAGCTTAAAACAGATCATCTCCAATTAATGCCACTGGCTTCACCATAGGCCATTTCACACCACCAAATAGTCAACACAAACACACACACACACACAATGACCATTTGGTGGCGCAAAAAGTGCAACCATGGATGAAAACAATGCAATCGTTCAATACTTCTGAGTTGTACATCATCGGGCGAAATGGATGGTGGGTGATATCATACTTAATGATAAACCTACAGCACCATATTCAAAGCTACTTCACAAACCTAAGATCAACTGAAAGTACTCAGGGAGTAGGCGAATAGCAGCTATGCAAACATACAAATTGTAACCATAACTTTTACTACATACTTAGAAATCATAATCTGAGATTTTAAATAAAACAAGTGTAAGGGAATAAAATAAAGTAAGACTGAAAGGTATCCAGATAATATATAACACTTCAGGAACCAAAACTCGTAAAAGAAAATGCTTCAAGGGAAAAAAATTAACTAAGCTTCAGCCCTCAGATCTCATAGCTATAATGATTCACCAACAGTGAAACTTATGATTCTCTTTAAAAGCCATTCAACATCTTTTACGGCAATAAGAATACCAACCACTACCACCTCTACCAAAACCAATAAACAAATAATAATAATAATAATAACAATAAAGAAGAAGAAGCAGTAGCAGCAGCAGCAGCAGCATATTGATGATGGCGAGTGGCAGTAGAGATGGAGGCTAAAAACGAGAAAACAAAAGCACCGCTCAACAAAACTATTTTTCATCATAGGGCAGATGTAAATACTGTAAAGCTCAAAGTCTTCAATCATACAGAAGGCATAATGTAGACAAAGCAACATCATTTTTAAAAATAAAAAATCTCTCCACAATTTAAGTCCGTTAGTCAAAGACAGGAGATCATCTATATCCCAAATACCATCAATCAAAACATGATACAGCAATTGTTTCAGGTAGATCCAGATATAGAGCTTTCTAGATATAATTCCATCTAAAGAAGCAATATATCTCTCACAGCCCAGTGCATAAACCATTCAGCACATAATTAATTCTTAACATCTAGTGCAAACTACAGCAATATAGAATATTTCAACTTCAGAAAAAATATTCAGTCACATATGTAATAAATAAAAGCTATATAATATGCAATCAAAGAGGCAATTGAGACCATAACCTTGCCAAAGACCCTAATCAGTGCTTTTGGATCTGAAACATCCAACCAACTGCACGTGCATGGGTAAAATTGAGTAGTCAAGACAACTGCTTCCTTTTGGAACAAGAATTTATGCAACAAAAAAGGCTACAATTTAACAGTTTCTGACATTAGACCAGGTCTAGATACAGTTGACCCACATAAACATGCATGCTCTGAAAGCCCACAGATCTCATAGCTCTGAAAAAATCATCTACAGCATGCAAATGGCAATCATCAAAAGACTCTGCACACCACCAAGGATACATAAATACACACACACAACTACATAATGGAGAAGACGGTGGTGGTGCGCAAAGGCTAGCGATAATTGAAACCATGCAACCAATCAATATAGTTCAGATGTCCGTCATAGGGCATGATAGGAATGTAGTATGCCAAAAACAAAAGTGCAAGTCAGCAAATCAATAAATGTAAAATCCACTTAAGAGATAACCATGATCAATAAAAACCAAAATAATGAAAGAGATTACAGATGAGCTTTCCATTTACAATCTTGAAAGTAAATGATGCAAATACACAAGGAACAAGCATAATGGAAAACAAAGACTTGCCTTGTAAGAAAGTTTAAATCCAAAAATAGCCACTTATTTTACCTAAGAAATATCTGGCGTATCTCCATCTGGCTGACACCCCTAGAATATAGCACCTGAAAACTTCTGTTATCCATTGTTTAATTCAGGCACAATAGAGTAATGAAAGCCAGACTAGGCATGCTGTGAACAATTGGCTTACTCAATTGTTAATGCTAAACACGCAGGCTAAGAACTTTAAAAAGACAAATATACACCAATTTAAAGGAGGAAAAAGGTTGGTTACGGTGGTGGGGTTGAAAGCTGCTGCAGCCCTCAGATCATGTAATCAAGAACAGTGAAGCTTATGATTTTCATTAAGAGCCTTCCCACATTTTGAAACAAAAAAACAACAACAATCATCATCATCATCATCATCACCACCACCACCACCACCACCACCAACACCACCACCACAACCAGCAGCCAACAGCCAGCAGCAACTAGTAGTCTAGAACACATGCTGGTGGGCTCACTGGATGTGTCAACGGGGGTTCAAAATGAAAATCAAAACTGTCACGATGCAATTTAAATTCATCATTGGGCAGATGAAAAAGGCTTCAATTCTCTTTCAATGCAATTTAGGGTTAAAGAAATCAAATAAGTGAAGAAAAAGAAAAAGTAGTCTAGAAATATCTAGCACATTAGTAGAAATAGAAAAGGAATCAGGAATTACCAACTATAACCATAGCCAAGCAAGGGCCACATGCATTTTAGAAAAGGAACCAAAATGCATAAGATTAATGTCGATCTTAAGGCAGGTGTGACCAAAATTTATAGTCAAAATTATTTGTTTACTATTATAACATTCCACAGTTTAAAAGAAACAACAATAAGCAAGCAAATATGAAATAATTTCACTATTTAAAAAATACATATTCTGACCCAACATTAGATAGAATAATACAAAGAACAAGAAATCTTGCAAATTTTACAATGTGCTCAACTATATATACATATAAAAAATTATGTAGTATCAGAAACAGCTTTCTAGGCTGCATTTCCATCAATAATGCAGTGATAACTGCTCAGAGCCCAGTGCATTTATCATCATTCAGAACAACAAAAACCCAAATCAAAACACATAATATAATATAAGAAATACATGTAAAGGAAAATAAAGAAAAGTCCTCAGATCTCATAGCTTTGAAATGATCATATACAGTTTTTTAATGCAATGGGCATTCATCAAAAACCTTTACAAACCACCACCAAAGAAAAATAAAATTGTGTTTATATGTATGTATGTATGTATGTATGTATGTATGTTAAAAGAAGGGTAGATGGTGGTTGTGGTGGTAGTGAAAGTGGTGGTGAGTAAACGGCTGATAATGAATTAAAAACCATGCCAAACTGCTCAATTAAATTTTGATTTGTACATCATTGGGCAAAATTAAGGACTATTCGACCAAACAATAATTAAAACAAAAATAGACACAGAGGAAAGCAAGGTGAAAACTGAAAAGAGAAGCTAAAATTAGGGTTCCATGTGTGGACAGTCAAGATGGTCCCTAGAATTTATAGAGTGGACAATTTTACCCAAAAAGAAACCTACCTTTCTGAAATTTTGTTTGAAGATTTAGGTGTTCCTTGGTCTCTAACAAAATAAGATCGTCTATATCCCAAATACCAACAATCAAAACATGATACAGCAATTGTTTCAGGTAGGTTCAGATATAGAGCTTTCTAGGTCTAACTCCATCAAAGAAGCAAGATACCTCTCAGAGCCCAGTGCATAAACCATTCAGCACATAATTAAATCTTAAAATCTAATGAAACTACAGTTATATACAATATTTTCACCTTCAGCCAAAATATTCAGTCACATATGTAATAAATAAAAGCAGTATATTATACAGTAAAAGAGGCAACTGATACCATAAGTCCATAACCTTGCCAAAGGCCCTAATCAGTGCTTTTGGATCTGAAACATCCCATGTGTCAAATTGAGTAATCAAGACAATTGCTTCCTTTTGGAACAAGAATTTATGCAACAAAAAGGGATACAACTTAACAGCGTCTGACATTAGACCAGGTCTAGATACAGTTGACCCTCATTAAAATGTAAGCTCTATGAAAGAGCTCAGATCTCATAGCTCTAACAAAATCAATTATGGAATGCAAATGCCAATCATCAAAAGACTCCACACACCACCAAGGATACACACACAACTACATAACGGAGAAGACAGGGTGGTGGTGCGTAAAGGCCAGTGATAAATTGAAACCATGCAACTGATCAATATAGTTCAGAAGTCCATCATAGTGCAGGATAGAAATGTAGCATGCCAAAAACCAAAGTGCAAGTCAGCAAATCAATAAGTGTAAAATCCACTTAAGAAATAACCATGATCAACAAAAACCAAAACAATAAAAGAGATGAAAGATGAGCTTTCCATTAACAATCTTGATTCTCGAAAGTAAATGATGCAAATAATCAAGGAAAAAGGATAATGGAAAACAAAGACTTGCCTTGTAAGAATGTTTTACACCAAAAATAGTCACTTCTTTTACTTAAGAAATATCTAGCATATCTCCATCTGGCTGACACCCCCAGAATATAGCACCCAAAACTTCTGTTATCCATTGTTTAATTCAGGCACAATAGAGTAATGAGAGTCAGACTAGGCAGTTTGTGAACAAACAGCTTACTCAATTGTTAAAGTCTGGCAAATAATATTTCCCAAGTTTATAGAATACATAATTATATGACAGGCAGAGACAATTTTCACATGGAGACTTATTAAAGAATCTTGACTAAAACTTTTGAGTTAGAAAACCCATTGAACAAAGATAAGCTTAACATAGAACCTTGTCAAAATAAAAACCCATTGAACAAAGATAATATGACCATGCCTAAGACTCCAAATAACCATCAGAGACCTCTATGCAAAACACAAGTTTAAATTTTTAATGCTAAATGGAGGGATAAGAAATTAATAAAGACAAAAATACACCAATTTTAACAAGGAAACAAGTTGGTTATGGGGGAAGAAGCTGCTGCAGCCCTCAGATCATGTATTCGTGAACAGTGAAGCTTATGATTTCCATTAAGAGCCTTCCCACATTGACATTATAAAACAAAAATAACAACAACAACAACAACAACAATAAACACCACCACCACCACCTCAACCGCAACCAGCAGCCAACAGCCAACAGCCAACAGCGACTAGTAGCCTAGAACACATGCTGGTGGGCTCGCTGGATGCGTCAATGGGGGTTCAAAATGAAAATCAAAATAACTGTCACTGCAATTTGAATTCATCATTGGGCAGATGAAAACGGCTTCAATGCTCTTTCAATGTAATTAAGGGTTAAACAAATCAAATAAGTGACCTCATCAACTGAAGAATACTAGGAGAGAAAAAAAGGAAGTGTTAAAATATCTAGCAAACTAGTAAAAATTGAAAAGGAATCAGGAATTACCTACTATAACCATAGCCAAGCAAGGGCCACATGCATTTTAGAAAAGGAACCAAAATGCCTAAAATTAATGTCAATCTTAAAGACAGGTGTGTGACTGTGACCAAAGTTTATTGTCAAAATTCTCTGTTTACCATAATAATATGGCACAGTTTTAAAGAAACAACAATTAAAGGTGTTACAAACTTATAACTTAGAATTGATTGAGTCAAATAGTGTACTTCTAATCACCATCTAGCAGTTCAAGAATTCAAACAATAGATTTCTAACAAAACAGGATATGGGTACTATTGAGATAAATCCCCCATATCTCATAGTCATAGCTATAGCCATATCTCACAATAATGATGATGACAACAGAGAAAACATGATAAAGGCTGATGAAGAAAATCAATTGGGTTTTTTAATCATTGGGCAAATACAGATAGAGATAAATTACTTACGTACATGTGGGTATTTCAAAGCACTAAATTATGGAGTATCAGTATCAGAAACAGCTTTCTAGGCTGCATTTCCATCAAAAAATAAAAACTGCTCAGAGCCCAGTGCATTTATCATCATTCACAACAAAAACAAAAACCCAAATACAAGAAATGCATGTAAATGAAAATAAAGAAAAAAAAGCCCTCAGATCTCATAGCTTTGAATGATCATCCACGGTTTTTTTTTTAAGGCAATGGGCATTAATCAAAAGCCTTTACAAACCACCACCATAGAAAATAAAATTTGTGTGTATATATATATGATAAAAGAAGAGTAGAATGTGGTTGTGGTTGTGGTGGTAGTGAAAAGTGGTGTTGAGTAAAGGGCTGATAATGAATTAAAAAACCATGCCAAACCGCTCAATAAAATTTTGGTGTACATCATTGGGCAAAAAAATTAAGGACCATTTTACCAAACAGTAATTATAACACACAGAGACACAGAGGAAATGAAAGCAAGGTGAAGACTGAAGAGAGAAGCTAAAATTAGGGTTCCATACTTTCATGTGTGGACTTTGAAGATGGTTCCTGGATTTAATAGAGTCGATAATTTTACCCAAAAAAAAAAAAAAACCCTTGCATTCCCGAATAGGCTTTGTTTGAAGATTTGGGCCTTCCTCGGTCTGTAACAAAAGAAGAGAGACAAATTACCATTTATCCAGTTCGGCTGAAATTTTGAAATTTCATTCGATGGATAGTTTTTTACCTCATTTCATCTTGTATTTTTAAGTTTTTTTTTATGTTTTTGGACGAGGGGAAGGGAACATAAAAGATAAACAAAATTAGATACAGCTTATTACTAAAAATTAAAAATATCATAACGAAATAATTTTTAAATGTGTAAATAGTACTGTGAAACCCAGTTTTAAAAAAAAGTTACTAAATTTTATACTTGTGAGTTCTATTAATAGTGCACTGGACCCATAAAAAAAAAATGCTTTCGCTGAGAAACTCGCAAAACGCACTTCCCAAACGGAGGCTTGGTTCTATTTTTAACCGTGGTAGGTTACAGAAATCTAAAAGAACTAACCTTAAGAGGGTAAAGTGTTAAATTTCAAATTATAAGTAGATAACTTAAATTTCAACCAAACTACAAATGGATAAATTGTAATTTACCCAAATAAGAAACAGAGCGAAAATAAACTTAACGAATAAACCTTAATTGAATAAACTTAAAATTAAAGTACTAAAATAAATGAAAGCAAAATTAAAGAACTGAAATGAAATCTCAAAAATCTTAGAAAGTCAATTTTGCATTTCTGGTTATAATATCACTTATAAATTAAAGGTTAAAATACTATTTTTGTAACTACATTTTGAGGGTATAGTTAATTTGGTCATTACCTTTTGGTAACATTCAATTTGTTCATTTTAATTTTCAATTTACAGTCAATTTGGACCTTATATTTTTATTATTATTTTATTAGGCATATAAGCTTTAAGTGTACTAATTGTATAAACCGTTTGTCATGTGAGTATTTTTTGTTAGTGAGTCAACAATCAAATTGGTTGCAATTTAAAAATAACATTAACCAAAATGTATGGTCCAAATTGACTGTGATCTTAAAATGTAAAGAATAAAGTAGTATATTCTTTAAAAAATCTTCTTCCCTCTTCTCGTGTGTGTGTGTTAAAAATATTTAGTATTCTCAAAAGAAAAAATAGTTGGTTAATCCTACATTGAAAAATGAGTGTGAGTAAAAGAGGTTTAAAGTCTGTGCTGTATATCCAAGAGTTAGGTCCTTTTGGATATACATCACTGTAAATTTCTTTAAAAAACTTTCTTCCCTCTTCCCGTGTGTGTGTGTTAAAAATACTTAGGTAGTGTTTGGATCCGCGTTTGTGAGATGATTTCAGCGTTTGCATTTAAAACTTTGATGGGAGCCACGCTACAGTAGGCAAAATAAACGCTGAGATGAACAGTAACCGCACTTTTCATGCACATGGATTTACTGTGCAGGAGACAAAGTGCACTGTTCACAGGTCCCACGGCATTATTCACATATTTAAAAATTATTTTACTACAGTGTTTTTCAGTTTTCAATAAAATAAACTGTATCTAAACAAACCCTTAGTATTCTCAAAAGAAAAAATAGTGGGTTAATCCCACATTGGAAAATAAGTGTGAGTAAAAGAGGTTTAAAGTCTGTGCTGTATATCCAAGAGTTAGGTTCTTTTGGATATACACCACTGTAAGCTTCTTTAAAAAACTTTTTCCCCTCTTCCTGTATGTATGTGTTAAAAATATTTAGTATTCTCGCCTAAAAAAAAAAAATAGTATTTTCGCCTTGAACAAATCATCTTTAACATTATACATTCATATTTATTATGCTTTAATTACAACTCACTGCTTCAACGGTTGTGAAATTTGTTATGGCTTTAGACAAACTCAAAATGAAACTGCAAATTTATTTATTTAGTTAATTATTTGTTTTTTTAGTAATATTATTTCATCTCTCGTAAAGAGAACCATGCTCAAATCCTCTTCCCCAATTTGTTTTTTGTTTTTGAAATTAAACAAAGGCATTTTATTCATTCAGATCATGTAAGCGTGTCACAAGGCAAAAGGAAGTTAGGACAATCTTCTACACAAATCCAGGAGTCACAATTAACACCTCCTTTGCCAAAGCATAAGCAACATGACTCTCTACTATTTCCTCCTACAATAAGAACTGAAATCTCTTAATCTTTTAGCAAACCGCCTACTATTATATATTCCAAATAGCATGAAGAACCCACCTAATATCATATTCCATAACTTTAACAGGAATATAGTCACTCTCATCAATGATAAATTGGTAAGAGGCCCAAATCTAGAAGGACATCCTTTGTAGGTTATGTGGCAACTTGATGATTTTGTGAAGGAGGTTCTTACAAGGCTTGTATAAGAATTTACGGAAATTTATTAGATACTTTGGAAATATACTTTCTCTCTCTCACATGGGAGTGGGCCTCATGGTGGTTGGAACCCACTTTTGTGTGAAATGAAAAAAGTATACTCGCAGAGTATCCAATAATTACCTATAATTCATTGTGCCTACATGGTCATTAGTTGCATTTTTCTTTACATGAGAAGTGGATTGTTAAAAATAAATAAATCAATCAAATAGTTAAACATGTTAAGGGCACTGTTGATTTTTCTACTTTGATGGAAGAGAACCCTTATTTCTTAGAACAAACTCTTTTCCATGATATAATTTCCTTTGGAAGTATGCAATAAATTTTTGGTGTTCCCATCAAACAAAAAAAAAAAAAAAAAAAAAAAAGGAAGTATGCAATAAATTTTTGGTGTTCCCATCAAACAAAAAAAAAAAAAAAAAAAAAAGCTGCCTTAAAGTTAAAAGGTTTCTTATTGAAGTGTAACATGGCTACCTCACCCATGAGTCTTGCATGGAAATAACTCCCTTGGTGTTGGCATGAATTCTTAGGCTTAAGGTTTGATTGAAATTCGTTTATTTTGCTGAAATTAAAAACTTATTGTTGAAAGTACTGTAGATAAAGATAAAAATTAGCTGAAATAGTATAGTGAGACTTATAAATAGTATCAAAAAGTACAGTTGGACTCATAAATAATAGTAAAAATAAGTTAATTAGTAAAATAAGCTGGTTTTTTAATTTTGAGCCAAAAACACACTTACTATGCTGAGAACTTCTTTTGGAATTCATACCCTAGAGAAGGGATTTGGGCCTAGTCTACTTCCTTAAAGTCTACAATCATCTTTATTACACAAGTTTGAGCTCCTTTGCCCTCCCTTTTTCTATCATCGAGGGCTTCTAGAAAATTGAATATAGTCAATTATTGTTATCGATACAAAAATATTGTATCTTTTATCTATAAAAAAAATCGATACATAAAGAATGTAGAGACAAATCTAAGGTGGGCCCCTGACTTTTGGAATTTCCTATTAAATATAGAAGCAAAAATTCCTTTATTGGACTGCTCTCAAATTTTAGAACATTAGTTTGAACGAATAAATTTTAGAATTTAGACCTTAAGATAATCCTTTAAATTCATGATTTATTCCAGCAAAAAAAGTAAAAACCCAATAAAAGAGTTGAAGCAGTACATGCAACCCATAAAAAATTAGCTGATCCATAAAAAATTGAACTAGAACAAAGAACCTTGAAAAAATAAAAAAAATAAAATGGCCCCTTGCGGACTGTCCAAACTCCAAATACAAGAAAATTAAATCCAAAATTTTCTAATTTCTATAAAACTAAATTTCCAAAATACCTATATATCAACATAAAAAAAAAAAAAAAAGAGGCTAATACTGAAAATCCCTTACGGGTTTCTAGCTTCCACTTCAAAGCCGTTTGGATAGGAATTATAATTCCTGCGTTTGCGTTTTTTTTTTTAATTTTTTAAATCCAGCTCCTCTTGCACTGTTCATAGGACATGAACAGTGCAATTAGGCAAATGCATAGTGATTTCATTAATGAACAGTAATCAAAAAATATTTTTTTATTATTTTCAATTTTCAGTAAAATAAGCGGTATCCAAACACACCCGGTATCCAAAAATGAAAAATCACACCGCCTCACAATTAAGCCATTGAACTAAAGAGGTCCACTTTGCCTCTTCTCCACGCCCAGCTCCGGCACTAAATGATTGTTTTGACTCTTGGCTCTCTCTCTCTATCATTATACATTATCTCTCTTTTGAATCAAAATATTAAAGTTAATAATTTTTTTTTAGGGGAAATAATATGTTATTAGTTATTACATACGTTATATTACTTATTTATTGTGTTGTGCTATGTTATATATTTAGATTATTTGGTACTTTATGATATTATCATATATATATAATTATATTTGATAATAACAAGGGTGGTTTGATATTATTTAGAGTATATCTTTATATTTGTCGTAGCAGTGCCTTGATATTGTTGATTTTATATTTAGGGTCATGTTAACGGATGACCTTAAGACAATAGTGTTTTTTTTTTTTTTTTTTACAAGATAGAAATTCTACTCTAGCCTATCTAAGTGTATATGTGTGTGAAGTTCTATTCTAAAGACTTGAACTCCGACTCTTACCCCCCACAAGTACTTATACTTGTGAAGTGATCATCGTGCCAAGGTAACAGATGCTCTTAAGACGTTAATAAATTATGTTAAGAGATTTTTATCGCCACTTTTATGGAAAATATAAAAAGCTGACAAAAAAATTACTTGTTTTATCATTTTTCAAGAAAATGTTTCTAAAAATAGTTCATAAACCAATGATATTAGAGCATTCGTTAACATTTCTCTTATATTTATAGTAGTTTTTTTTTTTTTGGTGCTAGAAGTGATAATAGTGGTTGAATTATTTATCTAGTATTTAATATATTTAATTAGGTATATAGATAGTTTAATAAAAATTTAAAATCCAGGTAAATGTAAATAATTTATGGAGATGCCATCCTTAATTGATTTTTAAGAAAAGAAAAAAAAAACAAAAAAAATCAAGTTTCGAAGTTATTATTGCTCAATTCTTCATCCCAAATATTGAAATTTTAGATGTTTAACTCATAAAAATACTCAAATATAAAAACCTAAGAATATAGATTTTATTACCATGGAAGAGCTCATTTATGTAATAATATTTTATTTAGATTCTCTTTCTTTTTTTGTTATTTAAGAACTTTGTATATTTAAGTTGGTCCTCCTTGAAAAAATTCCTAGTTCCATTATTGAAAGAACAACTTCGTTAACAGGTGCGCATTTGTTAATAAATCATTTTAATAAAATTTTTATACTATTTTTATGAGAAATATAAAAAATTACTAAAAAAACAATTGTCTTTTGTTTTCCGTAAAAATTTCTAAAAATATTTTTTAAACCAATATCGTTAGGGTATCTATTAAGTTTTCCCTATAAAGAAAGTGTTGTTGTCTTATTAGAATAATTGCAAGCAACAATAGATAGGGCCACCATCAATTTCGCCGGTATGACTGATCTTTGCAAACCAACATCAAGCCTTATTATTCATCTTTGAATTAAAATAATTTTTTTATATATTTTTTAATTGTATAGAGTAAAAAAATTTCTTAATAAATAATTATTGTGGGGCCAGAAAATCGGGTAGCCTCGGCCCACTTCAACCCAGGCCCAAATGGCCCACGCCGAGGACGCACTATGGGTCCGAGGATGACCCTATCCTCGGTCGTCCGAGACCTCAGTACGAAGAAGGGGCAAGCCCTGGGCGAACTGTCACCTCGACATTGAATACGCTCACCTAACCCTTCTGGCCGCATTAATGGGGATGTAACCCCTTGACAGAGCAACATCGATCAGGGCGAACCACTGGAGCATGGATATGGCCTCTGATGGGACAGACGGTCAGAAGAGAGGCCAATAGATGATCAACAGGAGGAGGAAGAGAGGGATATATAAGAGAGGTGAGAAAAATGTATGGAGGAGGAGTTTTTGAGGGGGGGAAGAAAAAGCCTCCTCGGCCATAGGCCGAGGAGCATCCCCCAGTTGTAAATAGTTCTAAGTATTTTTCAATAGAAGAAAAGAGTTCATGCTCGTTGTACGCCGGCGAGCGCCTAAACCTTCAATCCACTCTCTACAAATTCATTGTTCTGGGTTCGTTGGGCCCTTAACCCATATCCTTTGGGTTAGGGCTACAAAAATAGACCCCACAATTGGCGCCGTCTGTGAGAAGGATTAGTGCGTTCGTCGGCGCAACAGGCGATTGTTCTAAGTAATCGTTCTACGGAGAATTGGTGGTGGTGCAAAAAAAAAGAACTACCAAGCAAACATTGCAGAAAGATAAAAGTTCGACATAGAAGATTCAATAGCAAAGAAAGGAAGCTTGATGTCATTTCATAAAAAGAAAAATACAAAATACAATCAGAGGCTCAGGCAGGCGTGTTTTAAAACTATTCCTACAAGCTAGTTCTACAATCAGAGGCCCAGGCGGACCCGTCCTAAAACTAGCTAGAGGGAAGTGTCAACCCGTACCCTTATCGGCATCAAGAGAATGGGAGAACTTGACAATAAGGGGGCGGAAGGGGGCTGAGGCTGGCTCGCCTCAAGGCCACCAACAACTCCTTACTTGGTGCGGCGGAGCTTGAACAAAGCGAGGAGTAGATGCAGGGGCTCCGGGACGCCCTCCCCCGTGATGTTCCCTTGATTCTCTCCAATCCTCACGAGCGTTGGCCGTTGGAGACGGCAACACTCGAGCACCGCCCATGACATGAGTTCGCACGTCTCCTCCATCGGGGGTGCGCTCCGATGAGAGACATTAGGTACTTCAACGACATCCCTTCGGGCCACCGTGCGTGGCGCCATCGGGGTTACGCCTAGACTCTGCCGCACCGGAAGCCCAGTGAGAGTTGCGGCCACAACGGCTCTTGGCACGGATGTCCTCACACCCGCCCAAAGCCGCCCCATATATACCAACTCCGGTCACAATTCCGGCGGGGTTGTTAAAGGGGCTTGGGGAGCTGAAAGGGCGTGTTTTCTGTTTGTGTTGGGAAGTTCATGGAGTATGAAGAAACCATCCCACCGGAAAGCCTTATATAGAGGATGAAGGTTGGTGAGAATTAATCTACGCAGAATTCGAAAAGAGAGTTACCGGCAGGGCTAATATTGAAGCTACCAAATTCCATGGGGATGGTAGACCATTGGATTTGTGTTAATTCACGAGGACATTAATGAAGGCGCGTCTCGCGCACCGAAACGTCAAGCGCAGAACACGAATGGCCAAGGGACGCTTCGTAAATGAAAAAGATGGGGGCTCGAGCTGGAGGCGAGATCAACGCCACGTGTAAGATCATAATCCGACCCAAGGAGGAATCGTCTCCAATAAAGCGGTCCGAGGACAAACCCCTCCTTACAGAGAAATGAAAGCGTTAGACAGAATCAAGGCATTGCATGGTCCTCGAACTCAAGCCTATGGGGAAACTACTCGCTCCTCTATACTTGGGTACTAGACAGAACCAAGGTATTGCATGGTCCTCGGACTCAAACTTATGGGGAAACTAGATACTTACAGAGAAATGAAAGCGTTAGACAGAACCAAGGCATTGCATGGTCCTCGGACTCAAGCCTATGGGGAAACTACTCGCTCCTCTATACCTGGGCACTAGACAGAACCAAGGTATTGTATGGTCTTCGGACTCAAACCTATGGGGAAACTAGATACTTACAGAGAAATGAAAGCGTTAGACAGAACCAAGGCATTGCATGGTCCTCGGACTCAAGCCTATGGGGAAACTAACCGCTCCTCTATACCTGGGTACTAGACATAACCAAGGTATTGCATGGTCCTCGGATTCAAACCTATGGGAAAACTAGATACTTACAGAGAAATGAAAGCGTTAGACAGAACCAAGGCATTGCATGGTCCTCGGACTCAAGCTTATAGGGAAACTACTCGCTCCTCTATACCTGGGTACTAGACAGAACCAAGGTATTGCATCGTCTTCGGACTCAAACCTATGGGGAAACTAGATACTTACAGAGAAATGAAAGCGTTAGACAAAACCAAGGCATTGCATGGTCCTCGGACTCAAGCCTATGGGGAAACTACTCGCTCCTCTATACCTGGGTACTAGACAGAACCAAGGTATTGCATGGTCCTCGGACTCAAACCTATGGGGAAACTAGATACTTATAAAGAAATGAAAGCGTTAGACAGAACCAAGGCACTGCATGGTCCTCGGACTCAGGCCTATGGGGAAACTAACCGCTCCTCTATACCTGGGTACTAGATAGAACCAAGGTATTGCCTGGTCTTCGGACTCAAACCTATGAGGAAACTAGATACTTATAGAGAAATGAAAGCGTTAGACAGAACCAAGGCATTGCATGGTCCTCAGACTCAAGCCTATGGGGAAACTACTCGCTCCTCTATACTTGGGTGCTAGACAGAACCAAGGTATTGCATGGTCCTCGGACTCAAACCTATGGGGAAACTAGATACTTATAGAGAAATGAAAGCGTTAGACAGAACCAAGGCACTGCATGGTCCTCGGACTCAGGCCTATGGGGAAACTACTCGCTCCTCTATACCTAGGTACTAGACAGAACCAAGGTATTGCATGGTCCTCGGACTCAAACCTATAGGGAAACTAGATACTTACAGAGAAATGAAAGCGTTAGACAGAACCAAGGCATTGCATGGTCCTCGGACTCAGGCCTATGGGGAAACTAACCGCTCAACTAGACCTGGGTGCTGAACAGAACAGGGGCATCGCATGGCTCTCAGACTCAGGCCTACAGGGAGACTAACTACAAAATATCCCAAGTTAGGAAAGGATCAAGCCCCACTTAGCCCTTGAGACGCAAGAGAGCTGCCCATGCATACGTTCTCTCTCCTTATCATCATTACTGGCGCGATTGACCGACATACAATTCAAGCTAAAATCATACAGATCTAAGGAAAAAAGGAAAAGCAGGCAGCGCGTACACAAATAAGCAGTTCAAATAAAGGGAGATTAAATTCGCATTACAACAATGAGTTCGTAAAAATTTGCATGGCAAGAGCCACAGTACATAGAGGAGAAGCACAACAAAATAAAATGACAACGTGAAAGTAGGACGAGACAAGACATCGGGGAGTCTACTCCTTTTGCTCAGGCTGGACAGGGGCAACCCCTGACCCCTCCGAGCCCTGGCCTGAGGGGACGGCCTGCGAGGGTACGGCGAGAGCAGCTGCTTCCTCAGTGGTGGGGGTTGGATCATCGAAAGGGATCTCCACTACCTCTTGGGGCACCTCCTCGCTCGAATGCTCCCCCGGTTCAGCTGCCCCCACCTCTTCAACAATCTCCCCAACCTTAGGGTCCTCAGGGGCGGCCTCGCAGATAGCGAGGGGGTAATACACATTCTCTGCCTTCCATAGGTCAGACGTGGCCTCCACCCCAGCTTGTTTGAGGGCCTCAGCCCAGACCTGGGAACAATATTGCCTACACACCCCCGGGACTTGAGCCTTGTAGGCGGCCTCTACCGCAGCCATCCCATCAGCATAGGCTGCGGTCTCAGCCTCCTCCTTGGCACGCTCGGCCATCTCCCTGCCACGGTCAACCTCGTCTTTGGCCCGCCGAGCGTGGTCTTTGGCCCGCCGAGCGTGGTCTTTGGCCCATTCGGCCTCCTTTTGGGACCCCTCGGCCTTTGTCACCTTAGCCTGCAAATCAGCGATTAGATCCCTCGCGATTCACAATTGCTCCTTCGCCTCGCCCAAGCGCCTCGTCTGCTCATTGGCCTGGGTCTGGGCACCCTCGAGACCAGACAGTGCACTATCCCGCTCCCTGGTCACCGCCGTCAAAGCCTCTCGGGCCTTGGTGAGGTCAGCCTCGGAATTCTTCAGAGCCCCGGTGGCCTGGTAGCGCCAAGCACGCTCCCGTTTAAGGTCCTCCTTCTGCTTATTTGCAGCCCCCTCTAACATAAAGATAGCTTGGACAGCCTGCCAGAACAACCAATGTGCTATGAGCCCAATAAAAGAAAAAGAGTGGGAGAAGAGTCGAGGTTATAGCCCTTACCATCCCCACATATCGCTTGAGGTTGAGGAAGACCTGCTCGCTCGTCAAAGAGTTAAGCTCAGCCATATTTGCTGGGAGTAGCAAGCTCCTCTCCAGCGCATCAGCCACGCGCGCGCCTTCGCCCTCATTGAAGTCCCTGAGAGAGGCGTTATCCCTCAAGAGCTCCCCACGGAGCATCAGGGCTAGGAGCCAGGCCTAGACCTCGGAAGAGGTGGTGTCGACGACCTGCCTCTCCTGGCTCTTGTCGCCTATTTTAAGCTGCTTGGACGGCCGCAGAGTAGTTTCCTCCTCCTCCGAGGACACCGTCCTATCCTCCACGATCCTTTTACCCTTATCCTTCTTCTTCTTCTTGGGGCCAGCAGGCACGGACCCAGAGGGGAGCACGTCTGAGAAGGAGAAAGAGGGAGCTTCTACCGACCGGAAGTTGACCTAGCCTTCGGAGGTGGAGTAGGAGGTTTCTGTTGGGACTCCCCGACTGGCCCTTAATCAGGTCCAGCAAGTTGGTGGTGGGCTTCCTCTTGTAACCCATTGACGGCCGAGGAGTGGCTTTTGAAGCAAGGAGGTCTGCTTCGATCAGATTAGGATCACCCAAGTCCCCAAGAGGGTCCTTGGACTGATCAAGTTGAGCGAAAGCGTCAAACGCGTCCCTTTCCCCCTCTGGAGCTTCCTCGGCGGCCTCGGCGAACGGTTGGGAAGAGGAGGGGACGGCTATTGTGACAGCTTCCTGGTCGGAGGGCTCCTCGAGGATCGCCGACGAGGATGACGTGCTTCGGAACCGGGAACGATTTCTAGGTAGGTTTATAACCCAAAATTATATGGGCGGCCCTAACCTGATTGTCGTCCTCGTTTATATACACCAGCGCCCTCAACACTTTTTGCAAATCTTCCCGGTTTACCAGATGGAAGTGACGCTGAAAGGCGTACGGGTCTGCAAACGGAAAGCACCACTGTGTTGGTAAAAAAAAAAAAGGGAGAAAGAAAAAAGACGAGAACTTGAAACCCTTTCTATCTCCCACTGCCCCACCTGGTACTCCCTCTGTTGTCGGGCAGTGAAGGCCATCGTGCCACTCCCCTGACACGATGAGGAAATCCTCGTAGAACCTTTTGCTGGACTCGGGGAGGCACTGAATGAGCTGCACCCTATCGTCTCTCGTCTTCAGGTAATACGACTTGCCCTTAAGAAGCTGAAGATTGTAACACCAGTTCACGTCGTGGTGGGTCAACCTCAGCCCCATCTTCTCGTTTAGGGCGTCCGCACAGCCCATAATCCTAAAGACGTTTATCCCACACTGGGTGGGGGCCAACCGGAAGTGCATGAGGTAATCCCTCATCACCAGCCCCGTGGGGATCGTCATCCCCCCTTCAAGGAAGGCGACTATGGGAATTACCACCTCGCCCTCCTGCCTGTGTATGCGCCACTCCCCGTCCTCACAATATTTCAGACCTACATTGCCGGGAATTCTGCGGTCGGTGATGAATTTCTCCATCGCCTCCACGGTATTGACGTATTTCTTAAACCTACCCATCCCAGTTGACGCCTAGAAGAACTAAGAAAGAACAAGCGGAGTAGAAAAAAGGGTAAAGAGAAAGAGAGGCCAAAGAGAGACAGAGCGACTTACTGGAAAGAGGAAGGGCTCCTCGGACAGGCTTTTGTGCTGGAGATGCTAGTGAGAGTGTGGCTAAACTCAGGAGGGGCGCACGAATATTCTCGATTACAAATGAAGAACAGGAAGAAACGGTTCGTACTGGTATTTATACCCCAAATCGAGGAACCATGCGGGTTTTCCCGCCCATAAATGCAAGACGAATCTCCACCGTTGGATGGGTAACGCCTCATTGGACGTGGGGAGCACAGAGCCGCCTGAATTTAATGATGGGCACATTTCGTGCTTCGAAACGTCAGCGACGTGCCTTTGGCAGGTGAATAGACCCCAGTACTGACGGGGGAGGGGGGTAAGGCCGAGGATGTCAAAATCCTTCTCCCCGCCCGAAGATGCGTGCAGCAAGATTTTGAGGGGCTATTGTGGGGCCAGAAAATCGGGTAGCCTCAGCCCACTTCAACCCAGGTCCAAATGGCCCACACCGAGGACGCACTATGGGTCCGAGGATAACCCTATCCTCGGTCGTCCGAGACCTCAGTACGAAGAAGGGGTAAGCCCTGGGCGAACTGTCACCTCGACATTGAATATGCTCACCTAACCCTTCTGGCCGCATTAATGAGAATGTAACCCCTTGACAGAGCAACATCGATCAGGGCGAACCACTGGAGCATGAATATGGCCTCTGATGGGACGGACGGTCAGAAGAGAGGCCAATAGATGATTAACAGGAGGAGGAAGAGAGGGATATATAAGAGAGGTGAGCAAAATGTATGGAGGAGGATTTTTGAAGGGGGAAGAAAAAGCCTCCTCGTCCATGGGCCGAGGAGCATCCCCCAGTTATAAATAGTTCTAAGTATTTTTCAATAGAAGAAAAGAGTTCATGCTCGTTGCACGCCGGCGAGCGCCTAAACTTTCGATCCACTCTCTACAAATTCATTGTTCTGGGTTCGTTGGGCCCTTAACCCATATCCTTTGGGCTGGAGCTACAAAAATAGACCCCACAATTATAATGCCAAAAAGAGTAATATAATTTAGTCAAAATTTAAGCATTTTGTCATAAAAATTAATATGGGTTACATGTTGTACATCTTTAATAATTATAAGGAAAAATTATAAATACCATCCTATTTTATGAGAAATTTATTCTAAATTTAATGGAATTTGATAATATAGCAAATACCAACAATACTAAAATACCACAGAAGATATTTAAATTCAAAGTTAAATAAGCTAAAATACTTGATAATTAGCTTAATTAAAAATAAGTAGTTTCTTAGACCAAAAAAAAAAAGATAGAATAAATTTTATATATGTAAAAACAAGAACCTTTCATGTAGTTGTGGCTCCACCATGTGGTACATTTTTGAGAAGAAAGGAGAATATAATGAAATTTTGATGTTAGTTTATAAGATTTATATGAGAAAAATTTATTAGAAATATGGTGTTCCTGATAAAATATTCTTACTTTTGCAACGGTGGAAACAAAGACCAACAAACGAAAAATATATAAATTTAACAACACACGATCAAGAATGTAAAAACAATTATTGAAGGATATTTTTATTTTTATTGTCAAAATGATAATTGCATTTTTTTAGTAGGCATGAAACAAGTCTATCTATATCGGTCACAATATCATGCAATTTTCAAAATTTTAAACACATATAGTATGATCAAATTATTACACTAGTTTAATTGTCTTTCTATTTTGTCTATAAAGTATAACAGTAAATATTATAAATTTTTACAAGAAAAATTATTGAAATATTGGAGGAAACTAACAAAATGTACCACACATTGATAAGATCCAAGATCTTATATGGATATAGCTGAATTCAAGGACAGTTGGCCTCCAAAGAAAGAGGGTGAGGGGGAGAGAGAGAGAAAGAAAGGAATCAAGAACTTCTATGTTATTGCTTATCTTCTCATGTGAGTATACTCAAGTGTGAGGACCAGATTTTAACTCGTAGCCCACTGCTTGGATGGACTCAAGCCCAAAAAGCCCAAAACAATAAATTTATAGAGAGTGGGTTGGAAAATACTAGGTTTTAGTTGATCAAACAAACATTGGAATAGAATCAGATGATAAGAGAATGAAAAGAAATAGGGTTCTATTGAAGAAAACTAATCCTCGGCAAGGTCCGAGGTGCACTATTCTTGTATATTATTCTCAAGTTGGCTTACAAGTTTGGTTCCTGAATGCTACAGTGTTTCTTTTTGTGATTTCCGATCCCCCTCTCTTGTTGTTCTCCTTTCCTTTTATATCATCCTCCTCTTTTCTTCCCACTTCACATGTGCATGCTAGATAGTTCTTGTGGATACTTGTCCCATCGTCCCTTTCCATTAGTCTTCATGTAGTAGCTGTAAGGCTATAATCTACTGTTCAGATATCACCTTCACATTAATGCGGTCAGGGTGTTAGCTGCAGTGCATTTAATATGAAGGTAGCAGCTTTCCTCCTTAGATTTCACCACTCTTTCAATGCTTATCAACACCAATGAGACTTCTTGGGACTTCATTTTGAGTGATTGATAAATTTTTTGGACATCGGCATTGGTTAGCCAAGGACGAATTTATCCTCAGCCTATCCCTTAAGCCATTATGGTCAAAGTTATCCTTTATTTACCAATACAATCTTCACTAAATAAGATTCCTCTTCCTCAAACAATCCCTTGTCCTTTGATTGGGCCACAGACTCATAATATGAGTAAACGATGGGCTCCCATGCCCAATATCCCTACATCAAGTATATATGTACAAGCCTTGTCAGAGTACTCATCTAATCAATCAACTAATCAATGATTACAACCAATGATTTACTAACAATCAACTAACTAAACAATGATTAACAGTGCAGTAACCAACTAACTACCAAAGGACTAGCAACAATACTAACTAACTTAACTAATTGACTCACTTAGCACCCTTGGTACAACTCAGCAGCTCACTCAGTGGCCTTATATCAATACTCCCCTCCTCAAAGCACCTTGCCCACAAGGTGAGGAAACTGCTATCGGAGTTGATATATATCTTCCCAAGTAGCATCCTCTGGAGTGCACCCCTGCCACTGCACCAAAACTTGAGTGACTGCTCTATTCCTAAGCTGGAGAGACCTATCCTTCAAGATTGCCATAGATTCCAGAATGAAAAAACCTTCTGATGTAACAGTTGGAAGTTGAGAGATAGGAGTAACCTGGTGTCCCAACTTAGCCTTGAGACAGGAAACATGGAAAACATGGTGAATCTGAGAACCTGGGGGTAATTCTAGTTTGTATGCCACTGCTCCAACCTTTTGTATGACTTGGAAAGGACCATAGAACTTTGGAGACAACTTACCAAGTGTGTTTTGCTTCAAGGACCTTTGCTTATAGGGCTGCAACCTCAGATACACACAATCCCCCACTGCAAAACTCCTCTCAAATCTGTACTTGTCTGCTTGAGACTTCATTCTTTCTTGAGTGAGCAGCAAATTCTACTTAAGTAATGACAAAACTTGATACCTATACTTCAAATGCTCATCAATAGCTCCCACCAGAGTTGTTCCAAGGATATAATCTAACAACCTTTGAGGTGAATAACCATATAAAGCTTCAAAAGGAGTTAACTTGGTAGAGGCGTGAAAGTTGGTGTTAAACCAAAATTCAGCTAATGGTAACCATTCTACCCAAGCAGTAGGCTTATCAACTGCAAAAGCCCTCAAATATTGCTCTAAACTCCTGTTTACCACTTCAATTTGACCATATGTGTCGGGATGGTAAGCTGAAGACATGACTAACTCCACACCTTGAAGTTTCATTAATTCACTCCAAAAACGAGAGGTGAAAACTGGATCCCTATCACTTACCACAGAAGCAGGCATACCATGTAATTTGAAAATGAATTGCATATATAAAGATGCAACCTTAGATGCAGTATAATGATGGGACAAGGCAATGAAATGGACATACTTAGTGAACTTGTCCACTACTACCAAGATTACATTCTTCAATTGAGATCTAGGTAGTCCCTCAATAAAGTCCATGCTCACAACTAGCCAAGGTTTGGAAGGAATAGGTAAAGGTTGAAGCAATCCAGCTGGTTTACAGTTTTCATACTTGACCCTTTGACAGATGTCACATACCTTGATGTCCTGTTTCAAATCTTTCTTCAAGCCAAACCAATAAAAATCTTGTTTCACTCTATGTAAGGCCTCCAAATAACCTGAGTGCCCCCTAGTGGTCCATTATGGACATGTTGTAAGATTGAGGAATTGAGAACACTTGTAGGTCCCAAATAAATTATACCCTTAAAGAATAGTAGTCCATTAACTAAGGAGAATCCCTTAGGGGTTATACCACCAGTCTGAGAGATGGATAGAATGGATTGAATAGTTGGATTAGATGCATAACTAGCCTTGAGTTCAACTACCCAAGTTGGAGTAGGGAAGGAAATGATACATAAAGTTCCCAAGGTAGTAGTAGCTGAAGTGGTTAAATCAGTAACAGCATTACCAACTACAGATTCATGACACCCTTGAGTTGAAATTTCAGCTAACTCAGACTCTTCCACTCTCCATGACAAAACATCTGCCACCACATTATCAGTACCCTTCTTGTATTCAACAACAAAGGCATAGTCTAACAACTTAAACAACCATTTTTGTGGAATTGGTATGCCTATTTTCTGATGTAGCAAATACTTGAGACTTTGCTGGTCTGTTTTGATGATAAATGCATTACCAAGCAAAAAATGTCTCCACTTCTTCACTACAGTAACTAAGGCTAAAAATTCTTTCTCATAAGTGGATGAGGCAAGGGCTCTACCTTTTAATGCTTGACTATGAAAAGTAATGGGCCTTTGCTCTTGCATTAAAATAGCACCTAAGCCATGTCCTGAAGCATCACATTTCACTGTGAATGTCTTAGAGAAATCAAGCAAGGCTAACACAGGAGGGCTAGACATAGCCAATTTGAGTTGATGGAAGGCTTCTTCAGCTTCATAATTCCAAGAAAAAGAGTTTTTCTTCAAAAGTGTTGTTAAAGGGGCTGCAATGTGACCATACCTTCTGACAAATTTCCCGTAATAGCCAATGAGGCCTAGGAATCTCCTCAGTGTCACGCCCCAAACCCCAAAAGGTCCAAAGTATGAGAAAGATGTCTCAAAGTACTTATAGATTTTTCATTTTTGACAATCCAATCCACATAAATCATATCAAGTACCAACATCAAGAATTATTATAATAATTCCATTGAATATACTCTCAACTCAATGTCACGCCCCAAACCCCAAATTGTCTAAAGCATGAGAAAAACGTCTCAAAGTACCTATAGATTTTTCATTTTTGAAAATCCAATCCACATAAATCATATCAAGTACCAACATCAAGAATTATTATAATAATTCCATTGAATATACTCTCAAAAGAAGTCAGAGCTCTAAACAGTAATTACAAGAACCATTGGCCACAAAAGAATAGAGGTCTGAATAAATAATTACATAACATCAGCTTGTCCCATCAGTGGGAATAAAATCACAACCACTATAATGTATAAAAGAATGAGTCACGCCTATTCTAAAATGTACATCATTTAATATCTCCATTACAAAAGTTCAGCCTCTATCAGTAGTTAGTCTAACTATTGTTAGCCACCACAAAGCTGTCTCAAAAGATTGTTGCTTACTCTGAAAATTTTATAAAATAATGGAATGAGACAGAGCCCAGTAAGTAGCATAATTAATGGGGTTGAGGGAAATGCAAATTCCATTTTCAATAATAGTAATATGATATGACAAGAATGATTGAATAATGAAACACAAAGTTTCTCAAAGTAAATACCTTGAAATTATATACTATAATTTCTGAGCACCAACAATATAATTTCCAAAGTCAAAATATCTAACATAAAGTAAATTATCACAAATATACCACACTACCACATAGACCGGTCAGGAGGTTCACCTATTCACAACTGGCATAATATTGTCCTCTTTGGTATACAGACTCTTGGCCCCATAGACAGCAGCCTCACCCATACCTTCAAGATTTTTCTCTCCCCCCATGGGCAGCAAAAAGAGCATATCAAATAGGACCTCTCTTGCATGTGGTCTCTTGGCCCCATGGGCAGCAGTCTCACCCACACATAATCAAGAGACCTCTTCCCTCCATGGGTAGCAGGGAAGAACACGTCATCCAAAGTGAAAAGATACTGACCTGGATTTGATTTCGTTGTCACAAAGACTACGGAAACCAAATCAGATGATCATCGAGAAATCACACATGACATGATGTTAAAACCACATAAAGCTCACAAGTTACATTACTTTGAAACACATAGTTTATATCCAAGTAGTTTCAGAAAAATCTTAAATAATCTAACTTCTACAAAGTTTGTAAGGTTTTCAACTTCATTCTTGTCATGAGATTTTCTATCAATTTCCCACATAACAAGACAAGATAAACATCTTTAAATTTTATAATATACCATAAAATCCATGATTTCCTTATCAAAGATTTAAATAAAAGATGCTCATTTTATCATATCAACAATTCATGCATTTCTCCAAATGCAATACCAAATATGATGCATTTTCATATATATATATATAATCATATATATATTAAGGTTACGACACAATAGTTTTTAGGAAAATATAGTTTCCATAGGTAGTTTCCAATAGCGTGTCTAACCCAAAAACAACAGTTATGCAACATGGTTATTTTCCAAAAATCCTATTAAAAAGCTACTCACCTTGCAACCGTAAAAGTCTAATTCTCCAAGTTCCAAGGAGATTATCTAGAACCTAAATAATATTAAGTAAACCTATCACAATAAGTATAGAACTTGAAATTGTATCTACCTACAATTTAGGAATTGCTAAATGAGCACTTAATTAGGCAAGCTTAGTATTTAACCTCATCAATACTAATATATTCCACTTCCAAAGTTTCTCAACAAATTGCTTCACAAGGCATTAACTCCAATTTATAAAGTTAACCCATTTAATATCATCTCCAACATCATGACTAGCTTCCAAAAAATTTACACTACATCATTAAGAGACCCATGAAAACAAAATCAAAATATCCTCCAAGACAAGAAATTTAGAACTTCAACTAACTCCAAATAAACCCAATGGCAATGGAAAAATTAGATTTACCAACCATCACATGTTTTAACTCAAAATCTCTAATTTTCCACCATACATAAACCTTAAGTAGTCATCATTAGCACAAATCATAAACCCATTCTTCAAATAATTCCACCAATGCAAAAACCATACATAAAAACACATAAATATCACTTTCAATGCTCATAAATTACATGGGTACCATTATTAAAGCTTAGATAAAAATATAACCTCAAGCAAATATTAAACCTACCAAAAAGAATAGAAACTTTTACTTCAAATAAAGGGATGATGATGCTTACGGATTCCTAAGGATTTTTCTGGTGGTCTTGCTGGAAAATGATGGTGAAAATGGTGGTGGTGGTGGTGTGGAAGTACCAATGAGAGAGGATATAAGAGTAGAGAAGAGTGTGTTTAAGTGAAAAGAAAAGAAAAAGGAACAAATGAGAGATATGGCCGGACATGAGAGGGTGAGATGGATTGAAATGAGTGGTAGGTAGTGGGGTTAGGTGGAGCACATGGGAACTTCAAAAAATCTTATCTGTACTTTTTCTTTTTCTTTTTTGACTAATTGGGACGTTACACTCAGAGATTTAACATTCTTAGGTACAGGCCATTCTTGCATAGCCTGGATCTTCTTAGGGTCAGTTTTTACACCTTCCATAGAGATGATATGTCCAAGATATTCTACTTCCATACAAGCAAACATGCATTTGGACATCTTAGCATACAATTGATTCTTAGCCAACACTTCCAAAACAGCTCTAAGATGTTCCACATGGTCAATCATGCTTCTATTATACACCAGAATGTCATCAAAGAAAACTAGAATAAACCTTCTAAGATATGGCTTAAACACCTGATTTATTAAGGATTGAAAGGTAGAAGGTACATTTGTTAACCCAAAGGGCATTACCAAAAATTCATAGTGCCCTTCATGAGTCCTAAAAGCAGTCTTAGGAATATCTTGTTCTCTCATTCTGATTTGATGATATCCAAACCTCAAGTCTCATCAAAGAAAACTAGAATAAACCTTCTAAGATATGGCTTAAACACCTGATTTATTAAGGATTGAAAGGTAGAAGGTACATTTGTTAACCCAAAGGGCATTACCAATAATTCATAGTGCCCTTTATGAGTCCTAAAAGCAGTCTTAGGAATATCTTGTTCTCTCATTCTGATTTGATGATATCCAAACCTCAAGTCTAATTTGGAAAAAATGCAAGCCCCATGTAATTCATCCAAGAGTTCATCTATAACAGGAATAGGGTATTTGTCTTTTATAGTAGCTTGATTTAATGCCCTATAATCTATACACATACACCATGAACCATCTGATTTTCTTACTAAAAGGATAGGGGAAGCAAAAGGGCTTCGACTATTTTGTACAAAACCTACTTCCAACAACTCCTTCACTATTTTTTCAATTTCAGTTTTTTGGTAGTATGGATACCTGTATGGTCTTTGGCAGATTGGCTGAGTCCCCTTCTTGAGGTTAATCTGATGCTCATGCCTCTCATAGGAGGTAAGCCCACTGGTGTAGCAAAAACTCCATGGAACTCTCGCAACAAAGTAGCAATCTCAACTGGGAGGGAAGATTGCTCTATTGTTGAACCATGAGTTGTTATCTGCAAAATCAATCCCTTCCTAGTAGGTTCTTTGAAGAATTGAACCCCATCTTGTATCTCAGGACCTGTTGATTGAGTTTTAATTCCTTGCAACACCACTTGCTTGCCTTCATAAGTAAATTCCATAGAAAAGTGTTTGAAATCCCAGTTGATGACTCCTAAGGTACCAAGCCACTGAGTCCCCAAAACCAAGTCACAACCTCCCAATGGCAACACATGCAGTTGAACCATGAAAATCTAACCATGTATGAACACAAGAACATCCTTGCACAATCCTTGTGTCTTGATGGTCTCCCCATTGGCCAGCTTCACTTCAAGAATCTGTGACACGTCAACTGGAATTTGAAGACTAGGAATTAAGGATGCATCAATAAAGTTGTGAGTGCTTCCAGAATCCATAAGAATTACCAAGAAAACAGTTTTGATTCTTCCTTCAACTCTCACTGTTCTTGGAGTAGGACTACCAACCAAGGCATAAAGAGTAATTTCAGCTTCTACCTCCTTTTCTTGTACCCTAACAGTGGTAACCCCATTTTCAATCTCAGTAAGTTGTACCCCACAACCAGAATCTTGGACCATCTCTACTCCTTCCAGCAAAAACAGAGTAACATTCTTACATTTATGCCCAGGTACCCACTTATCATCGCAATTATAACAAAGGCCCCTTTTTTTTTTCTTTCTTCCATTTGAGCAGGAGAAATCCTTTTAATTGGAATTTTGTTCCTAATGTTAACTGGTGTAGTAATTCTTGGTAAACCAAGCAAGGAAGGCCTAACTTGCTTAGGTGAACCCTTGTAACTGGCAGCCTCACAGGTAGCCTCACCTCATCCTTTAAGCCACTTAGAAAATAGCTTGATTTGTGTTATGGAGACAACCCCTTTATCCTACTAGATAAAACATCGAATTCCCCTTTGTATAGTGCCACTGTTGATGTTTACCTCAACCTAGTCAAAGCCTCCATGGGATCATCATAGGCTGTAGGCCCAAATCTGATTAACAAAGCTTGTACCAATGCCTCCTAGTTACCAAATACACCAGCATCTACACCTTCTTGAAACCAAACCAAGGCTTCTCCATCCATGTGAAAGGATGCCATCATCAACTTCTCATGTTTTGGTATCCTATAGTACTTGAAGTACTGATTGGCTTTGTAAATCCAAGAAGTTAGCTCCTCACCACAAAATCTAGGAAAATCTAGCTTCACAAGCCTTAACATGCTTGGGACGAGACTATGGTTGTTAAGAGCTTTAGGGGTGTGTGAATTCTCATGGTTAGGTTCTTCATTTTCTGCAGCATTTAGCTTCTATAATATTGTAGCTAATTGTTAGCTCATTTCATTCAGTGTACAAGTGTGAATGCAGGTAATCTTATGAATTTCTTGTAGGTCTTTGGTGTGGTGGTCTGTGGTGGATTTGAGGGAAGCAATGGTTTCATTGAGAATGGTGGTAGCTCGTGTTTCAGTCATGGTGGACGTAGGAATCACAAGGAAGACCTGCTCTAATACCAATTGATAAGATCCAAGATGTTATATGGATATAGCTGAATTCAAGGACAACTGGCCTTCAAAGAAAGGGGGCGAAGGAGAGAGAGAGAGAGAGAGAGAGAGAGAGAGAGAGAGAGAGAGAGAATTATAGTTTATTTTTATTGAAATCCTCGTTTTTTTACAGTGAATTAACTCAATTGGCACAAAAATTAAAAAACTTACATTAGATGAGACACGCGACACAATTTTTTTTTGAGTAAATAGTAATAATTATTAGAACACGCATGAAAATAGTAATATTAGTATTTTAAACTGGGTTTATAATGCATTACATAACTAGAGTACAACTACAAAAGGGCCTAACCATTGTAGTTATAGACTGAGGTTATAAATAGCGAACATTAGACACACACAACTAATATGGAATAAAAATCTCTATTTTTTGAATAAACAGTAATACTTATTGGAACACACACGAAAATAGTAATATTAGTGTTTTAAACCGGGTTTATAATATATTACATAACTAGAATACAACTATAAGAGGGCCTATACTTATTCTAAAAAAAAAAAGGGGGGGGGGGCTAACTTTTGTAGTTGTAAACTGGGGTTATAAATAAAGGATATTAGACATACACAACCAACGTGGGATAAAATTAACTCTAATTGAATTATACTTTTTAGACTAAATTAACTAACTTAGCATAAAAATTTAAAAACTTAAATTAGATGGGATATGTGGCATAAAATTATACTCTAATTGAATTTCAATTTAAATATATTTTTACACTGAATTAACTAACTTAGCACAAAATTTTAAAAACTTAGATGAGACACGAGGTGCAAAATTAGATTCTAATTGAATTTCAATTTAAAATCTAATTAGATTTTCTCTTAACTTTACATACATACATACATACATACATACATATATATATATATATATATGGTGTGAGAAAAAGTAACATCCAAAAATAATAATAAAAGAAGAAGGAGAAGAAAAGAATATAAAGTTAAACACTAAAGTGCCGAGTATGGTAATAAGCGGAAAATTTGGACAATATAAAAGCTTAAAAAAGAAAATAGAACAATGCTAGAGATATAAACTATTTTATAAAATTTATTACAAATTGCTGATATGGGAGTGATTATTAATATATGTAAAAGTGATATTAATGGTGGGCCTAGTTGAAAACAAATAAGAGGTTGACCACATCAACATTTTGTAAAAATATTATAAAATAATTTGTGACTGTAGTATTACTCAATATATATATATATATAT
>NW_027069611.1:176648-345826 GCF_002906115.3 Quercus suber
AAAATAAATATAAATATGAAATTGTAACCAACTACAACTGAAAATAAATGTTTTGTGAAAAGCGGCAATGCTGCTACAGTTTGCATTGTTCATCTACAGTGTCATTTTGGTGAGCCACTTTGTCTTTTTTTTTTTTTGAACAGTAGCTACATTTTTTTTTAGTCTTCCATTTGTTCTTTTTTTTCCCTTTTATATATATTGTTATACAGACACAATAAATTTCACAATATTTTTACAATTATTGAGATGTCAATTTCATTGCCGCTTTAGTGTTTTAGCACTGTTAATCTACAGTGTCATTTTGGTGAGCCACTTTGTCCCAGCTATGCCGCTATAGTACTTCGGCACTGTGCACTCAGTGCGTTTGCACTGTGCAAGCACTGTAGCAGCAACAGTGCTTTAGTGAGGCACTTTGTCATTTTTTTTTTTTCGTTTGTATTTTTTTTCCTTTATATATATTGCTGTACTGACATAACAAATTTACAATATTTTCACAATTATTGAAGTGTTAATTTATTATAAGTTAAAATAAAATAATAAAATATGAAATTGTGACCAACCACAACTGAAAATAAATGTTTTGTAAAAAATGGCAATGCCGCTACAGTTTGCATTTCATCTATAGTGTCATTTTGGTGAGCCGCTTTGTCTTTTTTTTTTTTGTACTTTTTTTTCCCTTTATATATATATTGTTATACTGAACAACAAATTTCATAATATTTTCACAATGATTAAATGTCAATTTCATTGCCGTTTTAGTTTTTTAGCACCGTCCATTCAGTGTTTTTGCATTGTTCATCTACAGTGCCATTTTGGTGAGCCACTTTGTCCTTTTTTTCTTTTTTCTTTTTTTTTTCTTTTTTGGGAACAGTAGCTACAGTACCAAGCGACACTATAGCTATAGTAGCAACAATTTTTTTTTTTTCCAGTCTTCCATTTGTACTTTTTTTTTCCTTTTATATATATAGTTATACTGACACAAAAATTTCATAATATTTTCACAGGTGTTAATTTCTTATAAGTGAAAATAAAATAATAAAATATGAAACTGTGACCAACCACAACTGTAAATAAATTTATATATATAAAAGTACGAATGCGCTAAATCACTATAGCTATAGTGCTTTGGTTTCGAGAGTCACTTCTTTTTTCCCAAGTTTTGAATAGTAACTACAATGCCAAGTGGCATTGCAGCTACAGTAGCTACAATTTTTTTTTTCTTTTCAGTAATCGGTTTTTTATTTGTTTGTTTTTTTTTCTTTTAAATATTTATGTAAGTTGGTAATATATATATATATATATATATTGTTATACTGAGACAACAAATTTCACAATATTTTCACAATTATTGACGTGTCAATTTTTTAATGTCGAAATAAAATAATAAAATATGAGACTGACCAATCACAACTAAAAATAAATGTTTTGAGAAAATGTTAAAACACTTATTGTGCAGTGCTTTTGGTTTATTCAACTGGCACGGTAGCTACAGTGCCTAAAGTTTTTTTTTTTCAATAATCATTTTGTGTTTTTTTTTCTTTTAAATATTTATGTAAGCTGGTATATATATATTGTTATACTGATACAACAAATTTCACAATATTTTCACAATTATTGTCTTGTCAATTTCTTACAAGTCGAAATTAAATAATAAAATATGAGACTGTGACTAATCAAACTAAAAATAAATGTTTTGAGAAAATGTTACAACACTTATTGTGCAGTGCTTTTAGTTTATTCAATTGGCACGATAGCTACAATGCCAAAAGTTTTTTTTTTTTTTTTAGTAATCAATTTGTGTTTTTTTTCTTTTAAATATTTATGTAAGCTGATATATATATATATATATATATATCTTGTTATACTGACACAACAAATTTCATAATATTTTCACAATTATTGACGTGTCAATTTCTTACAAGGCAAAATAAAATAATAAAATATGAGATTGCGACCAACCAAACTAAAAATAAATGTTTTGAGAAAATTTATAACACTTATTGTATAGTGTTTTTGGTTTATTCAACTGGAACGGTAGCTATAGTGCCTAAAGTTTTTTTTTTTTTTTCCCAGTAATCGGTTTGTGTTTTTTTTTTCTTTTAAATATTTATGTAAGTTGGTTTAGATATTGTTATACTGACATAACAAATTTCACAATTATTGACGTGTCTATTTTTTACAAGTTGAAATAAAATAATAAAATATAAGACTGTGATCAACCACAACTAAAAATAAATGTTTTGAGAAAATGTTACAACTCTTATTGTTATCACAATGTTTTAATAATTGTTGAGATCTCAGTTTCTTATATATCAAATAAAAAAAATGCTAAGTCCGCAACTTTTTAATATTAATTTATACAGTGCCTAATGTTTTTTTTTTTTAAATATTTATGTAAGCTGGCATATCTATTAACATATATAAAGAGCCAAAGGCTCATAAATAGTGTTTTTGGTTTATTCAATTAGTGAGGTGCACTTTCTATTTTCTATTTTCTTTTCTTTTTTTCCCTTCAAGTATGCCAGTTGGTTTGAGCTTTGTTTTGTTTTGTTTTTGTTTTTTGTTTTTGTTTTTGTTTATGTTTTTTTTTAAGATCTTTATATGTTTATTTTGTACTTGCAATGCAAGTTTACATTGTAAATACACAAAAGTGGTTAATATTGTACACATTTGCACAAAAAATGGTAAATATTGAACAAAGTTTGTAAATGTGTACGAAATTTGCCAATTTTCGTGTGTCTTCAATATAAATTTACATTGTAATTAAGTACAATGTATACATAGAGATATTTTGAAAATATTGTAACGCATGTGTCAATTCCTTATGGGTCAAAATAAAATAATAAAATATTATACCGAGATCTAGCATAACAAAAAATATTGTGATATTTTGTTGTTATTACAATATATTCACAACTATTGAGGTGTAAGTTATAGGTCAAAATAAAATAATAAAATATTGGACTGAGATCTGTTACAGTCTTATGATTGAGATTAACTTTTTATGACATAACTATCAAAATTCTTAAAATTAATGTCTCTTTTGATTAATATAAATCTCTATGTATTTTCAAAATCAAATGATTTATATTTTTATTTTGTGATACAAATAAAATCTAAAATTGATCGTAATCACTACTTTTTTTCCCATGACTAGCACGTGTTGCCTTGACTAGTTTATATATAAAAAGCGGCTATGCCGCTACAGTTCTTTGGCACTGTACACTCAGTGTGTTTGTACTGTGCAAGCACTGTAGCGGCAATGGTACTTTGGTGATACACTTTTTTTTTTTTTTTTTTTTAAGTCTTCCATTTGTATATTTTTTTCCTTTTATATATATATTGTTGTATTGACACAACAAATTTCACAATTATTGAAGTGTCAATTTCTCATAAGTCAAAATAAAATAATAAAATATGAAATTGTGACCAACCACAACTGAAAATAAATGTTTTGTGAAAAGCGGCAATGCCGCTACAGTTTACACTGTTTATCTACAGTGTCATTTAGTGAGCCACTTTTTTTTTTTTTTTTTTTTTTTTTTTTTTTATAAAGTTTTGAATAGTAGCTACAGATCCAAGTGGCATTGTAGCTACAATTGATTTATTTATTTATTTATTTTTTCAGTTTTCGTTTGTACTTTTTTTCCCTTTTATATATATTGTTATACTGTCACAAAACTTTCACAGTATTTTCACAATTATTGAGAAGTTAATTTCATTGTCGCTTTAGTGTTTTAGCATTGTTCATTCAATGTTTTTGTACTGTTCATCTACAGTGCTATTTTGGTGAGCCATTTTGTCCTTTTTTTTTTTAAAAAAAAAAAAATTTTGAACAGTAACTACAATACCCACAAATTTTTTTTCTAGTTTGCCATTTGTACTTTTTTTTTTCCTTTTATATATATTGTTATACTGACACAACAAATTTCATAATATTTTCACAAGTGTCAATTTCTTATAAGTAAAAATAAAATAATAAAATATGAAACTGTGACCAACCACAACTGAGAATAAATCTATACATATATATATAAAAGAACGAATGCGCTAAATCACTATAGCTACAGTGCTTTGGTTTCGAGAGGCACATTTTTTTTTCCAAGTTTTGAACAGTAACTACAGTGCCAAGTGGCACTGTAGCTATAGTAGCTACATTTTTTTTTCTTTTCAGTAATCGGTTTTTTTTTTTTTCCTTTTAAATATTTATGTAAGTTGGTGTATATATTGTTATATTGACACAACAAATTTTCTAATATTTTCACAATTATTGACGTGTCAATTTCTTACAAGTTGAAATAAAATAATAAAATATGAGACTGTGACCAATCACAACTAAAAATAAATGTTTTGAGAAAATATTACAACACTTATTGTGCAATGCTTTTGGTTTATTCAACTGGCATAGTAGCTAGAGTGCCTAAAGGTTTTTTTTTTTTTTTTTTTTCCTTTTAAATATTTATGTAAGCTGACCTGTATATTGTTATATTGACACAACAAATTTCACAATATTTTCACAATTATTGACGTGTCAATTTCTGATAAGTTGAAATAAAATAATAAAATATGAGATTGTGACTAGCCACAACAAAAAAAAATGTTTTGAGAAAATGTTACAATACTTATTGTATAGTGCTTTTAGTTTATTCAATTAGCACAGTAGCTACAGTGTCTAAAGTTTTTTTTTTAGTAATCAGTTTGTGTTTTTTTTTTTTTTTTTTAAATATTTATGTAAGCTGGTATATATATTGTTATACTGACACAATATTTTCACAATTATTGACGTGTCAATTTCTTACAAGCCGAAATAGAATAATCAAATATGAGACTGTGACAACCATAACTAAAAATAAATATTTTGAGAAAATGTTACAACATTTATTATGTAGTGTTTTGATTCATTTAACTGGCACGGTAGCTGTAGTGCCTAAAGTGGTTTTTTTTTTTTTTTTTTTTAAATATTTATGTAAGCTGGTTTATATATTGTTATACTAACACGACAAATTTCACAATATTTTCACAATTATTGACGTGTCAATTTCTTATAAGTCGAAATAAAATAATAAAATATAAGACTGTGACCAACTACAACTAAAAATAAATGTTTTGAAAAAATGTTACAATTCTTATTATTATCACAATGTTTTCATAATTTTTGAGATTTCAATTTTATTATACATCAAATAAAAAAATGCTAAGTCCACAACATTTTAACATTAATTTATATAGTGCCTAAATTTTTTTTTTTTTCAATTATCGGTTTGTGTTTTTTTTTTTTTTTTTTTATTATAAATATTTATGTAAGTTGGCATATCTATTAATTATATAAAAATTGCCAAAGGCTCATGAATAGTGTTTTTTTTTTGGTTTATTCAATTAATGAGGTGCACTTTCTCTTTTCTTTTTTCCCCCTTCAAATATGCTAGTTGGTTTGAGCTTTGTTTTTGTTTTTGTTTTTAAGATCTTTATATGTTTACTTTGTACTTGCAATGCAAGTTTACATTGTAAATACAAAAAAAGTGGTTAATTTTTTACACATTTGAACAAAAAATGGTAAATATTGTACAAAGTTTGTAAATGTGTACGAAATTTGCCAATTTTTTTTTGTGTCTACAATATAAATTTACAATTTAATTAAGTCCAATGTATACATAGAGATATTTTGAAAATGATGTAACGCATGTGTCAATTCCTTATGGGTCAAAATAAAATAAAATAATAAAATATTATACCAAGATCTAGCACAACTAAAAATATTGTGACATTTTGTTGTTATTACAATATATTCACAACTATTGAGGTGTAAGTTATAGGTCAAAATAAAATAATAAAATATTGAACTGGAATCTGTCACGATCTTATATGATTGAGATTTACTTTTTATGACATAACTATCAAAATTCTTAAAATTAATGTCTCTTTTGATTAATATAAATCTTTATGTATTTTAAAAATCAAATGATTTATATTTTTATTTTGTGATACAAATAAAATTTAAAATTGATCCTAATTACTTATTCTTCTTTTTTTCCCCATGGCTAGCACGTGCCTTGCACATGTGCTGCCTTGACTAGTATTATACATATTGAGTAACATATTTATTTATTATGATTTAATGACTATTACATTATATTAGACTTTTTTATCACCTGCAGTTTCTCTTGTCAACCATCAAAAAACTAAAATGTAAAAAATGTGATAGTCAAAGTAGACTTTTTTATCACCTGCAGTTTCGTTTGTCAACCATATAAAAAGTAAAATGGAAAAAAATGTGATAGTCAAAGTCCAATGTTGGAAGTCTAATGTTACAATTTTGTCGAACCAGAACTTGTGATAGAAGTCAAAGTTTAATGTTGGAAGTCTAGATTTATTAAATCATACTTTGAATGAACATTTTGAATTCTCATGTCAAGCATAAAAAATGTTCATTGATCATATAGAAATATGGATTTAAAAAAAAAAAAACATATAGAATTTTGTTCAGTGTTACTTGATTAGGGTTTTTAGATATTGTGGATAATATGTCACGTTTGTCAAAACTTTGTTTGAGTGAGATTGCTATAAAAGATTACAAAAATCTTTGAAGTCTCCCTATTGCAACTCTTGAAATTTTCAATCTTAGTAGTTGTATTTGATTAGGGTTTCTCATGATAAAATTTTGCATATCAAATGAGAGTCGTCTAGGTCATGAAAGACTATTATAATTTGATGGCATGTTCGACTAGACAATTTCAGATCTTTAATTTAAGGCCCATGATCAGAATAAATTTTATCTCATGAAAAATTTGAAAATCTTTACATGAAATAATATTTTCCATGCAATGCATTCTCAGCGTCGGTATGTCATTTGCATCACATAAAATAATGAGAAAACTCAAAATAAATTATAGTTTTCATTATTGAATGTCACTCACATGTCATAGATTAGCTTCATGCATTTGTCTCACATGAAATGAAAATGTTTCTATCAGAATATAAAAAGGACTACAAGAAATTTTGAGCAAAAATCATTGAAATGATTGTACGTATCATTTTGAACTCACATCTAAGTTCGCATTTTTGTGCATTTGCATGCATAATAACAACGTTCTTGCAGTTCTAGATTAAGTATGTTATTGGTGCATGAAATTGTGATTGGTTTTAAGTTCGTGTCTATAATTAATTTTGTATGTTGTTTTGGTTTTTATCAATTTCAATATTGTGGTGAACGATTAATGAGTTATGTGGACTATTTGTAGTTTCCTTTAATTTGTTTCTTTATTATGGTGTGATGTATGAATAATTTTAAATATGTTTATATTGGTTATTGTATTTTATGAGACTAGTTTTCGGAATCGGCAGGAGTAGGGGGCGGCGTTACTTATTCTTCAACAGTTCAAATGAATCCCCGACTTGATAATATATAATATTTTTTTATTATTTTAATTTACATTTAAAAATAATTTTGCACGCTCTGACACAGATTAGTCTACTATAAAACCAAATAGCAATAAAATCAGGTCATCCCAAAATCAACCAACAATATAGATCACAAATCTCTCTCTCTCTCATAAATCTTTTTTTTTTTTTTTTTTTTTTTACCATCAGTATCTCCAACTCTAATAGCCTGTTTGGATGGAGGGGGGAATGATGGGAAGTGGAGGGGAGTAGAGTAGTATTGACTAAAAATAAGCTAATTTTGTGCTAAATCTACTCTACTCTATTATACCCCCCTTCCCTCCCCCTCAATCTAAACAGACCATAAGAGTAAATAGTGAGTGTTTGTGAGTTCTTTTTTTATTATAAATTTTTATATTATTTACGTGAGTGTGTGTCTGTGTGCATTTTTTTTTTATAGTTATAATGTTATTTGTGTGAATGTGTGCCGTGTGCGTGTGGGCGTGTATTTATAAATATAAAATAAATTTATATAATTTAATAATTAGTAAATATAGAGGGTTTGTCACATGTGTGTATTGTTATCATATTATAAAGTTATTGATTTAAAAAAGAAAGAAAGTAAAGTTAGTGATTGTTCAAGCATTTAATCAGTTAAGTATATACATAGTGAATTATTTATATATGTATGGATGGATGCAACTATTTGAGTTAATAATTGATTCGATGCCTGTGGGTTAAGTTTTGTCATTCAATTAAAAAAAAAAAAAAAAACTTCTCTCTCCTAGGCTTTCAATAGTCTATGGAATGTAAGAGCTTCTAACTTGCGTTCTTTGTACGCAAGATCCAAACCCCTCAAAGCAGTCTATCTTTGAGTGTAGTAGGGGATTTCTTTTTCTTTTTTCTTCTTCTCATCTTTTCTTTTATACTTTCCCAATTATAATCATCCACTACCAAGAAATGGATACAACATTGGAGGAACTTTGGAAAAAGTTCACTCTTTTGGAGGAGGAAAAAGGTGTTTTGTCAGTTAATGCTTAGGATGTCGCACAATCAAAAGAATATGCTCAGTTCAACATTCTCTTCAAGTTGCAAACTAACAGAGAATTTACTAAGGAGGCTTTCAAGTCCACTATTCATTAGTTATGGAGAGGCTCTCAACGAGTATTAATCAAAGAGGTGGGGAACAATCTATTTCTGGCAATCTTTGATACGGAGGAGCATATGAATGATATTCTAGACAGGAGTCCGTGGTCTTTTGATAAGAGATTGGTTATGTTGAAGCGGTTCACTAGTGATGTTAGCCCAAAAAATGTCACATTTCAATGATCTCCTTTTTGGATTCAGGTTTTTAATATCCCAATTAAAAGTATGAATGCAACAGTTGGGAATTATATTGCCAATGAAATTGGCGTTCCTCTCTTAGTTGATGCTCCAAAAAGTGGCTTAGCGTGGAGACCCATTCTTCGTATAAGGGTGGATATAGATATTACTAAGCCGTTAATGAGGGGAAAGATGGTACAAATAGAAGGCATGGAGAAGGGTGGGTGCATTTCAAATATGAGAGACTTCCCATTTATTGTTACCGGTGTGGAATTTTGGGACATCAAGAGAGGGAATGTCACATAGCCAAGAAAGGTTGTATTACTGCAGAGGAAGATGATTTTCAATTTGGGCCTTGGTTACGGGCTGTGGCTTCTAAGTTCAACCGGGGAAGAAGTCCCTTTAGTAAAACAAAATCTGGGGTGGCTATAGAGGACATTGACCTGGAATCCGATGAGGAAGAAGGGGATAGGCAACCATCTCCTACCCTCGCCGGCAACAGATGCCACCGCCGATCAATAAATCGTTCGACGATATCATAGCAGTTGATTCATTGGAGGATTCTGCTAAAATATTGGGTTGCCAGGTAATACCACAATCTCAAAACCTTATCTCCAATTCAACTGATAGATTAGATTCCCATCCACCTAACCCCGAAAAACCCTCTTCCCTCTCATCTTCAAATCCTAACTAGATAGAGAAGCCAAAACAGAGAAACCTAGAGAGAAACCCATCCACCTCGAAAATCAATTTGAAAAATCTTATCCTCAATCCTTTGGAAAACAATTCCTACCCACCTAACCCAAAAACCCACTTCCCACTCATCTTCAAATATTATCTGGACAGAGAAGCCAAAATAGAGAAGCATGGAGAGATCCCCTTCCGTCTCGGATACCAACCCAAAAAATCCTATCCTCAATCCCATGGAAACGATTCACCCAAAAACATCTCAACTCAAGTGAACCCAACTCCACTTAAACTGGATGATGATGCAATCCTTTATGTAATCGATTATAGATTAGAGAAATTAAAGGAGACAGAACTTGGAACTTTAAACGGGGAGTGTGTAGTTGAGGATATTGAAATGGATTTATCTCCAGATAGTAGTGAGGAATTTTTGGGCCATACCAAAACCAATCTCCGTCCCTGGAAACGATTACTAAGGAATTCAAATCCCTCCCATGTGGATAGTGAGAAACCTATGTTCCAAACCCACATCAAATGGACTAATCCAAATTCTTCCTTAGTTGAATACCCGAGAACTAAAAAACTAGCAATTGAAAATCCTACTGGAGATACTCTCTCCCCATGTCACCCTCCATGAAAATACTTAGCCTCAACTGTCATGGCCTTGGGATCCTAGAGGCAGTATAGGAGCTCCGCTGCTTGATAAGCGAAGAAGATCCCAAACTACTCTTTCTCTCTAAAACTAAACTAGACAGGGATGGTTTTAGGAGATTAAAGAGGAAGATTGTTTTTGAGCGAGGCTTTGAAGTACCTTGAGTTGGATTGGGAGGTGGTTTAGCTTTGTTGTGGCGCGACAATGTGGATATTGATGTTCAGACATCTTCTCCAGACCACATTAATGCTCTAATAAACTGGAATGACGTCGTTTGGCATTTTACTGGGTTTTATGGACATCCTGAAACTTCAAAGAGAGAGGAGTCTTGGGAGTTAATGCGTTAATTGCACGCATCACTTTCTCTTCCTTGGTTCTTGGTTGGAGATTTCAATGAAATACTTCATAGTGATGAATACTAGGGTAGTGGCTCTCGACCATTCAACCAGATAGCAGAATTTACTAGAGTAGTAGATGATTGTTCATTAATTGATTTGGGTTATAGAGGTCCGAAATTCACTTGGTGTAACAGGAGATTTGAGGGGAATCTGGTTTATGCAAGACTGGATAGGGGTTTACATAATTTGGAATGGATACAACTGTTTCCTTAATCTAAGTTGTCCCATGTCCCTTTTGGTTTCTCTGACCATATGGCATTGTTTGTGAAACTCCAAACAGATACTGCAAATCCTCCTATCAGAAAACACAGGATGTTTAGGTATGAAGCGTTTTGGATGTGTGATCCTCATTGTGAAGATATAATTAAATCCAGCTATGATTCTTTGCAATGGGGTACTCCTATGTTTCAGGTAACACAGAAGATTAAGGCAGTAAGGGTGGCTCTTCTTCAGTGGGGAGGTGGTGGTGTAAAGGGGCTTATACGATCTACTAACACAAAGTGGGTATTGCTGGCCAATTTGGAATTAGAGTGTCACTCAGATCCTACAAATCAGCAATTATCTCATACAAGAAACGCCATTAGATTGGAACTTAATGAATTAGTGGCTCAGGAAAATACTTATTGGCACCAACGCTCCAAGATCTCATGGATGCAAGATGGAGACCGGAATTCAAAATTTTTTCATGCAGTGGCTTCCCAAAGGAAGAGAAGAAATGAGATTCAAAAACTACAAGACTTGGATGA
Organism: Quercus suber; assembly: GCF_002906115.3. Taxonomy (NCBI): domain Eukaryota; kingdom Viridiplantae; phylum Streptophyta; class Magnoliopsida; order Fagales; family Fagaceae; genus Quercus; species Quercus suber. Next base: position 187,832 of record NW_027069611.1, read on the forward strand.
TTGATGGTATTCACAACAGTTTGATCTATAGAGGGTGGCAAGTGACTACTTCTAGTCAATGTTCACTAGCGCTTCTACTAGTTTTGTCCAGCATGGAATTAATCACGTTCGTGAAGTGGTTACCCCGGATATGTACAACATGTTATTAGCTGAGTTCACTCATGAAGAGGTAAAGAGAGCTCTATTCCAAATGTATCCTACAAAAGCACCAGGGCCTGACGGTATGAATCTTTTATTTTTCTATAAATATTGGCATATTGTAGGTACTGATGTTTCTAATGCTGTTCTTGATTGTATTAATTCTGGTAATATCTTGCATAGTATCAATTTCTCTCATATAACTCTAATTCCAAAGAGAAAAAATCCAGAGAGTATGTCTCATTTCCGGTTAATCAGTCTCTGTAATGTAATTTTCAAGATTGTTTCTAAAGTCCTGGCTAACAGACTTAAGCTGATTCTGGGGAGCATCATATCTGAATGTTAAAGTGCTTTTGTAGCAAATAGAATGATCACAGATAATATTCTCATTACCTTCGAGACTTTGCATTACATGAAGTCCAAATGCCAAGGGAAGACTACACATATGGCGCTAAAGCTTGACATGAGCAAAGCGTATGACAGGGTTGAATGAGACTATTTGAAGGCACTGATGTTGAAGATGGGGTTTCATAAAAAATGGGTGGATATGATCATGGCTGGGATCTCATCTGTTTCTTATTTAGTGTTGGTAAATGGGGCACCTTCTGGATTTATCAAACCATCTAGAGGCATCCACCAAGGAGACCCTTTGTCTCCTTACTTGTTTCTACCATGCACTGAAGGATTCTCGGCATTATTAAGGTATGCAGCCCATCATGGGGATTTACATGGAGTGAGTTGCTCTTGGAATGGAGCTTCGATCACCCATCTCCTCATTACAGACGATAGTTTGCTTTTTTGCAAGGCTTCTTTATCGGAATGTCATATTATCATGGAAATTCTTCAAGCTTATGAAACTGCATCTGGGTAGAAGATAAATAGTGATAAAAGCTCTATTTTCTTTAGTGTTAATACCCCTCATTCATTATAGGAAGAGATCAAAGGGTTCTTCAATGCCAATTTGCCTTCGGAAAAATACCTTGGTTTACCTCCTATAATTGGCAGAGATAAGAAGCAAGTTTTCGAAGACATCAAGAGTAAAGTTCAATCCAAACTTGAGGGTTGGAAGGGTAAACTATTGTCACAGGTTGGGAGGGAGGTTCTTATAAAATCGGTGGCACAAACCATCCCAGATTATTCTATGAACTGTTTCCTCCTTCCATTAGGGTTGTGTGATGACATTAATTCCATGATGAGGAAGTTTTGGTGGGGGCAAAAAAATGAGGAAACAAAAATACATTGGCTGAGTTGGAAGCACATGTGTCTAGCAAAGAAGGATGGAGGTTTAGGGTTTCAAGATCTTAAATGTTTCAATTTAGCTTTACTAGCTAAATAGTCAGCTCCTTCACAATCAAGATTCTTTGCTCTACAAGATTTACAAAGCCAAGTATTTTCCTAATAATTCCCTTCTTGAAGCTACTATTCCGAGTCACTCTTCCTATGCTTGGAGAAGCATTACTCAGGGGCGAGAAATTATCAAACAAGGAAGTTGTTGGAGGGTTAGTAATGGTTCCTTGATCAACATCTGGGCTGACAAGTGGCTGCCATCTGATGCCAATCAAAGAGTCCTTTCTCCTCGTACAATTTTACCACCTGAAGCAAGAGTTACTGATCTTATGGAGTTTTCATCATTCCAGCCTAGATGGAAGACCATGCTCATTGATACTATATTTGATCCTTTTGAAGCCTTAATCATAAAAGTCATTCCTTTGAGCCCACGAAGACCTGATGATTCTCTAGGTTGGACTAGAAACAGATCAAGGACGTTCTCTATCAGAAGTGCATACTTTTTACAGCTTGAGATTGAAAGAAAGGCCACTGGTAATGAAGCTTCATCATCCAACCCAGCTCTGCTTCACTCATTGTGGAATGGTATTTGGTCTACTCAGGTTCCACCCAAGATCAAAACATTCATCTGGAGAGCATGTACTGACAGCTTATCGACTTGTACGAAGCTGTTTGAAAGGAAGGTGCTGCATTCTTTCTCTTGTGTGCTCTGTAATGAGAAAGCTGAAACTTGTGATCATCTCTTCTTGGAGTGCTCGTTTGCTCAAGCTGTTTGGCTGCAATCTCCTTTATTGAACGGTTATAGGTTCTATCTGAAAATGAAATTCGTTGATGCAATGAATGCTGCCCTTACGAAATTATCTGCTGTTGTCTTTGATACATTGTGCATAGCTTGTTGGATGATCTGGAAATGCAGGAACGAAGTTGTTTTTAATAACAAGGCTTCTTCTTATCATGGGTTATGGAATCGGGCTGACTTGTATAGAATGGAGTTTGTGGAAGTGTAGCAGAAAAACACGCAGGAAGGCAGTTTGAAGGTAGCAAGGTGGACTCCCCTTCAGTCAGATGGTATTTATAAACTTAATGTGGCTTTTTCCCAATCAAAACAGTCATCTTCAGTGGGTATTGGACTCATTATCCGAAATAATGTTGGAGAAGTGTTAGCTGCTGCTTGTGATAAAGGTGTGAAGGAGTTGAATCCATTGTGTACAGCCGCTTGTGTGTTGAGGAAAGCTCTATTATTCTGTCAAAGTACCAGCTTTTCCCATGTGCAAGTGGAGTGTAATTTTGCAGAATTGGTGGACTTGCTGAACTCTGATCGAATATGCACTTTAGAGGTGGCGTGGATTTTGGAAGATATTGCTATTATTAAGGATAGTTTTAATTTTATTTCCTTTTCTAGTATTCCTTTAAGATGTAATCGAGCTGCACTAGCTTTAGCTAATGCTGCAAAAGAGAAAGAGGAGGTCATTCTTTGGTTAGAAGAATGTCCCTCTTTTCTCTTCCCCATTGTACAAAGTGATATACATCAATAAAGTCTATTATCGTTTCTACTAAAAAAAAAAAAGTTTTGTCATTCAATTTAAAATATTTTAATAAAAATAATGACAAATAGGTAATGAAAATTGCATAAAAATAAATATGTTATCCAAAATTAACAAAATAAGGTGGTTACACCTACCTACAATGACAATAGATAATGACAATTCATAATGAATTTTCATGTAAGGATTTCAAAATATGAAAACTTATAGAAAGAAATTGTAAAAATTCATGTATTTGTGTTTGACTTTTTTTTTTCTCCTTTAGTAATTCGATATATGTAAGTTATCTTCTTGTTAAATTTTGTTTAATTTAAGTTTCTTAATGAACTTCTGAAAAGAAATCCTGGAGCCACCATAGGGCAGAGTGAGTGCCTGACTTCATTCCACTCCGTAACTTAACCTTCAAACTAAGTCTAAAGGATATAGATTAGGTTTTATCCATGCTATTTCCTTTTGGTTTTTGTTGATCTTTATTATTATATTTTTACTAGGAAATTAAGTCTTGTAAGTCTTATTTTTCTTAGATTTTATCAAGGATATAAAGTTGTGTAAATTTCTTTCTTTTCAAAATTCCTTATAATATTTTTCATGTGCTGGTAATTTTTCTTTTGGAGATTAATTTTTTTTTTTTCCTTGTAAGCATTATAGATTGCGAGGGTCACTTTTTGGACGGTATCCAGGCCCAAGCTTGAGCAAGGACCCCGGGCCCTCTTGTTGTAATTTGAAGGGACTGAGCTTGGTTCACCGCAACTAAATGAGCTGTTTACAAACCAAGTAGTGCACAGAACAAAGATCCTACAACAAGTATACACTAGTAAGCAAGAATATATGTATTGAACAGCAAGAAAAACAGAAAAAGGAAAACAATGTAATAAGGAAAATCACACGATGACTATTAGGGATCCTTAAATTAATATGAAATATTTGATTATCTTCTTAATTATGGATTACAATGTGCTCACTAAAACGTGTTACAAGGTCCAAATAAGCTCAAAGATCACAGACTTAAATGGCTATTCAAGCCTCCAAGACTTGCAAAATTTGAATCTCTTTGAATCCAAGTATGTTTTATAGTGGCTGTATTGGGATACTGGAGAGTATTTCTCTTTCTTTTTACTATCTTTTCTAAGTTTTGATAGAGTTTTCTCAATGATCCTGCTATGATTCACTATTGCCGAATGCCTCTTCAATGTTGGCTACCTTCTCCTTTTATAGTGTCATGGTAGGATTCTAGGGTACCACACCAATCTCTCTCTTTTGCTCCCTTAGGTATAAAGTTCGTGTTGTGCCAGTTACTCAGAGGGTTGGTTCTTTCCTTATTCCTTATAATTTTCTCTTTTTGGTGCTGTCTCCCTAAAAGTCCCTCGCTGACTTTCCATTTCGTAGTGCCTTTAGGTAGCTGACCTTCAATCTCTCTTCTTTCAATGCTTCCAAGCCTTTACCCTTTGTCATTTTTCCAAAGTGAAACAATCCTTCCCTGCCAAGTCGAAGGTCTTCCCAGCTACTTCCCCTTACGGTTCATCTTTCTAGGTTCCCCGAAGTACTAGCCTTTTGCTCATGAGTTGTTGCTTTCCAAGCCCTCTAGTTTTTTTGCTGCATCACTGAGCGCTTGAGGACATATCTGTCCTTCATTTCCTGTGCTTTTTTGATTCCCCTTTCGAGCTGTCTCAATCCCACTCTGGCTATGTTGCACGTCCAAGGATCCCTGGCCCTTGGTAGTCTTTGGGATCTTCGGCCCAGTTCTTTTTGCCGGACTCTCTTTAGTCTTTTGATCTTGGCAGCTGGGCCTGCCCCTTCATGGATCTTGGGCTTCAAATCTTGGGCCTTGTGTTATGATTTTTGAACCTCAACATAGATCAAGAGGAAATATATTTTGTGAATCTCTACTTTGAAATTCGTTTACTGGGGAATAACAAAAATCTTGATTCTCTCATGTCCCAATTCTCAGAATACTTATTTAGAGAGAGAGAGAGAGAGAGAGAGAGAGAGAGAGAGAGAGAGAGAGAGAGAGAGAGAGAGAGTATTTGCTACAATTGCATGCCAAGTCATTAAGGAGAGAAAAATTGTTACAATTGCAAAACCAAAGGAAGCATAATTGCCGTCACTACCATAAAGAACTCACGACCATGGTATTTTTCTTGTAATTTTTTTAAAGGAAAAATGAAATTATAAATTATTTTTATTGAATAGGTGAACATGTTACAAATTTGAATGATTAGAAATTTTTATCTTTTTGTTTTTTAATAGGTTTTTTGCTGAATAATTTGTTCACTTGCTGTTGTTTGGTCTAGTCTTGTTTTTTGTTTGGGTTATTTTTTTACATTGTTATTTGGGCTAATTTTTATTGATGTTATTTAAGTATTTTTGGTTTTATTTTGTTTTGTTTAAGGGGTTAAAGGATTATGTTAGGGGGGCCATAATTATTTTTGGAGTAATGCTATGTCCACAATATTTTTATAATAAATCTTATGCGAAGAGTTGTTACTGGTAGGTAAAAAAATAATGTTAGTATTTGATCTAAATTAGAATTTGTAACATACCATATAAGATTTATTGTGAAAATATTGTGAATGTAGCGTTACTTTTTTTTTTTTAAATCCAAATTTTTGTGATTCTCAAGTCAGGATGTTCAACATTTTTATTAGGGTGGTCACAATATTTTGTTTAGTATGTGTGTGTCTATATTTTTTTTTTTTTTTTTTGCAAGTTAGGGTGGTCACCCTCAATTAAACGCGGAGCCACCACTAGTTTGAAGAGGACATTCATGTGTAGTTTTAGTCACATGAGTTTTTTAACAAATCGCTTCACTTATTTAAATAACACACATGAATAGTTTTTTAATTCACCATGTGCTAGCTAGATTGGAATTGGTATCTCCAAACTAATTTGAAACCAAATTTTGCTAGTGTCAGCTTAGGAAATTTTTTTAGGATGGTCACTAAAGATAATAGCTTGATTTAAGAGCCAAAATTACTTTTGGAGTAATGCTACGTCCACAATATTTTCACAAAAAATCTTATACAATAAGCTATTATTGGTAGGTTTGAAAGTGATGTCATAGTTGAGCCCAAATTAAAATCAGTAATCGTTTACTGCATAGGATTTGTTGTGAAATTTTTGTAGATGTAACATTACTCTTATTTTTGTTGAACACAAATTCTTGTGATTTTGAAGTCGGGCTGTTCAACATTTTTATTAAGGTTGTCATAATAAGTTAGTTTAGTATATAAAATTTTTTTATGTGGCAAATATATATACATTTTTTTTTTTTTTTTTTGCAAATCAGGGTGGTAGAACTGCCATTGAGTTTTGTCCTTTTAAAAAATGGTATTGTTAATGAGTGCCTTTAGAACAATTGTTAACAAATCATTTTAATATCACTTTTATGAAAAATAAAAAAAATCTGTAAAAACATTAAAAAAAAATTTCCATGTAAGTTTTTTACAAAAGTTCATTAACAAAAGCCTAAGGCATCTATTAGTATTTCTCTTTAAAAAACTGCAACTACCAAACAGTGTATATTTGAGGACTTTGTAAATTAATTACATAATATATAAACTTTCCCATGGGCCAATCATTATGCCCATCACACCTGCACTATTAGGTCATTATCATTTACCGAAGGAAATTATTTATTAATCCTATTCTAGTGTCTTATTACTCTCACGTGAATATGATTGCCACAAATAAAGGGTCAAACCTTACACAAACTTATTTAGGTCAATTAAAAATCAAGCAAAATTTGGCTTGATTCCATATTTTTTTAGATACGTATGAATTTAAATTTATAACTTTCATTTCATGATAATTGTCTTTTACCATTAAGTTAAGAAACCAAAGAATTTCTTTCAGGTGTAGACCAAATTCAATCCCAAATTCATTATTTGATGACAAAAAACGATTTTTTTTTTTTTTTTTGCAAATCAGGGTGGTAGAACTGCCATTGAGTTTTGTCCTTTTAAAAAATGGTATTGTTAATGAGTGCCTTTAGAACAATTGTTAACAAATCATTTTAATATCACTTTTATGAAAAATAAAAAAAATCTGTAAAAACATTAAAAAAAAATTTCCATGTAAGTTTTTTACAAAAGTTCATTAACAAAAGCCTAAGGCATCTATTAGTATTTCTCTTTAAAAAACTGCAACTACCAAACAGTGTATATTTGAGGACTTTGTAAATTAATTACATAATATATAAACTTTCCCATGGGCCAATCATTATGCCCATCATACCTGCACTATTAGGTCATTATCATTTACCGAAGGAAATTATTTATTAATCCTATTCTAGTGTCTTATTACTCTCACGTGAATATGATTGCCACAAATAAAGGGTCAAACCTTACACAAACTTATTTAGGTCAATTAAAAATCAAGCAAAATTTGGCTTGATTCCATATTTTTTTAGATACGTATGAATTTAAATTTATAACTTTCATTTCATGATAATTGTCTTTTACCATTAAGTTAAGAAACCAAAGAATTTCTTTCAGGTGTAGACCAAATTCAATCCCAAATTCATTATTTGATGACAAAAAACGATATCCGTTGAACCAACTAGGATTTGTACGACATTTCCTATAAGCGTAAGGTTTAAAAAACAGTACCTAAATATGTCCTAGTTCATGCCATCACACATTAAAGGCAATTCCCTAATAAATGGCATTCCTAATTCTTAAGAGTAGGTTTGGAATCTCTAAAGCCAATCTCTCATTAAGAAATAGAAAACAGTACCTAAATTAAGAGTAAAAGACACAAGCTAAAGTGAGCCAAACCCATGGAAGAATGTGTTATCAAACTTCTTTCTTGTTCCATTAAGAAAAAGAAATTGACAAGGTGGACCTACAAACGTGTCGCCTCTTGTTTGTAGCCTCGTCTCGCGTGCTAGTATTGTCATATTGTGTGACGCATCTCCAATTAAAATAGCAATGGTCAATAACAATGCGATTAAGCATTTATAAGCTTACTTTGAAAGTTTGAATATATATTATCTCAATTATTAGTTGGTGTGGTGTCCCATTGTGCATCCAATCATGGATAGCGAAGTCACCGGACTGATGCATCAAACTCTCTACAAATCTTTGAGGATTTATAACTATTTTATGCCAGTCATTTCACTAATGGTAATTAAGGTACTCAAGTAGAACTATAAATCGAGAGTAATTAATGTTTTAGTCTAATAATAAAAAACTATCATCAGAAGTGGATGTCAGATAAAACCATAAAAACATTGCATAATTATGTTGTTACAAGGTACTCTGATTGAATTCGAGTTTTATGGTAAAAAAATCAAATAGCATTTGGTGTTCCATAATAATTATTTTACTACAAACCCTTTTCCTCTCTCCCCTAAAAAGAACTCCAGAAGTCTTGGAGAATTTAGAACTAAACTCCAGGAACATTGAAAAAGTTATGTTGTTGCAAGTTGCTCCAATAATTAATCCATTTCAATTCGAACCTTTAGGTGGATTAATTAGTGCAGAATATTATAATTTTGAAGTCAAACTATAAAATCAAGACTAGAAGAGCCAATCCAAAAGAGAGGATGTGAACTTATAATATTCGTAAATTTAGTATATATAATTTACAATCAAACTAAGGCTTTGTGATTTCTAATTGGGCGATATAACACCAACTAACCCATCGCCAATCTTAACATGTTTGCACACAAATTTTTATAAAGGTTTTGGTTTTATATATACTCGAGTTAAATATTCTCACTAGTTAATTGTTTTCTGTTTTTCTTGGGTAATCCGCTAGGCGACTTAGTCATTAACCTAACTGTAAATCTGAGGGTGGTATAGTTGGGGTGAAGGAGGATAATGCCTACTAATTTAAGCCCACTTTAGCCTAGACGTTTTTCCATTTATACTAAGAATGAGACTTTCATGCTCATGCTTTGGACTTGGGAATGAGATTTTATGCTCATGCTTCGTTCATGATGATAGCTCTTTATCATCAGATTAAGATATCAATCGGTTTATGTGTAGGTAGAGATTGAACCCTAGATCTCCTATTCAACTATTAGAGACTTTACCAATTAACCTAATTAGAACTTACTAAATACGGTATAATTTGAATATACGACAAGACGCTAATAATTTCCTTTTGGTATAGCCTTATAGATAAGATATGAACTTAGGTCTATTATTCAAAAATAAGAGACTTTATCAATTAAATTTACCGAAACTGATAAAATGTAAAAATTTAGGAAATCTTATTTTACAATCATTCATCTTACTACCCATTAATATATTGCATTTTTATAAATTAATGATTTCGTTTGCTCTATGATGATTAGTCTTTATCATCAAGTCAAAACACTAATTAGTATTTGAAGTAGGTAGGGAATGGACCCCAGACAAGGACGAAGCTAGAAATCTTCCCCTGGGAGGGCAGATCTTATGACCAAAATGAAACTGTATAAACTCATATCAAATAATGAAATATATACACAACACACACACGCTCGTACTTAGAATTACGTATGTTTTTTCTATTTTGCTTGAAAAAGTTAGTTGATATTTTGTGAGGGAGCTAAACTTAATTATATAATAGAAAAATTATTCATTCAATTTCTTTTTTTTTAATTTATTATTATATGTTTTAAGATCATAAATTTTGCTTATATATTAATTTATCTCATATAAAATTGAATAAATAATATGTTATCAAGTAATTGAAAGATCTACAAGTTATAAAAAAAAAAAAAAGAATTTAAATTAAGCACTAAATTGTATTGTTGGAACAAGGTTAACAAAACTTAAAATCTTTAGACAATATTTTATTACTCATAAAATAGGTATTATATTTTAAATTTAAGAATGAATAATCATGTATTATTTCACACAATAATAATTTGTGTGGGATTTTTATACCATATGTATAATATATTTGTAATCTTTTATTTTTTTTTTTTATGAGATACTATAATTTTTTCACTTTTCAAAAGTTCCATAAAACTTTAGTTTTTTTTTTTTGGGGGGGGGGGGGGGAGGGAGGGGATTTCATTTATTTTTAGGGGGCAGAACTATTAAAATTCTAATTTAAACAAAAAAATACGTATAAAATATTTTTCAAAACATGGGTCAAGGGGGAGCCATGGCCCCAAAGCGCATATTCAGCTCCATCTCTGACCCAAAATCTCTTATTCGACAATAAAAAATTTACTAGTTAATGTAATTGTAGCCCACTTGGTGGGATTAGTATGGAAGAAAAGAAAGCATGCATATCACTATCACATATTTGAATCACAATATGACTTATAAGGTATGACTTATTTTTCTATTTTAGAAAATTGAGTGTTGAAAAATCTGGTACTTAAAAAATGGGATAAAAAAATCTTGATAGAGATAAAAATAAAATAAATATAAAATTCTTTCTTTAGCTCAGCATTTGCAGCAGTATAGCTATAATGCTATATTGCTAAAATTTAGCTCCACAAACACAAAAAACCCCCTATAGCAGTGGAGCCATAGGTAAAAATTTTAGATGAATTGTTACAGTGCACATCTATCTATAGATGTGCACTGTAGCTTGAAGNTATGTTGTATTTGTAATATATTTTTAGTTTTATTAATTATTATGAGATAATTTTTGTTTCGGAGAAACTTTTAAATGTTTGAATTTTTACTTAAAAAATCATTTATCACTCCTTATACGAAAAAATTTTGTGGAATACACTAGATGCCTAGCATATATAAACATTATTTTGACACAAATAACAAAAATCAACAATCAATTTTGGAAACTATCATTACAACCACTTTCTGAACAACTCAATTTTCTTTATCATTGACATCTCATGTAACCTTGCACTCTTTCTTATTCCAAAGATAAAAAAATTAATTACTAGAAAAAAAAGAATAAATATAAATAAATTAAATAAGAAAAAATACTGAGCTATTCAAGAAAATAATGAAAACTTATAATTAAGCGTATTGATACAGGGGTCCAAAAATTGTATTGTTGGAACAAGGTTAACAAAACTTAAACTCTTAGACAATATTTTATTACTCATACCAAATAGGTATTATATTTTAAATTTAAGAATGAATAATCATGTATTATTTCACACAATAATAATTTGTGTGGGATTTTTATACCATATGTATAATTATTTGTAATCTTTTATTTTTTATTTTTTATGAGATACTATAATTTTTTCACTTTTCAAAAGTTCCATAAAACTTTAGTTTTTTTTTTTTGGGGGGGGGGGGGGGGGAGGGAGGGGATTTCATTTATTTTTAGGGGGCAGAACTATTAAAATTCTAATTTAAAAAAAAAATACGTATAAAATATTTTTCAAAACATGGGTCAAGGGGGAGCCATGGCCCCAAAGCGCATATTCAGCTTCTCTATAGATGTGCACTGTAGCTTGAAGCAAAAAAAAAAAAAAAAAAAAAATTTACATTCACACTACTTTATCTATTTTTTATTCTTTCTTGCTTTTCTCCTTTCTCCATGTCTCTCTCCCTCTCCATCTCTTCTTTCTTCTTGCTAGAACATTCTCAAACCCTCTCTCTCTGGCCTCCATGGATGAAACCTTCAAGTAGTGCCTCCTTCTCTCATGGCCACAGTTTCTTATCTTTCTAACTCTCAAACCCAGACCCAAATGTCTCGATCTCCTCTCTAAACCGCCGATCCTGAAAAGCTGAAGCTACGGACACCAACGGCCGTGGTTTCCTCCTATTCTACTACAACGAGAAAAGGATTATCAAAAAAAAGAAAAGAAAAAAGTACAATGAGAAAGGAATTTACCCCTTTTATTAATCTGTTCTCTGAATCTGCAACAGTGGATTTTTGGGTCTGTTGGTTCTTTTGGGTTTCACTTTTGCTGTGTTTTCCGAATTGGCTGTGTTGATTTTTTTGTTTTTGTTTTTTTTTTTCTTCTTCACTAGTTTTGATAGGCACGGCGGGGTTGTGGTTGTGCAGTGATTTTTATGGGATTGATGGTTGTTGCGGTGGTGTGCTGGTAGTTGAATGAAATATTATTTTATTGTAGATGTTTTTGTGTGTAGTGGGATATATTATTTTATTATAGGAGATATATTATTTTATTGTGATGTTTATATTATTTTATTGTGTTGAAAGTTAAAATAAATCCACTGCTGCAGCATGTGTGTAAGTAAAATAGATAAAGTGACTTTTTGTGTAGCTAAATAGCTAAAATTTTAGATTCACTGTTGTGAATGCTCTTATTGACTAGAAGATTTATCTTGTATGAATCTCTATTTGTTCGATACAATAATAAAAGTCGTATATGTATACTTGTTTTTATTTGTACATACGTTACTTTTGAAGTATAATACAATGTATTTGGACTCTTTATAATATTATTTATTTACTAATATATTTTTTGATACAATAGTTATATGATAAATGTGTTTTTATATCGGATAACTACGCCATTGAGCTCAAGATTTGAATTTTTTTGGAAGAAGCAACCTTAAAGACGGACCAAAATTAAAGAGGTTAGCGTTGACCTAATAAAAGTTTATTCCACTTAAGTTAGGTTAAAATCACGAAATGTATATGCACCGTTACCATCTTCAAATATCACTTTATTATTCATTATTTAGACATAGAAATGTATATAGACAAAAGGCAATAATTCCTAGATAAAGTAAGGAGCTCGAAAGAGATATCTCAACTCTACAGTAATTTTTAAAAGTGTGCTTTTACTATCATTGTGGCAAACAGACAACATAGACGTGTAATAATCACATATAATTTCTTGAAAAAAAAGTATTTAACATTTCAATTGCATGCATCGTAAATACTAGATACTGCTTGCATTGCCTTGATAAGCATAAAGCAATATAACATTTTGGCATAAGGTGTTTCCTTCTTCTTCTTCTTCTTCTTCTTTTTTTTTTTTTTTTTTTTTCATCTCATATATGCGTTGGATTTACATGTCGTTTTTCCTCCAAGCTAGAAGAAAGACTTCGTATTTTAATTTCTAAAATGAACACAATTTCCCTTTAAAATACTTTTAGAGAAATCTCCCAAAATCTAACATGACGGTTAGATGCCATCTACTTGTATTTTAATTATAAGACTTTTTGAAGTGTTTTAAACAAGTTACGTCACTGCTACTAAATAAGTCATATAATTAAAATTCACAAAGATAGAAATGGCATGAAATGAGTTGTATAAACTCTTGTGAGAAAAGTTCTATCCTTTTAAAATTCTTATTAGGATATATTAATTTCAGCATATTTTATGATTTCATAGACTTTTGCACTGCATTGCATAAACTCAATAAATTTGCAACTTATTTGAAATATATGACCATTATATGTCTGTAAATGTTTTCTTTATGTTATTAGATTATAAACAACCATAATATAAATTTTAGGATCTTGAATTATCATGATTTCACAATTACTAAAATTAATTATAAAGCTTACCTTGATTCATTGCTAAAATTTTCTTAAGATCAAGTCTTAGTATAAAAGACACTTAATTCATATAGAATTGATTTCTCTCTTTTGACCATCTTTTCTTTTTAACTATTCAGTTTATGTAATGAGGTAGCTAAATGTCTCTTTATAGGTAGAGAGATGATCAAATTCTTTGTATCTATAACCTCCACTTAGGAAACTTAGGAAACTTACTTAGGAAACTTAGGAAACTTACTTTTTCATTAACCAATATTTTAAGGACATGTAATATCTTATTAAACCATAACATAGATGAAATTATCAAATGGATACATTATCATATAGGACAATTTATTCTTACAATGTATATATAAACAAATTTAGGTTTTCTAGATGGAATGTCGAAAAGGGTTCACTAATACAAATGTTAGAACATGAACTAAAACTAGCAGTAGGATTAATGATTTTGTTATCCAATTGTGTTGAGATCTTCAATCAAAATTTTATTGTAATTTTTTTTTTTTTATATTTCTCATGTATTTTTATATTTAGTTTTATTTATTGTATTGCACCAACAAGATATCTTAGTAGTTGTGAATCCTTTCTTTAATTTCATTATGTCTTTCCCTTTTGGGATTAATTGTTAGATCTTCTTGATTTGATCTTAAACACAATCTGCAGATTCCTTCCACACCTTTTAAATTGATCAATCATGTCCAGCACCAGGTATTTTGGTTACGTCAAAGATTAGATCTGACCCTAATGGGCAACCAATTTGGATGCAAACCGACAAGCAGAAGTATTATTCAAACAAATAAATACAGAAATTAGACCCACCCCATGTAAATTACGAGATGTTTAATAATTTGATTAAGCTAAGTATTTAGTTTAATAATTTGAAATACAAAGATACAATAACAGCGCGTGTATGGTTGCTATNACATTATCATATAGGACAATTTATTCTTACAATGTATATATAAACAAATTTAGGTTTTCTAGATGGAATGTCGAAAAGGGTTCACTAATACAAATGTTAGAACATGAACTAAAACTAGCAGTAGGATTAATGATTTTGTTATCCAATTGTGTTGAGATCTTCAATCAAAATTTTATTGTAATTTTTTTTTTTTTATATTTCTCATGTATTTTTATATTTAGTTTTATTTATTGTATTGCACCAACAAGATATCTTAGTAGTTGTGAATCCTTTCTTTAATTTCATTATGTCTTTCCCTTTTGGGATTAATTGTTAGATCTTCTTGATTTGATCTTAAACACAATCCGCAGATTCCTTCCACACCTTTTAAATTGATCAATCATGTCCAGCACCAGGTATTTTGGTTACGTCAAAGATTAGATCTGACCCTAATGGGCAACCAATTTGGATGCAAACCGACAAGCAGAAGTATTATTCAAACAAATAAATACAGAAATTAGACCCACCCCATGTAAATTACGAGATGTTTAATAATTTGATTAAGCTAAGTATTTAGTTTAATAATTTGAAATACAAAGATACAATAACAGCGCGTGTATGGTTGCTATAGCAACTTTAAATTTATACATTTTAAACTTAACTTATGTGAGTAGTTTGAATTAAGTATTTTATAATATGAGCGTGGTCCATTAATTTAAGTTAAAATTAAAAATGTGTCTAATTTAACATATCAAGTTTGTCACTCTTTCCCTCTCAAAAAAAAAAGTGTCACTCTTGATTCTCAAAAAAAAAAAAAAAAAACAAAAAAGTTTGTCACTCTTAATGATTGTAGTCTTTCAATTTCTTTTTTTCCACGTCTCTATAAAATCAAAATATAATAGGAATGACTTACCTTACTCTAAATTCTTGTTCACCGGCTTGAACTTAAATCATTCCTAAAATAAACCGAGAAGACTTAACTTTAATTTTTATTCTTCCTTTAATATGTATCTTGTATAAAAAATACTCTTTTAGTCAGGCCTATAATAATAAATAAACAATTTAAGAGAGTTTAAATTTCACCCTACTCTTATAGCTGGGTGAATTGAGAATTGAGATACTCCTCGGAAATAATTAAATTTAAATGCCGAAATCATCGTATATGTTTATCTAGAATAAGAAAAATCGTTTAAGAGAGTTTAAATATTAGCCTACTCTCATGGTAAATAAAGAATTGAGATACATACTCATTGGAAATAATTATATTTAAATGCCGAAATCATCTTATATTTATCTAGTAGTAGAAAAATCGTTTAAGAGAGTTCAAATTTCAGGCTTTTCAGCCTTTAGCATGGTGAATTGAGAATTGAGATACTCCTGGGAAATAATTACATTTAAAAGCCAAAATCATCATATATTTATCTAGCTTTAGAAAAATCGTTTAAGAGAGTTTAAATTTCAGCCTACTCTCTTAGGTTCTTGGCATATATGGTGAATTGAAAATTAAGATACTCATTGGAAATAATTAAAGTTAAATGCCAAAATCAACATGTATATTTATTATTTAGCATTAGGAAAATCGTCCAGTTGAAAAACAATCGCGAATGAATATCTTAATTCTCAATGAGTTTAGTGAAGCCTTGGCTTGAATGTTTTTATTTGGCTGCTGAATACGCCTTGAAATTAACCCTTATAAATCTAGCTAGTCCGAATAAAATGAATGATTTAATTTTTTTTTTTTTAGAGTTTCAACTTGTAATGTCCGTTTTTTATTATTATATTTTTTGTCATCAAATAAAGATATCAATCGGTTTTTTGGTGTAAACGGGAATTTAATTTTAAATTTTTTATTCAATCATCAAAAAATTTACCAATTGAACTAATCAGAGTCTACAATAATTCAATATTTAATTAGCAAAACAATCGCACGCCTTTTGGCCATTTGTATAGCCCTTTGGCGATTTGTCGCATAGCTTCTTTTATTTATTTATTTATTTTTATCTTTCTCCAGTTTCTCTTCTATTTAATTTTTTAAATATTCCTAAAGTTATTTATTATTTTTTTTTATAGAAAACTATTTTTATACAACATTAAAAGGGACTATTTTTTATATTTAGAAGCAAAATTTTTTATTAATTTTTTTGCAAGAATCAAGAAGACTATTAATATTGTCAGGATCATTATTATTTTTATTGATATGTCAACCCTCAAAATTTAAAATCAACAATTTCCTACGTCAGTAATTGCTCACGCTGATTCGGTGATTCCTTTCACACAAAAATTTATATATATAAGCATTTCAACCATGTACTTGCAACCAAGCCTCCCTCCATCATTCAATTGATAGAGATGGAAGCCTCTGCAAATCCCCTAGTGAACATCAATGATTTTGAGCTACATGATTTCATTGACGAGACCAATTTCCACCATTGCATCAATTTAATCCGAGGAGGAAGCAATGACCCAGTTGTGAATTTTGATACTGATCTTATTAATAATTGTTTTGTTGATAACCAATTTGGTCCGAACCCGGGTGACATGTATGATTTTAATGCTACTACTATGATGTCTGACCCAAATACTATGTTCAACACGTTGGGAAGTTTTGGTGATGATGTCAAGGACGGGGATGAAGATAATGATAGAGAGGATTCCTCGGCAACCACCACCACAACCACCACTACAACCCCGACGAAGAGGGCGAAGGGTGATCGGTCAAGAACTTTGATTTCAGAGCGGAGGAGGAGAGGAAAGATGAAGGAAAAGCTTTATGCATTGCGTTCCTTGGTTCCTAACATTACAAAAGTATGTCCCAACTTTTTTTTTCTTTTTATGTTGTGTATAAATTTCATCATGATTCCATTTATAATATATAGGGTTGTAAAGTAACTCTATTTGGGTGGTGAATGATTTAATTATCTAAATGATAGTATATAAAGTGATGTTTCATTGATAACATGTGTAGATGGATAAGGCCTCCATTGTTGGAGATGCTGTACTCTATGTGCAAGAGCTGCAAAGCAAGGCTAAGCAGCTAAAATCTGAGATTGCTGGTCTTGAAGCATCCTTAGTAGGATCAGAAAGATACCAAGGATCAATTGAAAGCCCTAAGAAGGTTCAAATGGTACAAAACAACTATCAGGTTTCCAAGAAGATCATCATGCAGGTTCATATAGTCTCCTAATTTGTATCTATCTATGACCAATTGATACAAGTTCCAAAATGCTTTTTTTGCAATCATTAATATGAGTGTGTGAATGTGGTTTTGTAGATGGATGTGTTCCAAGTGGAGGAAAGAGGGTTTTATGTGAGATTGGTGTGCAATAAGGGAGGAGGGGTGGCTTTATCACTATACAAGGTTCTCGAATCCCTTACTAACTTCATAGTTCAGAGCTCCAACTTGGCCACAGTTTCTGAGAGATTTGTACTGACATTTACGTTAAACGTATGCTTCCTTCTCTCAATAATTTTTCACTTTCTTCTTCTTCTTCACTATTTATTTAACTTCTTCACTACTTCAAGTTGTTTATTAATTTAATTTGTTTGATGTTATTTGATCATAACAGGTGATAGATTCTGAGCAGGAAATCCATTTGCCAAATTTGAGACTATGGATTGCTGGGGCTCTAATGAACCAACAATTTGAATTAGAAACACCTTTGTCATATGCCTAGCTAATTTCACTCTCTCTCTCTCTCTAATGCTAAGATGTATTAGTACTGTGTATCAACCATGATATCTGGTTAATCTGCAATCAATGAGTGCATGAACCTTGGCATGAATACAAGTGTTCATTTGCTAGAACGAGTTACTATGCTCTTTTTAGGTGTAAAATGGAAGTTTTATTTATATATATAAACTGATTACATATACAGAGAGTTACAGTTACTATGCTCTTTTTAGGTGTAAAATGGAAGTTTTATTTACATATATAAACTGATTACATATACAGAGAGTTACAGTTACTATGCTCTTTTTTGCCACTGTCTTGGAGCCACATTTTTAATTTTTTATCATTTTTTGTTCGTTCATTGAAGTTTGCAGCAATTGGTACCCCCCGCAACTTGGGTTTATCATCAATTTACAAAGTGGTTTTAATATTACTCATATATATGAATGCTATTTTTTTTATTGCAAATATAATTTAAATACACCAACTGAAGCACATTGTTGTGCCAAACTTTGTCTCCCATGGCATGCGTTAGCTAGCCTGGCAAAATTAAAAATAAAATAAAATAAAATAAAAGCAATGGATCCAAGAAGATGGAGGTCAAATTGTTTAATTAATTGTTTGATGCTTATTCTTCTTACCTCATTGCCAGTTCTTTCGGTTCCAAGTCTAACCATCAAAACTTAAATAAAAATTTAGTCTTACATGTTGCTTTGGTCAGCCATACCAACTTTTGTCCTCAAAATAACATCAATCAATCATTCAATACACGGATGGATGGATGGATGTATGACAGTATATAAAATGTCACATTATTTAAAATTAAATTTGTAATATTTAATCTAAACTAGTTGATCAATCTCAATAGAGATGATCTTAATACAATCAAGTAATAACGTTTTTATACATGCTCGATCATTTACATGTACTTTAGTCCCTTAGAACAGCGATGCCTCCTGTTTCTCCCAAAAGTGAACTCAAGTTTGATCCACCTACTTCCCCTTAAGAATTAGGAGGCAGCTTGACCTTCCTTTAAAAAATAAAAAAGGTCACGACTTTTGTCACAATTAACCTATGTGGCAGGTTGTAATTAGCTACTTATCACTTTCAAATGAATCCACCATTCACAGTTTGATACATATACAATCATAATAAAAATTGTAATATTTTATATGGTCCATTAATTTTTGAAAAAGAATTATATGGACCATAAATACTTATCAGTTATCACAATAGAACAATAAGGCCGTAAGGTTAACTTCAAGCTTATGCGGTAGCAAACTTAATTTAGGCCATAAGTTTGAGTTCGCGTAATACTATCTGTCAAGCGCTTGTGGATTGACTTGGCATTGGCCCAAAGCTTTTTAAGTGTAAAATAGAGTTCACACTTAATTTTGAGTTTCTCTATACTGATTGGGTTCACTCTTGTCAAGATTACATCACTTTAAACTTTCAATCGCACGGTTTCTATTTTGACAAATCCATTGTCCGATTCAAATTTTTTATATATGCACACCGTGCTTTGAAGATAATAAAAAATAAAAAATTAGGTATTACTCTTTGTTAATGTTACACTATTTAGAACATGTGAGGTAATCTTTTATGTTTTGGAGGAGATGTCTCATGGAGCGATTTCATGAAGCCAGCCTTTCCAAGCATGTGGGTTCCACATAGAAAGTCACATATTTTTGGGTCTCACATACTGTGAGAAGGTAACTTCATGAAGGAGTTCCATAAGAGAATTTTCCATGCTTAGAGGGCACTTTCAACTTGTTAACTTCGTTTATCTTATGGGTATGTTAGGATTGCCATTTCTTACTCAAATAAGGGGTTTTGTAATTGTACATGTGTTGATTCATATAAAGATTAAAGTAGTTATAATAGTCTGGAGTCTGGACTATGTGGATTTCATTCTATTAGATGTATGTGTATTGCATGAGTGTGTATGTTGAGGCCCATGTTGTATGTCTACTAAGTAACTTTGGACTATATAAATGATTATGTAGAACTCTAATTGTAACTTGATTAGTCTTTTTGTGTTGTAGCACGGAGGATCCAAATTCCACTACACCTATGCCTGGACAAAGATTTTGATTCACTGTTTGAATGGTGCATTTAATTCCACAAAATTAAGCTTGTTACAAAAATAAAACAAAACCTAAATATATAGTAAATACTACTCATCATCCACATTTCACAAGAAAGAAAGAAATCACTAGACAATAAACTAAATAATTCAAATTAGGTTAAACTTAAAAATTTACCAAAACTATATTCATGGGACAGAAAAATAACCTCGGGGTACAAATTTGGAAGAACCAAACTGCTTGGATCTAGGTGAGATATTTGCCTTAGCATTCCCGAGTAAAACGCTCTCTATGAAGCCTCGTACGCTCTCTAGGGAAGAAGAAGCAGAGTTGGTCAGGAGCAACAAAAAAGTGAAAGACAGCCACCATGCCGAGTTTAATGAGGGACCCAGCGATGGCTCTTCTCCACGAAACAGCCACAGCCATTGGAACCAGTCCACTGCGTCGTTCAGGGACAAACTTGTGGGCGAAATACCTGGAGCGTTTGCCCAGGCTTTTGATTTCACAGACCAGATGGAGGCCGATAGTGACTCGGAAAATGATGAGGAAGATATCAATGAACTCCGCGCAGGATTGGTGGCCATCAAGCTATCGAAGGACACCAAGAAACGCTTACGAGAGCGCTGGTGTAAGGCCGTCATTGTTAAGTTGGTGGGGCGGTCAGTAAGTTTCTCCTACATGCAGAGTAAACTGAATCAAGTCTGGAAACCTGAGGGTAGAATGGACGTTGTGGACCTCAGCCATGGATTCTTCCTGGTTCGTTTCTTCTCCAAGGAAGATTTAAACGCTGTTCTAAGACGAGGACCTTGGTTTTTGGGGGACCACTTCCTATCCATAAGGCCATGGGAACCGTTTTTTAAGCCTTCTTCAGCTAATATCTCTCTGGTTGCCGTATGGATTCGTCTCTACGAGCTCCCTATTGAACTTTATGAGGCAGAAATCCTGAGAGAGATCGGGGGTTCCATTGGGAAGGTGCTTAGAATAGATACGCATACTGCCATGGAAGCTAGGGGCAAGTATGCAAGGATGTGCATTCAAATAGATATTAACAGGCCATTGATTGATACTATCCTCATCGGGCGGTTCGAGCAGGCTGTGAACTACGAAGGAATTCAGAAGCTCTGTTTTTCCTGCGGGAGGGTGGGCCATTTGAAGGAAGCTTGCCCATACACAATTCGCAAGAACAAGGTTTCGGTGGACACGGCGAAGGCTTCTCCGGTAGAGAACGATGGATCATGCAATGGGCATGAGGAATTTCGTACTGAATTGCCCAGTACCTTGCCTGACAAATACACGTCGGGTACGAGTGTAGTGGAGGAGGCACCAAGTCAGTACGGGCCCTGGATGGTTGTAACAAGGAAAAAAGGGGGTTACAAGGGAAAAAAAACAAAATTCCAGCCTGGGGGGGACCACCAAATCAGATGGGAAGGCTGTTAACCCGTCCAAAAATATGCGGCCTGAATACTCAGAGATGGGCTTCAATTCGAATAGAGGGACACCGAGCAACACTTCGTTGGGCTTCAGCCCAAACATGAATCCAGACATTGAAGGCGAGCCTGATGCCACCTTTGTTGGCAAATCTAGCCCATTACCCAATTTGGCCGTTAACATAAAGAAAAATCCTCACTCAGTGAGAGGCAAAAAGAAAATTGCCAGGAACGTTTCTTCTGGAAATATCCTTGAGTGCGCCGTCAAAGACCCATTACAAGGGTTAGCTACTAAACTCACATCCATCGCTGCCAATGCCTCTAATAGCGTCAACCATGGATTCGAGGCATTCCCATGTGACTCCTTCAAGGTCATGGCTTCCAATGAAGATGGTCTGGGCACCAACAATGGCTGGGAAGGGGGCCGAAACCACTCAGGTGCTCAATGTCGGGATCAAAGCATGGATCATGTACACGATGCGGTGGTTCATCTCGAAGGTGAGGAAAGATTGGGTTTTAAAGCTGGAGGTGTGGGAACTCCTTCTGGCTCTTTTTCCAGGAATGGGTCGGAGGATGAAATTGGGGAAGAGGACAGAATGGTCTCCGAGGAAGGGGGTGAAGCTAAATCCTCCTTTTGATGAATATCCACAACCATCCATCATTCCTTATGAAGATCATCATTTGGAACAGTAGGGGCGCTCTGAAGCCCAATTTTCAGAGTCATATTCGTGATTTGGTTCAAAATCATGACCCTGCAATTATGGTAATTATGGAGACTAAGCTTGGTGGTGTTAGAGCTAAAGAGATTACAGACAGGCTCCCTTTTGATGGGGCCATTCACACTGAAACGATAGGGTACGCTGGAGGTCTTTGGCTGCTGTGGAATTCGGACAGAGTGGAAGTGGAAGCTTTAGCCAACACAGAGCAGGAAATTCACGTCGAAGTTAAGGTACGCCCTTCTAACCTTACCTGGATTTTATCTGCAATCTATGCTAGTCCTAGGAGTGAGGAAAGGCGTATATTATGGGATAATCTAGCTAAGGTGGCCGAATTGCATAATAAGCCCTGGATTATGGCTGGTGATTTCAATGAACCTTTGATTGAGGAGGACAAATTTGGGGGCAGAGGAGTTCATGTTAATCGTTCGTTGGCCTTCAAGGAATGTCTGGATACTTGTAATATGGTTGATATGGGGTTCTCGGGGCCGAGATACACGTGGTCAAACAAAAGAGACCTCAATAATCTTATCCTTGAGAGGATTGATAGATTCTTCATGAACCCAGACTGGTGTTTGCTGTTCCCTGATGCAAAAGTCACGCACCTGCCGAGATGCCACTCGGACCATTGTCCGGTTCTTATGGAGACTCTTCCTAACAAGTCCACTCACCTTCCTAGGCCATTTAAGTTCCAAGAGTTCTGGCTCTCTGATATTTCCTTTCCCAATGTGGTGTCTCGGGCCTGGAACAGGGGCAGAGATTTGGCAGAGTGCATTAACACTTTCTCCAGGGATGCGTCGGTGTGGAACAAAACTCACTTTGGGAATGTTCACCATAAGAAAAGGAAAGTTATTGCTAGAATTTACGGAATTCAGAAAGCGCTGGCTGCCCACCCGAACAATGAGCTTATCAATTTAGAAAAGCAACTCCATCAGGATCTTGAACTGCTTCTTGACCAGGAGCGTGATCTGTGGGCCCTAAAATCTAGAATTAACTGGATGGTTCAGGGTGATCGCAATACATCCTTCTATCACGTTTCTACTATTGCAAGAAGGAAGAGAAATCACATTGCAGCAGTCATGGATGATTTGGGGAATTGGTTGACTGAAGAAAGGGAGGTGATGGAATACTTTAGAAGCGGGTTTGAGAAGTTGTATACCACCTCTCATGAAAGTGGTAACCGGGTGTCTTTTTTGGGGTATCAGTGGCGTGCTAAACTCACTGATGAGGTGAAATCCTCCCTTGAAGAGAGGGTAAGCACTGAGGAGATTAAGAGTGCTCTATGGGCTATGAAACCTTATAAGGCTCCAGGTCCAAATGGCCTCCATGCGGGGTTCTTTCAGCGTTTTTGGCTTACTGTGGGAGACTCAGTCAAGGATGAAGTGTTAAAAGCTTTTTCTGACAAGAAAATCCCAGATTATCTTAACAAAACTCACATTGTACTTATTCCCAAAGTGCAAGGCCCTGAAATCATTGCTAACTACAGACCCATTAGCCTGTGTAACTCGGTCTATAAGATCATCACTAAAATTATTGTGGCCCGGATCAGACCTCATTTGGAGAGATTAATATCCCCCCTCCAAGCTGCGTTTGTGCCGGGGAGAAGAGGGGTTGATAATTTCATAATTGTCCAAGAGCTAGTCCACACTATTGGTAGAACCAAAGGAAAAAATGGTCTTATGGCCATCAAGATTGACCTTGAAAAAGCGTACGACAAGATTGAATGGGGTTTTATCCGAGAAATGCTTCTTAACTTAAATTTCCCTATTAGTTTGATTGAGTTAATCATGAGCTGCATTTCTTCGGTCTCCTCTTCACTTCTCTTTAATGGGGGCTGCCTTGAGTCATTCCAGCCATCGAGAGGCATTAGGCAAGGGGACCCCCTTTCCCCTTACATTTTCATCATTTGCATGGAGTTTTTGAGCCATTTGATTGAGCTGAAATGTGTGGACAAGAGTTGGAACCCAGTTAAGACTTCCAGGAATGGGATGCCTTTCTCTCATCTCTTCTTTGCGGACGATTTAGTCCTCTTTGCTCATGCTAATCCGGAAAATTGCCTAGCTATCAGGGAAGTTCTTAATGATTTTTGTGCAAAGTCGGGTCAGACTATTAGTACAGCAAAATCCAGGGTTTTTTTCTCCCCAAATGTAGACTCAGACCAAAGAGAGGCTTTGTCCAATGTGCTCGGCTTTACCCCAACCTCTAATTTGGGCAAGTATTTGGGATTTCCGCTCAAGCATCTTGGTAGCCGTAGGCAAGACTTTTCCTTTGTCCTAGACAGAGTTAAGAAAAAACTTGCAGGTTGGAAAGCCAACCTCTTATCCATGGCGGGCAGAATGGTGCTCATTCAATCCTCTTCCTCCACTATTCCTGCGTATGTGATGCAAAGTAACATGTTGCCAAGTAAGATCCTAGATGGTTTAGACCGGGTGAACAGGAATTTTCTTTGGGGTTCCACGGATCAAGCTAAGAAAATGCATTGGGTTAATTGGAGCAAAGTCACTAAACCAAAAAATCTAGGAGGATTGGGGCTTCAAACAGCCAAAGGCAGAAATACGGCCCTCCTGGCTAAGCTTAATTGGAGGTTGCACATGGAAGGCAATGCTCCTTGGTCTAAAGTCCTAAAGTTAAAGTATTGCACTAGGCAAAGAATTAATTCCAGGAATGCAGATAGACTTGCTTGCTCCCCCACGTGGAAGGGGCTGAGGAAAGGGGAAGAGGTGTTTAAAAAGGGAGTGAAATGGGTGCCTGGCTACAACAGCAATCTGAATTTTTGGCATGACTGCTGGTCAGATCTTGGGCCGTTGAGGAATCTCATACAAGGCCCACTTCCCCATAAGACCGAGGATCTCAAAATCAGAGATGTGTACTCTACTAATGGCTGGGATTGGCCCACTATTCCATTCGAGCTCCCTCCGGAAATTAAGGCCACTATCCAGGCTGTTCCTACTTCTACTGTTGCAAGAAATGGGGATAAACTAGCTTGGAAATTCTCCCCTAAGGGAATTTTTGATGCTAGGAGTGCCTACCTCTTAGCTTCAAATGTCCAGGACACTAACACCTTTGATGGCTCCTGGATTTGGAAAATTGGTATCCTCCCAAAAATTCAAATGTTCATGTGGAAATGCTTACATCAGGCTATAGGTGTGAAAGAGTGCTTGGTAGCAAGAGGTATGCAGTTAAATGGATCTTGCCCGATGTGTCACGTAGCAAATGAATCCATTATCCATGCTCTCCGAGATTGCAATGTGGTTAAACCAACATGGTACCAACTTGGGGTTCAAAACAACAATTCTACCTTCTTCTCTCAAGGAATCAATGAATGGCTAAGCACCAACGTTAAGTCAAAACAGCGGTCTTCCTCAAATCACCCCCCTTGGAATGTTTTGTTTCCTTTTGCCATCTGGCTTATTTGGCAGCAACGCAACCAAATGGTCTTCAAGGGCAAAGGAGCAAACCCGCAGCTGCCTAAGAGCATCATCATGCAAGCCACGGAATATGCTTTGTGCATCAGTCAGTCTAGAAGGAACCAAACTAGTATGATTAACCAGATCAGGTGGGAAAAGCCAGATACAGGTTGGGTGAAGTTAAACACAGATGGGTCGGCTTCTGAGTCTCTGAACGCTGCAGGTTGTGGAGGTTTGATAAGGGATGATCAAGGGAACTGGATTGGGGGGTTTTCGAGATATATTGGGAATACCAACAGCTTCATAGCTGAGGTTTGGGCACTCAGGGATGGTCTTCAACTTTGCCATCATATGAACCTTCATTCTGTCATTGTTGAGTTGGATGCTAGTGCAGTAGTTGCTGCTCTCAACAACCCTGTTTATGCTAATACTATACTCTCCCCGCTGTTTGATGATTGTTTACTGCTGGTTGCTCGCCTTCCTCAGTGCCAGATCAGACACATCTTTCGTGAAGCCAACTTGTGTGCCGACAAGCTGTCTAGAATAGGCCTACTTCAATCTGTAAACTTTGTTTCATTTTCTAGTCCGCCTATGGACTTGCTCCCTCTTATTGAGGCAGATAAACGTGGTCTGTACACGAGCAGGGGTGGTTCTTTTGTTGCCCCTGTTCTCTAGTCTTTTGTTTAATTGAATTGCCAGTTTACCAAAAAAGATATTTGCCTTAGCCATTTGAGTACAATTATGGTTGCACAGATTTTAGACCAGATAAACATACAGTACATGATGCAACCATGCATGTAAAACGTTTGTGACGCTGACGCCTAGCTACTACAATCTTAATGGTTGATATAATGATATATGTCTTTGCATGCATTTAGGGTTGTATTGTTTGTGTAGTTTTTTTATGAAGTACCCGGCAAGCCCAAACCATATCAGTCACTCACTCACCCATGATGTGAAAGAACAATAGTGGTCCTTTTCTAGCATGGTTGTCTTATCCTTCCACCATGAATGACGCTCCTCTACGCATGCACATTCTATCACATCCTCTTAAGTCTAGGACCCTCCACTCCACGTGCTTGTAGCCAATCATAGATGTGGCCTGCTTCTCCGTCTTACTCGTTCAGTAAGAAAAATTATTTGATGAGACAATCTCGTAAGACATTTCTTTTACAATATGTACCTATGTATTTCACACTTTGTGAGAAAAGTCCCATAAGAAATATTCTCCTGTAATAGAGAGCGACCGACATCATAGATAACAACAACGTCGCAAGTAATGATCAATAGCGTTTGAAATTTGAATTTATGATAAGAACAAAAATTTTTTGACCTTAAAAATTAGGAAAAGGAAAAACGAGAGCACTGGGGAGTGAGCTCTGGTGCAGTTGGAGTTGGGACCATTTCTCCATAGCATGGGGCTCAAAAATGACCATAGAAATGATCGAGCTACACTATATATCCTCAAAATTTCAGTTCCAAAAGCAAAATGCAAAGGATGTGAATTATTTGGTTTGCAATTTTTTTCTCTTTATATAAAATAAAATAACCTCCCTCTAAGAGTAGGCATCGAAGATAAGAATCTTGGCCACTTGCCAAAATTAATATGTAGCGGATTACAGCTATGCTTTTTATTTATTTATTTATTTGGGTAAAATATCAAATCCACCCTTGGAACTGGACCTAAATGAATTGAATGGACTAGACCGAACAATAAGTCCATATAATTTTTAATATTTTTATATTAAAAAATAAAAATGAAAACTCAACCATTCTCCCTTTCGATTCTCTTACGTCAGTTGATAGTGTTTATATAAGCTACTAGAAAACAATGTTTTAAATTTAAAATAAGCATTTGTAAAAAGACCTATGATGCAAAATAGAATTTTAAAATTTAAAAACACTTTTTTAAGCTCAAAAAACGCCTAATCAGACGGACCTATAATACTATAGCATTTGGCTTTTCTTATTTTACGCAAATTATTCTCCTCAATTGTTGTTTTTAACTTTTTATTGTGTGAAACATGAATTGCCCTTGCCCCCCGTTTGGATTTTGGATTTTCTACAACTATAAGTAACTTTTTTACTTTTGTCCGTGTTTGTGCGTATAAAGTGCAGTGTTTGGACTTTGGATCCTCTAAATGAAAAGTCAGTCGGTAGAATGGCTTGTCGTTTTGGCTGAATAAAAAAAAATGAATAAATATATAAACAAATCACACCCAACCCTCTAAAATATAGCAAAATTAGACATTTAGTATATTGATTTTCTAGAAATGACCCAACACTTCCAAATTTTGTACCCCTTCTGTCTCACTTTTTTTGTTCTTTATTTCATTTTGAGATGTACCAAAATATTATTCTATTTTTAAAAATAAAAGTCATTAATTTATTAATGTTCCTATTATACTCCTATTAATTTACTAATTCAATTTTTTGATATTTTTTTTAGAGTAGTTTTGAAAACTTATAGATTTTTAAAAAGTAGACAAGACAATAAATAATATTTTCTTAAAAAATTTCACTTTTCAAACAAGATAAAAAAATGGGACAGATGGAGTAATTTTTAAGACACTCAAGCCCCATAATCCTCTACGCGTCAAACAATGTCAAAGGTCCAAACAAAATATTCTTTTTTTCAAGAGGAATATTCCCATTAAAATAAACAAAAATTTTAATATATTTATAAAATGTCATATTCAGCCCACAAAATTAAATTATAACTTTTGCGAAGTTTAAGTGCTTTGCCCCTAATATAAATATATATATATATTTATTTATTTATGAAGAGATTGACTTTGAAGAATCTGCCATTTTTTTATATTTTTGTAAAAAACACTTTTCATTGCATTAAAGCACATGTCAACATTCTAAATACATTTATAAATTATAACTGTAAGGTCACAATTTGTAGCCCAAACTCAAAAGATATGGGGTATGAGCTTAGTATAATGAATTTATAGAGAGTGGGTGAAAGAGCTGGGCTTGTAATGGATTGGACGACGGTTGATAAAAATTTCAAAAGAAGAACTAGCATGAAACACACGTAAACTTCAATACAATGATTATCCGAGGAGATAGATTATGAAGTAATCTAATAGTTTTTAAGGTTAATACAGTTCTTAGTGCTACAATAATTTTCTTTCTCTATTTTTCTCTCCTTTTTTCCGTTCTTCTCTTATGGGAGGTCTTTTACATTATATAATTTATTCCAGACCCTCTTGATCGTACACTTGTTAATAATTTAAGCCTTCACTTGAGTACATGTCCTATCAAACATCTTATTTAGCTCTTTGCGAATGGTGGTAGTTGAGACGGCACTATTTAGGGGTCTTCTCCACATAAATGCGGCCAGAAAAGTTGCTACAATACATTTAATGCGGTGGTAGTAGCTTTTCATTTAGATATTTTTGTATTCTTATCATATTTGTACGTGCTTGAGATTCATCTTGATTATCGTTGGAACTCCCTGGAAGGTCACCTAAATTACCCAAATGCGTGCTTGACCGATATTCATCGTATCCGAGAGGGAATTACTCCTCGGACTATATGTCTTCGTTATTTTCTTCCATGATTCTCAACTTTGAAGCCTCTTCCAATTATTTTCTCCTTCTTGGACATATCCATGTCCTCAGATAAGGCCTAAGGCCCAATATACAAATTTGGGTTCTTATCCCCACAATAACTATTAACCTATAACCAAACAACCCTAAAATCAAATAAGTCACTGTAATCAAAGTTTAACAATGCCTCTGCCATTGGTAATATTTAACCACTACTCGAAGTTATCTAAGTCGTGTGGATGTTGTTTGAGTAATGTTACAGTCACAAATTATTTTATAATATTTTTATAAAACTATTAATGTGACAAATTTTTATTAGTTCTAATCTGAGTCTACCAATAATATCACATTTTTACTTACTAATAATTATTTGAAAAATGTTAAAGCTACATTAGCAGTTTGTAAAATAGTTTGTGTCCGTAGGAATTAATTACGTTGTTTTGATCTTTTTATTCTTCTTCTTCTTTTTTGTCTGGATTCTTTGAACAAAATGCAGCGATATATGCATTCTTGTGTTTATTGCATTGATTTAGGATATTGTTGGCCATTATTGTGAAAGAATAGTAATTTCGTCTTGCTCTTGCCTGAGTTTCATGGCATTGTTTGGTTAGAACTACTATAGGTGTGGTTTGTCATTCATATAATGTTTGTGAAGTGGCATTATTTGTGAGGCAACGAAGATTGAAGGCTAGCTTGTGTGATATCAATAGTGAACTCAAACAATCAACATTGTCCAACGGAATATATATGAAAGCAAACAAAACAAAAACTAAACAGAGAAAAGATTCACGTAAAACCAATTTACATACAGATAAGTGAATAACATCAACAATAAGTGGGTCCAAACAACCGAAAGTTGCACAACGTTGTCCAAAACTCCAAATGACTGAATTGCAAGATGGTGATATCGACAATAATGAAGCTAAAATCAACAGTGTCCAAATTGAAAGCATAGCAAACAAACAAAAAGGAATAATAAGCCCTCAAAAATAATGAAATACCAAGAACATGGACAAGCTACATAGCCGTTGGTCCAAATGACCATAGGTTTGCATTTAATATTACTCTCTCTCTCTCTCTCTCTCTAAACATCTGTGCCTATCAATTGCTCGTGGTGACGATTAGCGTGGCTGAAGAAGAAGTCGTACACAAGGCCAGCAATTCCACCTCCGATCAAAGGCCCAACCCAGTAGACCCAGTGGTTGGTCCAGTCCCAGCTGACCAAAGCTGGCCCAAATGACACTGCTGGGTTCATGGATGCCCCATCAAAAGCCCCACCAGCCAAAATGTTGGCACCGACTATGAAACCAATTGCAATTGGTGCAATTATCCCAACATTTCCTTTGCCTCTTTTATCCAAGGCCGTCGCATAAACTGTGTAAACCAACCCAAATGTCATCACGATCTCTAACACCAATGCATTCCACACTGACACCCCTTTTGTCAACGAAAACGCAGATGTTGTCTGTAACCATTTTCATTTTTCATATTAATTAACAATCAAAATTTACTAATAACTTTCTAAGAATTACACCCCCCCCCCCCAAAAAAAAACTCCTGTCTTATTCTTATTATTTCACTTTATATTTCATCAATTATAATCAGTTTTACTTTTAATTATACAAATGAGATACTATAGTTGGTAGAATATAAAATTTAACGTAAGTATTTTATCAAATAGAGCAAGATCAATCAAGTGTTAAAAATTCTAAAACTATGGACTAAAAGGATGTTACGTTATGTACATATTTTGAGTGGTTTTGAATCATATTATATGGGGTTATGCACATATTTTGAGTGGTTTTGAATCATATTATATGGGGCTGCATCGTAACTGAATTGGCACTTTTCAAGTACTTTTTTTTGTATTAGATGTAGAAAGAAAGGGTTCGAGTTATGAAATTAACATCATGTTGTAATTATTTGTAAAAAAAGAAAATCTCATATCATATGGGCTAAAAAAAAATCATATTGTATGGGCTAGAAATTAAACGTTACTCACCAAGCCACCAGTGGAAACCCTAAGGAGCAAACAAGCCACAGTAGAGCCAAGGAGTTGAGCAATCCAGTAGAGGATACCGCTAATGAGGGTGATATGGCCACCAAGGAAGGCGCCAAAGGTGACAGCCGGGTTGACGTGGCCACCGGAGATGTTGGCGGAGACTGACACGGCAACGAATAAGCCAAACGCATGTGCCAACGCGGCGGCTACAAGCCCCGCAGGTGTGGTGGAGGCATCATCAGTGAGCTTACTGAAGGCCATGCCAGAACCCTCACCAGCAAACACAAATATTAGTGTACTAATGAACTCAGCTAATGCACCCCTTAGTGCATCCGGCTGAATGGTCTCCTGTGGCCGTCCGATTGCTATTTCATAGATCGGCATCGTGGTCAAAGTCAAAAGATCGGACGGCTACTCCTATCAATCAAAAAAGCAAAACACAGTCACTATTTTTAGTATCAAAAGTGAGCGAGTGTGTGTGCGTGTGAGAGACTAAATTTTGCAAGATTGAGCTATGTGCTACTCACAACTTTATATTGAAATTTCTAAAGGCCGTCTGGGAAGGTGGAACTTGCTATAGCCGGTTCCGGTAAGTCGGCAGCCTAAAAATACAGAATGAAAATTGTGGAAGTTTTTTTAGCTTGACTGGTGGATATTAAACCTCATGAATACAGCTCAGCATTCACCCCGAAAACGCCGTGAGAATGACACGTGGGCATCATGGATAATGCCACGTCAAATCGTGTTGTGGTGGGTACTGTCAACTTGTTTCGAGTAAGGTCTTATTCTTGAAGGTTCAGGGTGCAATATATAAGGTGTTTTATGTTCTGATTATAATGTCTCATTAGAAACATCGAAAGATGTTTTAAGGATGAGAAATGTTTTTTTTTTTTTTTTTTTAAAAGAGAGTTTCAAATTGTGGCTTTGGTTCTTGATAATAGCTTGTTATATCAATCGATTTTTTGTGTAGACGGTGATTAAATTCTAAATATTTTATTCAATCATTGAAGATTTTACCCGTTGAGCTAATTAAAACTCACAAATATGATTAATGTTAGTTGGGCACAAAATATTTTATAATCCTTCTCACATGCAATTGCTGATGAGGTAAATTGTTATTAGACTAACATTATTTTTGCATATATCTATTATTGATACCATTTTTATTAACATTAGCCATGACATGTTACTTAAATAGTTGTGAAAAAGGTTTTGAAAAAATTCTTGTTTTTAAGCTTATGGTATTGTTATTGTATTGACATTAATTGATGAGTAAATCTGGCAATGTTTTCAACAAGAAAAATCATAAAATTCATGCAATTAGGTTTTAGAATAAAGTAACTAGCTTATATTCAAATGTTGTGATGATATTAGCTTTTATGGTTTTGAAAATAATGGAATTTTCTTTTGTTTTTGGTTACTTGTTTTTTAGTCTAATGGATTAATGAATAATGAATGATATAAAAGGTACCCAGACATTTTGTGTAAATTTTAATAAAGCCATTCTAGTACTTTCTAGCTGGTTGATAAAATTATTCCATTGTCAATTTTCAGTTCAAGTATTATATTACTCAGAATTGTGATGCAGGAATGAGTATAATTTCCACATCATAAAATTATATACTATATGCTATAACGCAAGACAAGAGAGTGATCCAATTAAATTGACGTCCAAGAATTTCAAGAACATGATTGATTTGGTTGACAACAATATAGGAAGCCTTTTTTTCTTTAGCAGTTGATACATAAACATAACACATCATTTTTTATTTTTTATTTTGTGGCCCAATCAATAACACATCAAATGCAAATCCATTCATAAATAGGGTTCCATTATTGTCTTGGCATAGAAGATAATCTCGGAGCTTCGTGAAAGAAAGATTCTACAATTACAAAGCTTGGTTTACGTACAGTGCCAGGCCAATGAAGAAACATGTTGTCTTTAGCATGTGCGTTGAAATAATGATGAAATCTTTTAGGCTCTTAGAGCATTCCCATCAACAATTGCAAAAAATTTAGCATTTACAATCTTAAAACACTACTTTTTCTATTTTAACACCTCATTTTACAATACACCAAACATCAAACCTTCTATTTTTTTTACAACTTCATTTAAATATTATTTTTTTATAATTTTTTATTCTTTTTTGCACATCAGACCACGACCCAAAACGCCAAATCCATAACCCACGCAACCATTGCCAAATCTAAAATCAAATCACAAACTAAAAAAAAAAAAATTAAAAAAAAAAAACCACTGCGATAGAGATCGGCTTGGCTTGATGCTCTGGCCTGGGTTTCGTCGTAGAGGGAGACAGAGACGTCAAGCAGAGGGAGAGAGAGAGCAGAGAAATGCGAGCAAGAATGAGAAATGGAAGAAACAGAAATGAGAGAGAGAGAAAAGAAAGTCTGGAGAAAGAAGACAAAGAGAGAATATAAAATGACTTTTTTTTTTTTACAATCTTGCTACAGTAGGCTGCTAGAGATAGCAATCTACTGTGGACGAATTGCAAAATTAATAAGATTTAAAAGCTTTGATGGAGTATGCTTTTTAACATTTATAGCATTTAGCTTAGAGCATCCGCATTGGGCTTGCTTTATGCCAAATGCAAGGCACATTTGGCATACAAGCCCAAAAAATGCCAGTAACAAGAAGGCCATATGCTAAAATGCTAAAAAAAAAAATTTGAGATATAGCTACAGTACCATCTCAAATGTAAGATGGTACTGTAGCTTGTAAGGTTGAAATTTATCAACTATCTTGTTAGCTTTATTTCGTGCCAATTTGCTTGTAATTTAAGCACTTAGTAACCCTGTATTTATGTGGGATCATTGTAAGGGTAGTGTGTGAGAAGATGTGAAGAAAAACTCAAGTATGTGCAAGAAGGCAGAGTTTCGCGGCTAGGACTCGCGGCTGACTCACGGCTAACTCGCGGCTTGCAAGTCGCCAAATGTTGGCACGTGAGATGCACACAGGGAAGCTGAAGGTTCACGCCAGCTGTCGCACTACAGGATAAAAGTTCTAGGCTGGCCGGGCCGTTACGACGCGACTTGAACTCGCGACTTGGACAAGCCGTGAAGTCAAGCCGCCAATCAGCCCTATTTGGCAAAAACTGACTCTTCGTATTCCAAACACACACCACTATATATAGACCTTTATACCCACTAAATTGACAAAGCTTCTAGAGAGAATTTTTGTGAGAGAAACCCTAGAGAAAAACAAGATTGCCTCATCTCCAATCTTTACCTTAAAGACTCTTCAAATTCCTCTACTCTCTTCCTCTCCATTGTCACATCCTTAAGAGGCCATTAACCAAATCCTTATCTCACCACACCCACGTCTGTGAGAAAGTTCATTTGGTGCTAAGGGAAGCAGTTTGGAAGGAACCAATATACATTAGTTGATGCTATGGTATAGTAGCGGAATCCGGGAAGCTAAAGAAGAAATAACGTAACCTTGTTAGAGCAAGAAGCTTGGAGGGCTTAGGTACTTGGGTAGATTAGGCTTGGAGGGTCTTCTGCTATTTATGTATCCCAACTACATTCTTTAGTGGATTATTTACCGCTTGGAGGGCGGCGGAGAGGTTTTACGCTGAGGACTTCGGTTTCCTCTTCGATAACACATCGTATGTTGTTCATGTGTTTGGATCTTTCCTTCCTTTATCTTTGCCTTATATTTACTGATGTGGATATGTTTATATTTAGTTTAGATTGTTTATCAATTCTGTTGTAAGCTTGTTATCATGTTCCGCACATTAACTGTTTGATATAAAGCTTGAATTGGTAATTTTGTAATTAAGGGTCCAAACGTTCAAAAGTGTTTTACACGTTTTTGAACTTTCATAGCTAAATTGCATAAATTTTTTTTTAATACTCTCATTTCTCTCTCCTCTCTCATTTTAACCTAGTAATTTCTCTCTCCTCTCTCATTTTTTCTCTTTCTTTTCTCTCTCTTTCTTTCTGCTCTCTCTTCTTCTTACTCTTTGATTCTTCTCAATATCTTCACTCTCTCCGGCAAGTCTCTAGATCGGCGGTGGGTTTCTAAATCGACGGTGGGTGGGTCTTCGATTTTTTCCTTCTCCGGCAACTCTCTCTCTCTCTCTCTCTCTCTCTCTCTCTCTCTCTCTCATTTTTCCTTCTCCGCGTGGGTCAACAAAATCAACTTCCTTCAAGCTTCCCAACGGCAAATCCGTTTTCTTCGAGCTTCGGCGGTGGTGGGTCTGGTTTTTGACCGTGGGTTGTTGTGGTTTTTTTTAAAAAAAAAAAACCACCACAACTACCCACCTCT
Organism: Quercus suber; assembly: GCF_002906115.3. NCBI lineage: Eukaryota > Viridiplantae > Streptophyta > Magnoliopsida > Fagales > Fagaceae > Quercus > Quercus suber. Next base: position 223,262 of record NW_027069611.1, read on the forward strand.
GCCACCACGTGGTGGTGGTGTTGGCTGTTTTTTGACTGTGGGTTACAAGGTTTGCTTTTGACTATTTGGTGTGTGAGACAAAAATATTGTGGGTTTTTTTGTTTCTATTTTGGTTTGGGTGTTGGGGGAAATTCTTGATATAATCGAAAATTTGTGTGAATTAATGTGAAATTTGATTGATTTAGATTTGAGGGAATGAACCCAATTTTTGCGAATCTTTTGTGTGTGTGTGTGTGTGTTGGCTCGATTGATTTGGAAATGGAGTCCAATTTTTTTGAATCGGTGTGGATCGTGGTGGGTTGTGGTGGCTCTGGGCTGAGGATCGTGGTGGATCAGCGGGTTTCGAGTTTTGGGTTAATCTATGGTTTGATTTTGATTTTAATTTTGTTAATCTATGGGTTTTTGGGTATGTTCTTTGCGGTGGTGGTAGCAGCAGGTGGTTGCGCAGAGTTTATTTGGGTATTGGGTTTTTGTTTTTATTTGGATTTTAGGATATATTATTTTATTGTGTAAAAATATTATTTTAATGAGTAGAATAGGAAAATAAAAGTTGGGATGTTGAGTGTATTGAGAAATAGTATAGTATAAGTGATAAAGTAACTTTTTAAGATGGTAAAATAAAATAAGATATGAGATCTAGATGTGGATGCTCTAAAATTTAGCATTTATACCATTTAGCATTCTTAATGAGAATGCTCTAATTTTAAAAGGTAGCCCTGTCATGATGTTTCATGCACGTATGAACCATACCTATAAAAGAAGCAAACGAAATTGCTTTTTGAAAAGGAGAAATCATTTTGAGACAGCAACCCCATGTAGCATAGTCCCCACCAATAATTTTCCTGCTCCCCATATCACTCATCTAGATGAACCTATTTCCAATTTATATCACATTGTGCAATAAGAAAAGGCAAATTATTGGTGGGCCTGTACAAAATTTAGAACTATACAATTGTACATTACATTAAAGACCCCTATTCAATTATCAAAAAAAGACCCCTATTCAATTATTATTCAATTATGTCTCGTCTCTTATCTCTAAGCCTTCATTTGGGAGTTCATAGAGTTCAAAATGGAATGAAATAGAATAATCATAAAGGAATGAAAATGAATAAAATGAAATAGAATGTGTTTAAGTAAGAGAAAAGAATGAAATTAAATTAAGTAATCTTGTTTAAATGTTTTAAACTAAATAAATGAATAAAAAAAAAAAAAGGTAAATAACCTTGTTTAGGAGTAACATAGAGAGAAATGAATAAAATCATTTTATGACAATATTATTATTAGACAATTTTTTAAAAACAAATGGCTGAATATATAAATATATTTTGGGAATTTTAGTAAAAAAATTCATTAAATCTAATTTCATTCCTTCCAATTCCTTCCAAATTTGGGAGAATGAAAATTTGAGATTTTGAGGGAATAGAAAGGAATAAATGTCATTTCTAACCATTTCATTTCCTCCTACTTAAACTCTCAAACAAATGAATGAATTTTTCATTCTCTCCATTAAAACTCTCAAATAAAAGAAGGGAAAAGTATTCTAAAATTATTATTTTCATTCATTTCCATTTCCTTTTAGGGAAATACTAACAAGTGCGCTTAGAGCACTGGTTAATAATCCAATTTAGGAAAATTTTAATACCACTTTTATAAAAAATGAAAAGAAAAAAACTGTCAAAATATTAATTACTTTTTTTTTTTCTCATGAAAACTTTCTTTAAATAAATTATTAACCAATACCTTAAAAGTACTAGTTAGCATTTCCCTTCATTTTATACCCTCCTCCCAAAACTGTAACAGTCATGCTATGATACTATCCTTATTTGATCATTTTTTTTTTGTCTCCACTCTTAAACTGGTTTACCGGTTTAAGAGTTTAAATAAGCGGCTACAGCTATAAAATCAGTGGTGGGATATCACCACAGGATTTATGGAGCCCAAATTAATGTGACTCGCGTGGATGAGTTTAACAGCATTGAAGACTTTTAAATAAAGCCAAGAGGAAGACTATTAAATTTCAGATAAGACTGTGCTTCTTCCAATGTTATTATTTATTGAAAAAATGAAATGTTAACTTATGCATTTAGGGTAATAATTAATAATTTATTTTAAAAAAAGATTTTTATAAAAAAAATAATTAATGTTTTGACATTTTTTCTATTTTTCATAAAAATGGTATTAAAACTTTTTTAAAATGAATTGTTAATCATTAGTTTAAGGACCCTCTTTAACATGGCACTTACTTATTGGGGCTATTGTGGGTTTTAGTTCTTAAAGTTTACAAAGTGACATGTGTCTCCTTTCGCACATATATGCCGACACTAAAATGCGCTTTGAGCGCATGCATCCACCATTTCACATAAAGGTGAGCTTTATAGATATATGCAACTGATGCATGGTAGATTTTCTTTAGTGGAACCTAAGATGAGACAGAAACCATCAGAGCTCTATTCATACTAATTTCATAGTGAGTGAGTCACGCTAAAGGTGAAATGAGTGGAGAGGATCGATTGACTTAGTAACTAAGTAAATGAGCAGGCCGAATAATTATCACGAAGCCGGATGTGGTATTAGCTTTGTAAACTGTTTAGTGAGCTTATAAACCTTTTTATAATAAAATTAACTTGATACTGTGCACAGAAACATTCAATAATAGTGACGATGAGATGTTGTTTTCCAAGTAAGTGAGACAGTTATCTCAATTTTCACATTGAGTATTATGAATAAGTCGCTTGGAACTAAAATTAAGAAAATTAAATTGGACATGTGACGTAAAATAAGACAACAATTAGAAACTATATAATTTTAGTTTTTTTAGATTATGATTGTGCTTTGAATTTAATATGATATATATGATGATTAGTAGTACGCTTAATATTTTTCTTAACATAAAATAATGGATAGCTAAGCGAGTTAAGAGAGTTGAGATTTAGTGATAAACCAAAAGCCTACTGTTTAAGTACACCCAACTTCTCCCCTGAAAGCTCAGCTATTTCAGATTTCAGTTAAATATTTTGATTAGAAGGCTTAGCCTCAATTTATGAATATAAATTATTTGTTAATGTTTCACACTTACACTACTTAATATTTTTTTATTTTTTTTAATTGTATTAATAATTCAAAATCCCACTATTGGAGTACACATTCTCTTTGTTCTTAATAGGACACTAAGTTTTGTATTAATCGGTTGTATTGACAAAGTGATCCATAAACTCATATTTTGTATAATTTTAAATTATATATATATATATATATAAACTTGAAATTTATATAGATGAGATAGTTATTAAGCTTTAATAATTTTGATATTTTGCAAATATGAAGAATATAAGGAGACAATGTAATTCAAAGATGATTTGTTGAAAGATACATCCAATAATTCTTTTATAGGCAATAAAAAAATTTAATATTGGAAATACATACAAAATTAGAATCAAATTATACATATTATAACTCTTTCTTAATATTATGTCACTCAATGACTTTTTATTGGATTAATATTTTGAAAATGACTGTTAATAATATGCTCTTTTTGTTCTTAACACGCATGGCTAGTTTCATGTTAATTAGATTTTATTACTATCCAATTCATAAACTCGTGGTGTATAATTTTAAATTTTGAAAAAAAAAATAATTATACAATTTATGGATAAGATTATTAGTGATAATATTTTTTTAGATAGGTTAATAGTGGGGGAGGAAGAAGTGGGATTCAAACCACAAATATGGAACATCACAAAAGATACAATTACTACTAAGCTATCACTTGAACCCCCGATTATTAATGATTTCTGATTATTTTCATATTTTGAAACATGAAGGGTACAAGGACGACATATATATTGGTATTATTGTGATAGGCAATTTTGACCGAGGCTCGAACATTTTTAATAGGACAAAACTTAAGTACAGTATCTTAGGTGTTATTTTTTAAGTTCTCTTTCTAAGATTCAGTCATGTGGTTACTTAACTAAAAAATACACTTACATCCCATAAAAAAAAAAAATTCACGTGGCAGAATCTTAAAAATGAAACCTAAAAAACAGCACCTAAGTCTTGCCATTTTCAATAATGTTGGTGTAAAAAAGAAAAAGATAATAAAGTGACATATAAATTACAAACTTTTTCAAATAAAAATGCATCTCTATGCTGCTATCTAACGTTTAAATTCTAAGTAATGAATTATTTGGCTTTACTAACTGGGAAAAAAATGCTATATTTGTAATTAATACTTTTTTGTACATATTCAATTCATACATCATTTCACAATTATTTACGGGCCCGTCAATGTTGCAGGAACACTCTTTCGAGTTCAAATCTTCTGTACCACTTTTTATGTACCACTTTATGTTCTACCAATCATTACTTGCCATGTGTTCATATTACTTTCCTTATAGAATTATTGAAGTTTAAAATGGAAAGCAATCATACATATGGTAAGTAGTGATTGGTGGAATATAGAGTGGTACACAAAAAGTGGTACAGAAAATTTGGACTCCACTCTTTTATATTGCGGTTTAGTGTAGTATATCCTATTAAGTAAAGTTCGATTTCAAGAAAATTTTCTTAGATATTTTAATGAGTATTATAGACACAAAAAAATTCAAAAATTTGTTATAATGATAATAAGTTATGATTGAAGTAATATTGTTTTTATATAGGTTGACTAGTAATACACTCTGTTATAATGACTGCTAATAATCAAAATATTATACAACAATCATAATAAATTATGTCAGCATTTCTTTAAAAAAAAATTATTCCTAAGCTTATTGTATATTTTAAATGAGAAATTGAGTTATATCTTGCGTTTTGAAAGCACAAAAAGAGACCTATAAAAAAATAAAAAAAATAAATAAAAAAAGCACAAAAAGAGAGCTTGTACTTTGCCGTTGGCTCAAATATTCAATACTCCATTGAATTTAATTACCATTCATTGTCCTCGTAACAGTCTTGTCACGGACACTAAAAAAACATACTGAATTCTTCACATCTTACGCACATAACACGAGATATTGCTCGACTAGGTTCACCATAGCACAAAAACACGTGTAAAAAAAATCAGTAAAACTTGGTGACAACTGACAAGAGACTTTTCTCCTTTGTAAGTTTGTAATGTTTTTTTTTTTTTTTTTTAAAAAAAAAAAAAAAGAAAAAAAAGAAGGGGGGGACTAAGGGACTTACCCTCAGAACGAAGGTTCCCTAAGTCCCCAACATAACGACCAAATGTATCCCGGCCAACGTCCATAAGATTCCCAACCCAGAAGCTGAAGACAAAGAAAAACTCTGTCTTCTACTTCTTGTCAGACGAGGCCAAGGATTTAGCCAGTCTACAATCTCTACCTTTGGCTGTGAATTGGTAAAAGCCAGGGGATTGATGAATTTTTGAAGGTTTATAACAATAGAAGAACTCGTCCATAGTAATAGGACGGTCCCCTCCAAACATTTCCCTCCACAAAATTTGCATAAAGATAATCAATCTCCATGCATTTGGATTAAATTTTCATACTCCTAAACCTAACCTAACTAATAACTCTCTAGTAAAATCATTTAAAGGAAACCTAAGACTCCCTAAAAGATAAGCCTCATAGACGCCTATCCCAAAATGAGGGTTACAACACCACTCTCCACGGACGAGCAATCTGGGATTAAACTTGTCCGGGATCTGGTACCAGTCCCTAAGATTGTTAAGTCTTTGCTTGTCCGTCTTGGAAGAGATATCTACAGCACAACTGTACACATTATCTCCGCCTCGTCTAAGGACTAGATAGAGGGATGAAGGACGAGGTGCCTGCCTGGGACCCTGAAGCTTTCCTAAACTGTTATTGTACTACTTCTACAGGAAACCCAGGGATGCCTGAGACATACTCCTCGTCCGTGGTGTTTCCCCCACCACTATTACTAGTGTCACTAGAACCAGAACTATCACTACTCTCATCGTAATACTCGTCTATGGCTTTCTCTGTACTATTACTAGATGAAGAAATAACTATTTCTGACATTTTTTGAAAAAATTGGAGAAACCTAAAAGACGAGAAAAGAGGGAATACCTTACTCTAGGACGAATAGAGACTATGGACGCGAGGAAACTCCTAGACGAAGCTCTAGACGATGAATGTCAAAGGAGGAAAATCTTAGAAGTGTGAAGGGCAGTGGAGGCATTCCACTATTTATAGATAGTTGACATGGGAATATGAAGTAACACAATCAATCAGATGATGACACGTGGTCTTCGTCTCAAAAAAATGAATCGACGAGACTAACCATCAGTAAAATGATGACACGTGTCACCAAGCACAAGCGTTCAGGGAAAATGATGTTTGGTTACTCCTCCCCTAGGACGATCCATATGGATAAAGGGGCAACTGATAGTGTAAGAAAAATGCTCAGTCTTATGTCGTCCAAATAGGCCATCCATAACAAAAGGATGGAAGAAAGGATGTCCACAAGATAAAAGCATGGAGGATGGGACAAGGTGAATATGCCTAATAACCTCGTCCTTCCTATACTCGTCCCCAATATGACCGTCGTCCATCCGTAGTAATGGACGGACGAAGTTATTGGGCCCTGAATGTATTGGTTTTGATAACTCAAGTCTTCAACAAAGGATCCATCAGGTACAGGTTGTGTCGTTACGAATCTAACTCTTTGCCAACCGTTTATGGAGCACAAGTCCCAACAAGATAACTTCCATGGCAGTTAGGGAAGTTATCTCTGAACCTTCTGAATTCCTTAACAATAGGAACGGTTATTAAACAAGTAACCGCTCTGTGAATAATATATAAGCACTCCCAAATGAAATGGTAAGTCAGTCAGACATTTTTGAGAACTTTGAATAATGCTTCCTTCTTAGAGTGAATTACAAATCCACTGACTTTATCATCGGAGAATTCTTGATCGGCCTCCACTGGTCTCCTCTGATCTTGTGTTTGTCTTCTTTCAGGACCTAGCCCCAAGATCATCAACGCCTGAGATTTTCAGCTTACTAATTTCTAAGGAACTATCACAAAATACTACATCCTTGTCTATACTATATTCCAACCACTTTCTATTTACATACCATTCGAATCTAAATCGATAGGGCTTTTTAAAAAAATATGATAGAGAGTAATCATCATGATTTTGGAAAACATGTTGACAAGGGCATTTTTGTAAATAATATCTTTCTATTTCATCATGATTATTTAGATAATAAGATGATATCTTTTCTCGTAGCCTAGGATTTGAAGGAAGTTAAAGTCAACATGAATTCGCTTAGAATATGAAGATGAATCTTGCACAGGAGATGAATCTTGGGTAGATGGTTTTCTTATCAAATATTTGTCCATAATTCTAGTAAAAGAATAAACAATAAACTATAAGTTCATTTGAAATATTAATAAAATTATTAATTATTGTTGTTTAGTTATTTCATTAATCTGTTTGTCTTTTGTAAACTATAATTTGTTATATTATTGTTTCATTAATTATAAAATTATCAATTGTTGTTTAGCTTAACATAATTTAATTTGTTTGTCTTTTATAATGTATTAGTTAATTAAATTATTAATTATTGTTTATTAGTTGTTTCCCATAATTAATTATTGGTTAATTAAATTATTGTTTATTAGTTGCACTAGCACACACCCCATGTGCATTTACTTCCCCCAATTCAAATATCTCACCCCGGCCCCATGCCTCCCTCTACCCCTCACTCAATAGACAAGCCCCATGACACCTAATCACAAGAGCCAATCAGATAAATTCACAATCACAATACACTAAAAGATAATTAATTGTATCTCACCAACACCAACGGATAAAGCCAAAAACATGGGCAAATATTAATAAAGTTAGAAAGTAAAGCTAAGTAATCAGCCAATCACAATTCAAAGAGAATTAGATAAAGTCTTAAAGAGAGAGAGAGAGAGAGAGAGAGAGAGAGAGACTCTTATTTCATTTCACTTTATTCTTCAGATAAAGAGGGAGAGACTGAGATAGAGAGAAATCCATTAACCCTATAACCCGTATATGTAAGAGAGAAAAAGATAGAGAAGTTAAGTGAAAAGATGAAATACCTCGAGGTTGAGCGAGCAAGGAGGCTTGAGGCTGAGGAATGGCGCCGTCAGGCAACACGTCGAGGTGAGGAAGACTGATCTCTGATCTTTGATGCCTGATGTGTTCTGGTCTTCTGGAGCTCGAGTTTGAGGCCTGATGTGATGATCGATGTGCTTTATTGCTCGAGGCGAGGGCACCGTCCGTTGGTTGTTGTTGTTGATGACTGATGAGGTTTTTTTTTTTTTTTTTTATTTTCTTGAAAGTAAAACAAATAAATTTTTATTTTATTTTATTTGAGGGTGTTTCTAATTTTTTTCAAGGGTAAACAAATAATTGTTTTTTAATTATTATATAATTTTTTTTTTTAGGTCAGGGTGTTCCTAGGAGCACCTTGGACTAAACGTGACACCGCTACTACATTTTAGTACTCTCATTTCATACTCCTCTAAATTTTAGTTTTATTCAATTCTTTAATTAAAAATATGAAAATATTTTTTTAAACATTCTTTTTAAACAAATTTGTCCTAAAATGGTCAAATAATTTTACAATTATTGATTTTATTATTTAAAAAAAAAAGGTAAAATACCTTTTGAGGAGGAAGCTTGAAGAGAAGGAATTATCAAGGGGATCCACTTGAGGTATAATTGGGCCCAACTATTCATCAGATCAAGCTCAGCCCAATTAGGACAGTAGGGTTAGGAAGACCAAGGAAGCCAACCTACCTAAGGAGCTTGAGGAACAGATACTTCTCGGCAGATAGGAGATAAGCCACACAAACCATAAGCTTGGAAGTCGAGGAGAATCGTAATGACGTACGAGTAATACCAAGAGGAAACTTCCATATAAAGCATCTATCAACTCCACATTCAATACACTATATCAACTTAGTTTGCCACATTAATGTCGAAATGACTCTTAAACAGTGTCCCACAGCCTGCAACCTACTCTACCACCACTAATAAGGCAGCAATAGAACAAGTATGCAAAGAGATATCAACAACCCGTTAAGTAGAAGGTTGGGATGCAATCCAAATAGTAAGTAAGGTCCTCCTTAAGAGGGGATTAAAAAAAGTAGGGAGAGAGAGAGAATTAGAGAATTATAGATAGAAAGAGACTAGTGTAACACCGAGAAGCGTATTTCTTAAGAACAATTGCTCCTCGACCAAGTCGAGGAAGGGCTTAAATAAGAATCTTTATTTTCCTGCTATAATCCATTGTATATATTGTCAGTTTTGCTAATCTCCCTTCTTTAATTATCAACCCGTGGCTACAAGAGATCAAAGTGTGGAATTTAACCATCCACCTATACAAATTAATTGTAGGGCCTCTATCCCAGCCCATTCTCAACAAATAAGGCTTGGTTACGGTTTTTGCCCCCTACATCATAAATTATAATATATTTTTTTCTTAAAATCAAATTATAATAATTACTTACAGATATGTTCCACGCATTTTCATATTGTATTTTATAAAATCGAAGCAAATTTAGAAATACACCATTTTTAACAAAATAAAATAAGATAAATCTTTCTTCTTCTTTTTTGAGTAAAATACTTAATAACTATAGGATTTAAATGAAGAAATGCCAATATAACTATTAAAATTGTTTTAGTCATTAAATGTTGTATTTAAAAATCAAATTTATATTGTTAAAACAATTTATGTTTTACATAATAAATAGTGAACCAGGTTAATTTTTGTTGGTCATAGGTTAACGTCCATAAAAGATGATAAAACTTGGATACAATTCCTTACCTTTTCAGAGAGAACTAAATTGAATGTAAATGTGTTTGAATTTAATTAAAGAGATTAATTTAGCACCTAAAGAACTAGACTACAATTTGGTAGGATGGAAAGGCCTTTATCCCAGCCCATTCTCAACAAATAGGCCTTGGTTACGGTTTTTGCCCCCTATGTCATAAATTATAATATTTTTTTTTGTTAAAATCAAATTATAATAATTACTTATAGATATGTTCCACGCATTTTCATATTGTATTTTATAAAATTGAAGCAAATTTAGAAATACACCATTTTTAACAAAATAAAATAAGATAAATCTTTCTTTTTTTATTTTTATTTTTTATTTTTTTATAGTAAAATACTTAATAACTATAGGATTTAAATGAAGAAATGCCAATATAACTATTAAAATTGTTTTAGTCATTAAATGTTGTATTTAAAAATCAAATTTATATTGTTAAAACAATTTATGTTTTACATAATAAATAGTGAACCAAGTTAATTTTTGTTGGTCATAGGTTAACGTCCATAAAAGATGATAAAACTTGGATACAATTCCTTACCTTTTCAGGGAGAACTAAATTGAATGTAAATGTGTTTGAATTTAATTAAAGAGATTAATTTAGCACCTAAAGAACTAGACTACAATTTGGTAGGATGGAAAAAAACTACGAGAATAAAAAAGATTTTATTTTCCATCATATAAATAGTTGTGACACCTAAAAAGCAAAAAAAATGAAAAACTAATTTATTCAGTTGAAAAAAAAAATAGAGGATAGAGAAGATAGTTTGTGTGAATTTACTCCCATAGTTATGGTACAAAAGATATTTTTGGAAACATGTTTCTTTCTATTTGAAAATAAATCATTCAAACTTTTCAAGATAAAAGTTTAGCTACAAAATTAATTGTAATATTAGACTACAGTCTTTCTCAATATATTTTTTATTGAATGTGAATTTTGACAAATTCATCATAAAATTACATATTCTTCTTATTTACTTTTTGCTTCCAAAATTTTTAGAAAATTAAAGATCAATAGTTATGTCATCAATAAATTGTTTAAATTTTAAGTTTTTATAGTTTAAAATTACGCAATATATATGTGAGTTCCCATTTTGGACAGTACCTAGGCCCAAGTGTTGTCAAGGATCCTAGGCCTCCAAAGGATTTTTGTATTTATTATTTGGTGGATTGGGCTTGGTTCACCACAACTATATTGGGCTGATTATGAACCATGTTGTACACAAAACATGGGCCCTACAATACATACATATTCATACATGTAAATATATAAATATTGTAAAATAAATGGCTAAGGAACGGTAAATAATTATTTTAAAAGGTGCAAATAAGGATGTTAGAGATTCTTAGAAAATAAAGTGATATTGTCATTATATTGAGTTTTTAATACATTGGACCCTATTTCTCACTGAGATATGCCACGAGGTTCAAATGAGTTTAAAAGTCACTGACTTGGATAGCTCTTTGTAGGCTTCCAAGACTTGTGAAATTTGAATCCCCTTGAATCCAAGTGTATCCTCCAAGACCTGGACCCTATTTCTTACAATATTTGTGACTTTTCTCTATTTTTTATAAGGTTTAATGACTTTCTCTAATGCCCCTTTTGCTCTGATCAATTGTTGCTCAATGACCTTTGCTGATGACTTGATCTTCCTTTTATAGACCTTCTTAGGGTTTTTGTGTGTCATTGATTCTCTCCATTTGCTACCTTAAGTACTAGAACTAATATTGTGTCAGTAACATTGGTGACTGGTCATTTCCTCATTTTTTCATTATTTATTTTATTTTATTTTTGAGGTTTCCCTCTAAAAAGTTCCCAGCTGACCTTCCCCTTTTAGGGGGTCCTAATAGGGTTGACTTTTATTTCTCTTTTCAAGGCTTCTAAAGAGACTTTTTAGAGCCCCTTTATTGGCTTTCTCACCCTTTGTCATTTTTCTTCAAATAGGTAGATTCCTCCCCATCAAGCTGAAAGATTCTCGACCATCTTCTTTCATGGTTCACCTTCCTGCTCTTCTCGAGTTACTAGGTTTCTCTTCATGAGGTGCTGGTTCCTAAGTCATTGTTTGTTTCCAAAGCTTTTCTTTCGAGTTGTAGGTGGCTGATGGGATGTCTTTCTTCATTCATTGTGTCTATGAGCATGCTTTCTTGAGCTATTCAACTCCTAACTGATTCTTTCCTGCACCTCCCGATTATCTCCTCCCTGGTTCTGCCAACTCCAAGGTATCTTGGTTGTCTCTTTCTGGGCTTCTTAGGAGCTCTTCTTACAAAAGCTGGACCAAGTTTCCTTTACTTTTTCTTCCTTCTCTAAGGCCTAGGGCTTACCATTTTATGAGCTTGGGCTTCCTTTTACCCATTTTAAATGGATTTTGGCTCAAAGATTAGGCCTTTCTTACCTTTGAGGGCCCATTAATTTTGGATTTCAATATTTGTAATATTTTAAATTTCAACAATATATAAACTTATAGATCATATAGTAAATTATATCAAATTGACACAAAATTTGACAAGTATATTAATGGTCTGTTTGGAATCCATTTATTTTGCTGAAATTGAAATTTTTTTTATGAAAGTATTGTAGATAAAGGTAAAGTTAATTGAAATAGTATAATGAGACCCGTAAATAATATCAAAAAATGCAGTGGAGCCCATAAATAGTATCAAAAATAAGTTGACAACAATAATTTTTGTCAAACACACATTAAGTGAGTGTTTGGATAAGAATTATAATTCCTGCGTTTGCGTTTTTGCCTTTTTTTTTTTTTTTTTTTTTTTTTTTTGTTGTTGTTGTTGCCGTTGTTTTTGACTTTTCAACCCGTGCACTGTTCACAGCAAAATAAACGGTGGAGTGCACACTAGTAGGTCTCGTGCACTGTTCACAGGACTCACAAACTTCATTTTTTAATAATTTTTTTTTTATTAAAAATAAGTCATACGGTACTATTCACACATTTAAAAATTATTTTACTACAGTGTTTTCAGTTTTCAGCAAAATAAATTGTATTAAAGGAATCTAAGAGTCTGTTTGGATACCACTTATTACTAAAAACTAAAAATACTGTAACAAAATAATTTTTAAATGTGTAAATAATACCATGAGACACAGTTTTAATGAAAATTTTGTTGAATTAGACAAACAGAGACGCAAATGTGTTGAAATTTCATTTTAGCACAATCCAAACTTTCTTTAAGAGAGTAAAAAAATGCAATTCAACAGTTAAATTTTTAAAATGACAAAATTTAGTTATAAAATTGGTAACAGCCTAGAACTATATCTTACTTAATAAAATAAATATTACTATTTTTTTTAGAAGACAAATATTACTATTTATTTTGTAAATCTAACCATTAAATTGTATGCTAAAATACATATTACTCAAAAAAAATTTAATGGTTAGATTCTCAAAATAAATAGTAATATTTAGGCTGCTATCAATTTTGTGGCTAAATTTTGTCTTATTTTTATTATATCATATCATCCATTCTTACAAAATTTCAAGATAAAAAATCAATAACTATGTCATTACTAACTCAAAAATTAATAATAATAACTATGTTATCAAATGATCAATAACTATGTTATCAATCAAATGTTTAAATGATTTAAAATTGCGCATGAAAAATAATTGTATCGATCGAATAATAAATAACATTCGATATGAACAAAATTTAACACATGTTTTTAAGAGCATAAAAAGTATACAAATTAACAATTAAATTTTCAAAATTAACATCCAATAAAAAGATATAAAAAACCATTTAAAAGATTTACCTTCAAACTACTTTAAAGATAAACCATGTCTTTTTTCATGGATAAATACACATAATTTATTGTGCTAATATGCCCTTTTAGATATACATCACTATAAATTTCTTTAAAAAACTCTCCTCTCTTCCGTGTGTGTGTTAAAAATACATAGTATTCTTACAAAAAAAAAAAAAAAAACTTATTGGGCTAATGATATTTTAATAAAAAAATCTTATTAGACTCTGGTAGAGTCATATTAATTAATAAAATATAAATAAATAATAATTAGTAATGTTAGATCAGAACATTTATGCATACAAAAATAAAAATTATTTATGTACATTCATTCAGCGTGCAACTTCAACAAACCAATAAAAAATTGTGCACCATGTAGAAGTGCAACTTTTGCGGTCCGGGAGAGAGAAAGAGGGGGGGTTGGGCGGGGGGTAGAGAGTGCAACTTCATCATCACTTCAAGGGTGATTAAAGACATCCCGAAGGGTACAAAATTATATATGTGAATGAGAAGATTTCTCAGGGTTTGTATCTCCACCAACTTATGGCAAGTTATTTTCGGCAATGACGATAACACCCCCATGAAATTTGGAAGACATTTAACAAAATTTAATCTCAAACAGTCAAAACCATAATAGTAATCATAAATGGTGATCAGAAACAACTTGCTGTTCCACTACAAAATTAGACTAACAAACAAAACTGAACAATTATCCAATTTTAGCTTTCAAGCTCCAACAAGATTGATAAGTAAAGCAACATAAAATACAACCAACAGAACGCATCTAGAAAAGAGATGTCCCCTTGCCTTTTTTATCACCCCCAATTTCAAAGTGTTTGCAGCGCTGCAAGTACAGGTCAACACCATGCGTTAACAAAAAGATTAGAACAAAATAGGTAAAGAACATCTAGAAATGCCCAAAAAAGTCGTTAACCTTAATTGGATGTTGTGACATGTGCTTGCAGCTCTGGCACTGCAACCTTAGCACAATCTTCTTTGTAGTCTTTGCCTGTTAAGAGCAAGGAAAAATAGAGTCAGACTTTACAATGGTTTGATCTTAACATTACCAAAACTATAATTAATTCATCTCCTCAAGGTATAAGACTAATTTCAGACTTATGATTCCATAACTTTTGTTCTAAGCAATGATTCACACAAGTGCACATTATACTTAGACCTTTTTGTGGAAGACAGGTTTGGTCTGTCCTCCATAACCAGATTGCTTGCGGTCATAGCGGCGCTTTCCCTGAACAGCAAGACTATCCTTGCCCTTCTTGTACTGTGTAACCTTATGCAAGGTGTGCTTCCTGCACTCCTTGCTCTTGCAGTATGTCTTCTTTGTCTTAGGAACGTTCACCTGCAGTACACAACACAGTTCAATTCAAAGGGAGAAAGAAAAGGGGTTAACAGAAATGGAGACTGAAAACATTATATAATATAAGATTAAAAGTTCAAATCATGAGCAGAACAACATACAACAAAAACAGTAAAAAATGACCCCAAAAACCATCAATCTTGATTAGGAACTACCACATATCATCTTCATCAAAAACTCATTTCATGTCAGAAAAATAAATGGAAACTCATAAATATTACTTTCAATTTTGTCTTCGTGTATTTAATTATGTCAATTCCATCCCTCAACTATTAATTGGTTTAATCTCATACCTTTGCAAAATCAGCACAATTTTAAGCTTAACCAAGTCAACGTCTAAAAATAAAATTGATTTAATCTTAAAAGTTGGAATAAGTTTACAATTAATAGTTGAGACTTGAGAGACTCATTTACAATTAATAGTTTGGACTTGGGGAAAAATTTGACAATTTAATGCATAACTAGAGAACAATAACTATAACAGATGTACCCCAAGATTGCAGTTTGGCCTAAAATATTTGTAGTCATACAACTATAAGAAATTATTGAAATTACACCATCATCATCAAATTAGGAACTGAATCTACCAACTTGACTAGCACCTCTAATTCGGAGGAACATCATTCACTAGCTTCCCTATGACATTTTTGTTGTAGTTCTCTTGTAATTTCACATCATCTAGAATAGCACTATTTGTTACTGACCTCTACCTTCTGCCACTGTTTGGCACTCTCTTTAGTTTGACTTAACTTGTAGGAACTCTTTTTCAATTAAATGTTTATTGTTCACATAACATAAGCCTTTATGTCAAATCCTAAATTTGGACTACCAAACAACACAGACACAATGGATGCCTCTCCTCTCCAATTTTCTTATTCTAAAGTCAATTCTTCCAATTGTTATCATGCACCAATTTATATGAACTTAAAACCTCATCACTGTCAAATTTTATTCCTCAATAGGCCTCTCAAGTACCCCAAAACTTCTGAACATGTGCTAAAAAGTGCCCAAAAACTACAATCTGAAACCAACCGATTTCCTACATAATGCAACAACTTGGAATATCGTGGGCTTATTCAAACCATCGTTAAAAAATACTCACTAGTCACTACATATTTTATAGACTTCTATCTCGTACTAGGCAAGGGAAATTAAGAGACAGTTTTCTTGACCCATATTTTATGATACTACAAAACACAAGAAAATGCGAAAAACTATCTTCATATAAAATATGGCATAAATTAAAAATAGATATTAAAAAAACTCAAGCTTTCACGACATATAGCAGCATTGCCCCAAGGGTACCCACCAATAGGAGCAGCCCATGAAGAATAAAGAATAACATGATATCGAAACATCATCTCCAATGTACTCGGGTTGACTATTTTTTTCTTAATAAAATTTTTCGTAATCTATAAAAAAAAAAAAAAAAATGATATCGAAACAAAACTGACGAAAAGGGGGAAACAAAAGGCCATACTATGGCTGAAGAAGGAACCACACATGTTCTATGATCATAACAACAAAAATGACCCAAAATAATAATAATAATAATAATAATAATAATAATAAAGCATATAACATATATTTTCGAAGGACACAATTTCCATTTTCCATTTCAATTTATCTGTCAAAAAATGCATCGGAGAATGGAGAATAAAACACATGACGTCAACCTTTATGCAAAAGATATCAAAGCTTACATTCCACAAGCAACTGACAATACACAAGCATGTAAACATATATAAAAAGGCAATTTTATGAGAAAGTCTGAACACATTATAGTTTGGACACCAAATAGATTTCAAGGGTTAGCAAAGTAGTTTCCACAATCCAAAAAATTCATGAATTCGAAGGAGATAATAAATTTGAACAAAACAGGATATAAAAGCAGAGAGAGAAAAAAACACAAATAGAGATTAATAAATAAATAAAAAAGAGAGGCTTTCAGAGAGAGAGTACCATGGCTGCTACGATTTGCGGTGTGGAGGCGCTTTCAGAAAAGCTAGGGAGGTGAACAAGGAAGGAAGCCAAGCTGCGATTTACTTGGTTTTTATAGCAACAATAGCTAGGGTTTGCGTTACGGGTCGGACCCATTTCTTCGGGTCAAAAGCATATCAGATTCACTTGCCTACTTAAATTATAGCCTATTCCTTTCTGAATTCTTGTTTAAAAGGTAAATTGCTTTTTTTTTTTTCTTCATCTTTTTAATATAAGATTTTTTCCTTTATTTATTTATTATTATTGTAGGGTCAAGATTTGTAGCCCAAGCTCAATAGAGGTGAGATATGAGCTCAATGAGTTAATTACAATAAATTTGTAGAGAGTGGATGAAAGAGCTGGACAATTTGTAAATTAAACAATGGTTAGTAAGGATTTCAAAGCTGAATAAACACCAAAACACACTTAAAACTTGATTAAATTAGTGTCCGAAGAGATTAATTATGAACTGAATTATTGTTTTAGAAAGCAAATACACTTATTAATGCTACAGTCCATCTTTTTTCCCTTTTCCTTTCATAGGAGGTCTCACATTATATAATTTCTTTTCAGATTATCTTGACCGTACACTTGTTAATCATCTAACCCTTCACTCAAGTATATGTCTCATCAACCATCTTCTCTGATTCTCTGTGAATGGTGGTTGTTGAGACTGCACTGTTCAGGGGTTTTCTCCACATAAATGCGGCCAGAAAAGTTGCTGTAGTGTATTTAATGTGGTGGTAGCAGCTTTTCTTTTAGATATTTCTGTATTCTTATCATCTTAGTACGTGCCTGGAGTTTATCCTTATCGTTGGAACTTCCTGAAAGGTTACCCAAACCGCCTAGGTATTTGCTTGACCGATATTCATTATATTCGAGAAGGATTCACTCCTTGGACTATATTTTCTATTCTTTTCTTTCATGATTCTCCACTCCTGGGCTTTTCTCAATCATTTAATCCTCCTCGGACGTACCTACATCTTCCAATAGGGCCCAAGGCCCAATATATGAATTTAAGCTTTTATCCCCATAATAGCCCCTCAAAATTTTAATTTCTCTCTCACAGCCGAGGAGAAAAAATGGAATTTTGATTTGCCACAGAAATAAAGGCTAAAAATGTAAAGATATCTGAGTTTACGCGTGTGGGAGCATAGATTTAGACATTTCATTATTATCGCTGACGTTTCGGTATTTACGAGGCGTTATTCATTGCTCAAGGAGGCGCTATGTCTTTGGCATCCAACGGTGAACCATTAATCCAACGAACGACATTTTTCCTCAGGATTTGGGCAGGATAACTCCCACTCATTTTCTAGCCCCTATATAAAGCCTCAAAGGAGATCATTTCTCCTTTACTTCACAATTTCTCAGATTATCCAGCGAACTCAAGTATTCAAACTCACAAAACTCATGTTCCAACTTAAACAATTTCTCAGTCTTATTTCTTTAAGCACCCTTGAGAATCCTTCTGAGGATTTCTAGGATCATTCTATAACTCAATTCGTGTAAGTTCCAATATGTTCAAAACCTTCCTTCTCTCTTCGGCTAGTTTCCTCGGCCTTTAAATCTTCATTTCCCAGTTGTGGTTTTTAGTGTTTCTTCTTTTTTGCTTATCTGAAATGGATAGATTTAAGTATCTGGTTAATAGTCCTGCCTTAATAAAGACATTTAAGGAAACATATGACATACCGCAAGAAGTAAACCTGAGGTATTGTCCCCCGGAATGATTATTAACTGACTGAAGGGTGGGAGAAGTCATAATCCTTAAGATAGCGTTCATAGAAGGGAGAATAACTCTCCCTATGGGTCCTATTATAAGAGATTACCTTCGTAATCACAGGCTTTCTCCTGATCAGTGCACACCTAACGTCTTTAGGATCCCAGGAGCGATTGACGTTTTGAATCGCCACTTAGGCTTAGAGCTCACCTGGCTTGATGTAGTCCATATGTATGAGTGTCATAGACAAAAGGGGGCGGGATTTTACCTTAAATCCCGATCCGACATTGTTAGGCTCATCTCCTGTCTTTCTAAGTCTAACAAGAGGATGAAATACGACTATTTGATCATCTCAGGAGCATGGCATGACAGTCTTCATTGCCCAACCCAACCAAGAGAGCCAGTTGGGATATCCTAAACTAAGGTTTCCTAACAATAGATTTAGGATCCTCGTCATTTAGCATTGTTTTTCTTCTTTTTGTATTAGTGTTTTTAAATTTCTGATAATACTTAGTTTTGTTATGGTGTTATCAGATAAAAGGCACGTAGCTCCTCCGCTTAGCTTGACCAACGTTGCCGCGCTTAACTATCTGCTGAGATTAGAGATTTTTGTAAGTGAAGACAGGCAACTTTGGGTCATCCATCTTATTCTAGTGTTCAAGCCTCTCTCTGACACGTTTCAACCGGTCGGCAACGCTATAAGGCAAGGTGACTATCAGATAAACCAAATAGATGTCTCTCGGCCTAATTTTTTAGCTCCATTCGATCTTGCCCCCATACCCCATCCGAATCCGTAGGGTGTACCACTACTCATCCAGCCAGTTCAACAGATTCCCTTTGAAGCAGCCGCAGTAGGGGAAGGAGCCGTTTCCTTAACCTTTTCACTAGAGGAACAGATTGAAAATTTTCATTTTGAGGAAGAGGTATCAAGGGAAGTTTAGGTAATTCCCCTTTCGGACATTGAGGAAGAAGTTGATAGGCATTCCAGCGTCTACACTCCTATTTTAATAACTTCCCTTCCAGACGACTCATTGGAAGAGGAAGAGGAGATGGCTTTGAGCTTAAAAGATCTTATGAAGACAAGGAACAAAGTAGCCTTGCCCAAAAAAGCCACCAAGTCCCAGCCCGTTGTTAATCTTCTTCCACCCCCTCCTTAGCTCCCTTCTGACCTCAGCCTCAAGCCAATCCTGAGCTGAAGAAGAAAATGCCTAATACAGCTCTTGAGGAAGGTGAGGTGGAGCTTTCAAAAGGAAATAAATAACAGAGAGTGGTTAAGGGCCAACAGGGTAAAAGAGCTTCATCTGTTGAGAGCCGAGAAGACACTCTTATTGTTGATGTGCGCCGAGGACAGCGCATCTGGTCCCTCAAGCTAGAGTTGGATGGTGTTCCCTTCCTTTGGGACACCACAATCAGAAATTATCAAGGAGGGCGGGCATGTCTTATTATTGAGGCCCTGGAACAACCACTTCTCCTGCTAAAGGATATGGATGCTTACAGGCACTATCTTAAGAGGGACCTGGCTATGGTAAGTGATGTGATCCGTTTCTCCAATTAAATTGTTGGCCATTTTTATTCATCCATTTTCTTTATTTTATATTGAAGTTTTCTCATTTTGTTACGTAGATTACCCGACAGGTTTATGTGGCCGAGGAATGGAATAAAGACGGCCGCAATGAAGCCCAGTTAAAGGCCCATTCCTGGTCTGAGGTTGAGAAAAAGCTGGGTAGTCTTAAGGAGGATTATGATAAGCTGTCCGAACAGCTAAAATAGGTGACCAAGGCTAGGAATAGTCTTGATGCAGGCCCTAAGAATGCTGAAAGGCAGGCCGAAGATCAACACAAGCAATTGCACATGACTGAGATTAATCTGGAGACAAAGAGACAAATGGTAAAGGATCTTCGAGTTGAGCTTCAGAAAGTCAGGGATGCTGCCCAATTGGTCAAGGAGGAAGTCGAGGCTGAAAAGCAGGCAGCATACAAGCTTGGGGTGGAAGAGACTCAAGTCAGACTCATAGAGGAGTTTTCTACAATTTGTAGGGATTACTATGATATAACCAGGGAAAAGCCCTCGATGCTGCTGGGGTCCGTGCAGAATCTGACTTGAGGCGACCTGGGAGCATCTACTACGATCCTAAAATCTGCAAACTCCCAGGTTTTGGCTCCTCTCCCTCCAAACAACTCTCAGAGGCCTCGGAACAGCCTTTGGTCGGCCAAGTCCCTCTTGCCCTTCTTGAAACTCCCAAAGAGTCTGGTCAAGCTGGTGGTCAAGGCAAGTAAGTTGAGGATCCTCAAGAGAAGGGTAAGGACTTGGGTAAGAAGAAAACTCCTCCTAAACCTAAGGACTAAGCCCCAGATGTTATTGCCACCCAGTCCAGCCAGACTATTGACCCTGTTATCTCTACAAAGAAGGCTTAGATACTAGGATTTTTTTTTTTTAATATTTCTTTGTAAGGAACTGAGAAATAACATCTTTTTGATCAATGAAAGCGTGCTTCTTTTATTCTCTACATTTTCATTGCACACCTTATAAAATTTATTGTTATTGCAAGTAATGTTAACTTGTAATTATCTTAATCTAAGTAAGCTCAACAACAATATTTTGCTAATGATGCAGATAACTTAGATAAATATGGGCAAACATTGGATCATATAAGAATTGTTAACGTATTTATTGAGTAATGACAGGTAGAAAAGTCTTATGTATTAAAGTGAATGATTAAAGACTTTACCTGAACTGGATTACGTACAACACTTCTAAAGGACACCGTGGAGTGTTAACTTTAAATCCAGTATATGGTCCAAGAAGTCTAACATGGTTTAAGATCCATTTTAGCATTTATGAAAATAGTCACAGAGTGTAAACTAATTCATATCATCTGGACCGAAAACTTCAGGCATGACTAAATTTAAGTTTAAACACTTATAAGAATTGTAAGAGAGTGTTAACTAACCCATATCATCTGGTCCGAGGACTTCAGGCATGATTGGATTTAAGTTTAAACATTTATAAGAATTGTAAAAGAGTGTTAACTAACCCATATCATCTGGTCCGAGGACTTCAGGCATGATTGGATTTAAGTTTAAACATTTATAAGAATTGTAAGAGAGTGTTAACTAACCTATATCATTTGGTCCAAGAACTTCAAGCATGATTGGATTTAAGTTTAAACACTTTCCCCGAAACCTTTATGTAATAAACAAATATATTGATCAAAGAAAAAACTCGATTAATAATAATACCTTTTAAGGTTGTTTACATTCCAGGGGCGTGGTATTACATGACCATCTAAGTCTTCCAAAAAATATGCCCCAATGCCAGCCCCTGAGGTAATACGATATGGTCCTATCTAATTGGGTCCTAACTTTCCCCAAGTTGGGTTCTTTGCAGTGCCCACAACTTTCCTGAGCAGTAGATCACCAGGTTCTAAAGGCCTTAGCCTTACGTTGATATCATAACCCTGCTTGAGCTTTTGTTGGTAATATGCCAATTGGACTATTGCATTTTCCCTTCTTTCCTTAATAAGATCCAAACTCTTCTCTAGCTGCTCATTATTGCTACTTAGACTGAATGAACTAGTTCTCAACGTTAGGAACCCAGTCTCTAAAGGGATAACAGCTTCAGCCCTATAAGTAATTGAAAAAGGGGTCTCCCTAGTAGATCTACGAGACGTAGTTCTGTATGTCTAGAGTACATGTGGTAGTTTTTCCACCCATTTGCCCTTTGCGTCATCTAGTCTTTTATTCAGTCCATTTAAGATGATCTTGTTAACAGCTTCCACTTGCCCATTCCCTGGAGGATAAGCAGGAGTGGAATATCTATTTGTAATCCCCAATTCACAGCAATAATTTCTGAACGCTTTGCTATCAAACTGAAGATCGTTGTAAAAAATGAGGGTGTAAGGGATCCCAAACCGAGTGACAATATTTTTCCAGACAAATTTCTTCACGTCTACATCTCTGATATTAGCTAGGGGTTCAGCTTCAACTCATTTGGTGAAATAATTTGTGCTGACCAGAAGATACTTCTTGTTTCCTACTGCTTTAGGGAATGGACCCACGATATCTAAGCCCCATTGAGCGAATGACCATGGGCTGGATAATGGATTATGGATTCCACTTGGTTGGTGTATGTTTGGTGCAAACCGTTGACATTGATAGTACTTTTTAACATATTCATGGGCCTCCTTTTGCATATTTGGCCACCAATAGCCTTGGGTAATGGCTCTGTGTGCTAAGGATCTACCTCTAGTATGACTTCCACAAATTCCTTCATGTAACTCCTCGAGGAGTGATTCAGCTGCTTCAGGATGTATGCACAACAAATATGGTCCTAAATCGAAACATTTGTATAATTTCTAGTTCTCGGATAGCCAGAATCTAGTAGCCTTTCTTCAAACTTTGTCAACTTTCAACATTTCTTCAGGCAAAGTATCCTCTTTCAAGAATTGAATTATAGGGTCCATCTAGCTGGGCTCAGCTCTGATTTGATGAACTCGGACTACCTTTCTTCTAATCTCTGCGGGTTTATGCAGGTCTTCGACGAGGATAACCCGAGGCAGATCCTGTGTCGAGAAGGTTACGAGCGTGGCCAAAGAATCAGCATGTGCATTACCATTTCTGGGGATGTGTAGCAAGTTAAAAGATTCGAACTCTGACTCTAGACATTTAACTTGGCTTAAGTACCCTTGCATTTTTTCATCTTTCGCCTTAAATTCCTCTTCTACTTGACTGACGACTAGTTTTAAGTCCGAGAACATTTCCACTAATTTTTCTCCCATTCTTCGAACCATTGCCATTCCCATCAGTAGAGCTTCATATTCAGCCTCATTATTTGTGGTCATGAAGCTTAGTCTTAGTGATTTTTCAATAATGATATTCTCTGGAGATATTAACATTAGCCCCACTTCGGAACCTTTCTGATTTGCTGCACCGTCTACATACACCTCCTAGAATAAGGGACCCTTCTGAGAGATCACACTAACCCATTTTTTATCCATGTTCTGTGCTGGTTTCAATTCTTCTAAGGAGGGCTCAGTGAACTCGGCTACTAGATCCGCAAGGACCTGTCCTTTTGTGGAGGTATAGGGCATGTACTTGATGTCAAAAGCCCCTAGGACAATGCCCCATTTAGCTATTCTCCTCTTGTAGTCAGCACTTCTGAGTATGGTTTTAAGTGGGAGTTGGGTAAGAACAACAACCGTATGTGCTTGAAAATAATGAGGCAACTTCCGTGTACCAAGCACTACTGCCAGGATAGCTTTCTCCAGTAGTAGATAATGAATCTCGGCCTCATGCAGCGACTTACTTACGTAATAAATTGGCCTTTGCACACCATGATACACTTGTATCAACACCAAACTTACAGCATAAGGAGCCACTTTAATGTAGGCAAACAAGACTTCATCTGGTTCAGGGCTGGACATGATTGGTGGCTGACCTAGATAGTCTTTAAGTTGCTGGAAAGCTAAAGCACATTTTTCAGTCGACTCAAATCCTTTCCACTTATTGATCAGCAAGAAGAAAGGCCTACACCTATCTGCTAATCGAGAGATAAATCGGTTTAGAGCGGCAGCCATTCCATTCAATTTCTGGACTTCTTTGGGATTCTGAGGAGGTTGTAATTGTTGATGGCCTTTATCAGATCGGGGTTGACCTTAATTCCCCTGTGAGTTACTATGTAACCCAAGAATTTACTTGATCCTACACCAAATGAGCATTTAGATGCATTTAAACGCAACTTGTATCTTTTGAGAACTTCAAAAATGTTTCTAAGATCTTTCACATGCTCAGAAACAATCTTGCTCTTAACAACTATGTCATCTATGTAAATCTCAATACTTTTATCTAGCTGTGGCTCAAACATCCTCGTCATCATTCTTTGGTAGGTGGATCCTGCATTTTTCAAACCAAATGGCATCACTTTGTAGTGGTAGTTCCCAATATGGGTGACAAAAACAGTCTTTTCTTGATCATACAGGACTAATGATATTTGGTAATAACCTTGAAAAGCATCTAGGAAACTCATCCGAGGATGGCCAACAGTGGCATCCACTAGCTGGTCTATTTTAGACATAGGGAATGGATCCTTAGGGCAAGCCTTATTTAAGTCAGTGAAATCTACGCACACTCACTATTTCACATTCTTCTTCTTCTTCACCACCACAGTATTTACTAGCCACTCAGGATAAAAAACTTCTTTAATAGCTCCAACTTATTTGAACTTTGTTACTTCCTCTTGCACTGAATCAGCGTGCTCCTTGGAAGGGTGCCGAGGAGGTTGTTTCCTAGGGGTGATCAATGGGTTGACCTTCAGATGGTGACATATGAATTCTAGATCCACTCCCAGGGTTTCGTAAGCATTCCAAGTAAATACATCAATGTTTCTTTTAAGGAATTCTATCAGTTCTTCCTTCTCCTGAAGAGGTAACTGAGATCTAACTTGAAAGAACTTCTCTAGATCGTCTTTGATAACAACTTTTATCAAATCTTCATACCTCGCACCCTTTGCTGAATCATCGATGGGCAATGCTAGAGGTTTCAACTACTATAAATCCTTTCCAGCATGGGCCAAGGACTCAGCTTCGGGCTTATGCTGAATGGCAGCCATTAAGCATTGTTTAGCCATAGATTGATCTTCCAAAATTTCGTTAACTTGGCCTTTAGATGAATACTTAACCTTCTGATGCAGAGTAGAGGAAACAACCCCTAGCGTATGAAGCCAAGGTCTAGCCATAATTGCAGTATAGGGTGAATACGCGTCTATGACAATGAAATCTACCTCTACTACCTCTAGACCAGCCTGTACAGGTAGTCATATTTGGCCTTTTGGGATAGCAACTCTTCCTTCGAAACTTACTAGGGGAGAACTATAGGGCGTTAAGTCTTCAGGTTTTAAGTTTAGCTCCTTATAGAGATCGTGATACATTATCTCAGCTCCACTGCCTTGGTCCACCATTGCCCTCTTCACATTATACCCCCCAATTCTGAGGGTGATTACCAAAGCGTCGTCATGGGGTTGGATGGTTCCGATCTTATCTTTGTCCGAGAAACCTAGAACTGGTGGAATATCCGTTTTAACCCTCTTCGGATCTTGATTAATATCTCCTGTGGGTAGACGGGCTACAGAAGTTATCCTGGATGGGTAGGATCCTATTCTCCCAAGTGTGGCAAAGATGACATTGATAGTTCCCAATGGGGGTCTTAAAGAAACATCTCTTCTAGATTCTGAGCTTGTTTGACTCCCCTGACCACTGGAATGATGTAGGAGTTGTTTTAACTTACCTTCGTGAACAAGCTGTTCCAAGTGATCCCAGAGACTTCTACAATCTTTTGTAGTATGCCCATGATCCTGGCAGTAAAGGTTATGATTACGTCTTTCAGGATTTCCCACTATCTTGTTCGGTCGTTTGAAGAATGGTTCATTTTTAATCTTCTCTAAAACTTGATGCACTGGCTCTCGGAATACTGCATTGACTGCTTGAGGATTCGCCGATCCTGACTGTCCAACGAAATCTCTCCGTGGTTTATTATTACTGTAATGATCCGACCTGAAATCCCTCATCTCCTGAGGGATAACCTTATCTTTCCCTTTTCCTTGCTATTGATCCTCTTCAACTTTTTTATACTTATCAATCCTGTCCATCAGTTGACGCACATTGGTGACAAGTTTTCCAGTCAGAGATTTCCTTAAACCATGGTCAGTGGGGAGGTCGAGCTTAAATGTATTAAGGGCCACTTTGTCAAAATCGCCTTCCATCTCATTAAACATCTCCCAATACCTATCGAAATACGTTTTCAGGGTCTCACCCTCTTGCATGTTTAAGGATAGCAAGGAAGCTAAGGGCCGAGCGACTCTTTGACAGGTGACAAAACGGGAACCAAATGCTTGAGTAAGTTCTTTAAAGGAACTAATGGAATCTACTTTCAGGCTGTTAAACCATCTCATCACAACTGGTCCCAGACTGGAGGGGAAAACTTTACACATCAAAACTTCATCCTTGGATTGGACAGCCATCTTTTGGTTGAAATGGCTCACGTGTTCCATAGGGTCTGTTCTATCATTATAAATAGTGAACATTGGCTGATGAAAATGACGAGGAAGTCTTACCTCTTCAATCCTACATGTGAAAGGCGATCTGGAGATTTGGTTCAAGGCTTTGCTCACAGCATCGTACCCTATGCCTCCACGTGATAGGCTTTGAGGTTGCCGTTTATGATAATGTTCTTCTTCATAGGAAATGGATTCACTAACTGATGTTCGAGACCTCCGTCTATAAGTAACATCTTGCTCGTCATCAGAATTATCATCAGAGTTTGAAGAAGTCCGCTTCCTCTTTGCACGGCGCAACTCCCTTTTTAACTGATCAATCTCTAGTTGCATGTTCTTGTTATTCTCTGCATAAGACATATGACTTCCACCTCGTGGTTGGTTTCGGTTAGTATGTGTGGTATGTACACTACCTTCATGATCACCTCTCTACTCCAGGTTGAGGAAAGGATCAACGTGTTAGGATGCCCTGGATTCTGCTGGTTGTTGACCTGGTTCAGTCATCGTCAACTGTTGCTTTCACTCTTGCTCAAGCTCTTCCCATAGACAGCGCCAATTGTAGGGTCAAGATTTGTAGCCCAAGCCCAAAGGAGGTGAGATATGAGCCCAATGAGCCTATTACAATGAATTTGTAGAGAGTGGATGAAAGAGTTTGACAATTTGTAACTTAAACAACGGCTAGTAAGGATTTCAAAGCTGAATGAACACCAAAACAACTTAGAACTTGATTAAATTAGTGTCCGAAGAGATTAATTATGAGCTGAATTACTGTTTCAGAAAGCAAATACACTTATTAATGCTATAGTCCATCTTTTTTCCCTTTTCCTCTCATGGGAGGTCTCACATTATATAGTTTCTTTTCAGATTATCTTGATCATACACTTATTAATCATCTAAGTCTTCACTCGAGCATATGTCCCATCAACCATCTTCTCTGGTTCTCTGTGAATGGTAGTTGTTGAGATTGCACTGTTCAGAGGTCTTATCCACATAAATGCGGCCAGAAAAGTTGCTGCAGTGCATTTAATGCGGTGGTAGCAGTTTTTCTTTTAGATATTTCTGTATTCTTATCATCTTTGTACGTGCCTGGAGTTTATCCTTATCGTTGGAACTTCCTGAAAGGTCACCCAAATCGCCCAGATATTTGCTTGACCGATATTCATCATATCCGAGAAGGATTCACTCTTCGGACTATATTTTCTATTTTTTTCTTTCGTGATTCTCCACTCCTGTGCCTTTTCCAATCATTTACTCATCAGACGTACCTACATCTTCCAATAGGGCCCAAAGCCCAATATATGAATTTGGGCTTTTATCCCCACAATTATTATTTTAGTTTTACCCAACAAATTTTAAAAATATAACAATATAACCCCTTTATGTGTTTTATAAATTTTTATTTGAAAATTTAAAATTTAACCATTTTTTTAACTAAATGGGAGGACTAAATTGTTACGTTTTAAAAATTCAAATGAAAAAAAATCAAACATAACTCATATTTGAGTAGAGCTTACAAACGAGTCAAGTTAATTGGGTAAAAAATAGGTCATCTTAAACGAATTGTAAGTGAGCCGGGTCAATTGGGTTATGAGTCAACCCATAATTTTTCACATGAAAAAAAAAAAAAAAACTTTTAAATGTCGAAAACAACAAAATACTTAAAAATTAAAGTTAAATAATGCATAAATTCCTAAGTTTACACAATACAAAGTTCAATAATGATAGTATCACAATGAAATTTAGGTGACATGCCATTAACTATACAAAGACAACGTAGTTTTGATTTTGTACAAATTTCTTAAATTAAAAAAAATCCACAATTTTTTTTTTAAATACATATATAGAAAAACAAATAGAACAATAAGTGCCCATAACTCTAGTGTTATTCTCAGGTGATAGAGGCACATTCTTTTGACTCTTCATTTTAAATGTTGGTCACTTGCAATAGATGAGACTAACAATGACATTTTATTGCAAAAATTTGGGGTTTAAACCAATTCAATGAGCCCTTAATCACACCAAAGGATGTGGAGATGTTTCAATCTAAGCTACTTAGTACTCTCATAATTTATATTTTAATCTCAATTTCTTTGAGTCTTGCTCTCCCATGGTCAAACTAGAAAGAAAACGATCTGGTGGTTGTTATTTGATACAACACAAGCAAGCACTATCTTTGGATAGTTGACATCACGTAACCTTTATATGGTTTAACATTTTGAGTGATTTGCTAGCTTATATGACTTGATTTTTATAATATAAAAAAATGTTTAAAAAACAAGTTGAATCACGAGTCAACTCGTTTTTATGAGTCAAAAATCTCAAGTTCATGTCGGGTTATTGAGTCAAGTCTAATTTGCCAAGTCTTCAATTGAGAGATCAAAGATGCATTTTGAGATACCATATATGGAGGCTGCATTATTATGTTAGGTCTTTTATTTTTGCAGTTAGGTCCTTAGTTAACATATTAATCTGTTGGACTCATATAGAAGCAAATTATGCTGCATGCTGCTCATGAGCTAGCTAAATGATCCCTCAAGCATTTTGTCTTTGAGTCTTTTGAGTTGGGTCACTACTCTCAAAGTCTTACTCGTATTTTGTTAGAGGAGGGGGGCCTTTTGTTTGTATATGTTGCTTTCATAATAATGTCTAGCCTTTCATTAAAAAAAAAAAAAAACTATATATATATATATATGTATCTATCTACCTATATATATAAAAGGAGCCAATATTTTTTAATTTTAGATTCATGAATCTATATGTAAAGACAATAGGTACAAAATGAGAGATAGAATGACATACTTAGCATAAATTGAAATCAAAATTTGAATTATGAAAATGCTTGGCATTAAATTAATAGTCTTTATATATATATATATATATAAACCAAAGTTTAGAAAAAGTCCAATTAGATTCTAAATTGGAGTCTAATTTTGCGTCACGTGTCAATTTTTTGTTAAATAAATTATTAGGTGCAAAAATCAAAGAGTCTAAATCCAATTAGATTCTAAATTAAATTTTAATTGGAGTTCAAATTTGCGTCAGGTGTCCAATCTATTTTTTTTTTTTAAATTTTTTAGCCAAGTAAATTATTGAGTGCAAAAATCGAAGAGTCCAAATTCAATTAGATTCTAAATCATATAATGAGAAATCATTACATATTTTAGAAACTCATGGCTTAAAAAATGTGTAAGTTGTAACTCTAACATCAAGTATATTTTGAAGTCCTATATGTGCGTAATTGTGATTGTTTTTAAATGTATCAGTGAATATTACGAGATTATACACTAGTATATATGATAGCCAATGGTCTTGTAGCGGAAGTGACACTTCCCCATGTACAAAGTTCTTAAGGGTCTGGGGGAGGGGGGGGGGGAGGGGAATTCAAGCTGCAAAGTTAGCAGCATATTGTAACAATCTAAAAAAAAAAAAAAATTGATAAGCCTACAAGTTAGATAATGTACAAATTTTTCTTACAATTGGATTGAAGATATCTCCTTAAATTCTTCACGTGACAGTTAATAAGGTCATTTGCATATAGTAAATCACGTGATTTATTAAATAATTTAAACAAGTCACATGAACGTTAAGTTATTCATGTGATTTAAATTGAGGAAAATATGGCTAATGTTGTTATAATGCTAGCTACAAAACAGTAATAATCTTAGGAATATATATATATATATATATATTTCAACAAGTGACGGAGGGGATCCAAATTGAGGTTCTCCACTCTAGTACTTGGGATGCTTCTCAAATAATGGGTTCAAAACCTTCTCAGTCTTCTTCTTAGAGCATCAGCAGTGAGACTTGCAAATGTCATATGCCACTAGTATTTAGCATCTAAACCTTAAAACCCCCAACAACCGGACTTGCAAAATCATCAGATTGCAAAAAAATTTACAATCCTGCTACAGTACCATCTTATATGTAAGATGGTATTGTAGCAGTATTGTATAATAAAAATTAGTTTTTTATTTGTCTGATGCTTTTTTTTTCTCTCTCTCTCTCTCTCATTTCATTTCATTTTCTCTCTCCAATTTCTTTCTACTTGGTTCTGCTCTCTCCTCTTCAAACCCGAATCCCATACAATCTTAGCACTTCCTTCCTCTCTATCTCAGATCAGTTTGCTGTGGATTCTAATGGGTTTGTTATGGAATTCGATGAGGTTGCTATGGATTTGTGGGTTTCTGTGTTGATCCAGGCGTGAGGGATATGGGTTGATCTAGGTATGGTAGTGGGCTGGGAGCGGTTGATGGTGGGTTTGGATCAGCGTAGATCGGTGGGCTAGGTTTGGATCAGTGGGCTGGGTTTGGATTGGCATGAGGGTTGGGTTTACTGGTGATTTTTTTTGGATCGGAGTGAGGGCTGGGTTTGGATCGGCGTGAGGGCTGGGTTTGCTGGTGATTTTTTTAGATCGGAGTGAGGGTAAGGTTTGGATCAGAGTGAGGGCAGGGTTTGGATCGGAGTTAGGGTGGTGGCATTGTTTGATCGGCAGGCTGGGTTTGGATTGGCGTGAGGGCTAGGTTTGCTAGTTGTTTTTTTTTTTTTTTTTTGTTCCCTTATCTGCTCTTGTGCTGGAGTTTGAGGGAGAGAGACGAAGAGGAAAAGAGAGAGAGAAATAGTAAAAAAATAATAAAAAATAGTATTTAAATAAATTGGGAAAAAAAATAGAGTTTTAGGATGTTGGGTGTATTGAAAAATGGTATATTATAATTGATAAAATTGCTTTTTGAGATGGTAAAATAGGATGGGATGAGATTTTCGGTTGGGATGCTCTTCGCAGGTGCGACTGGGTTCTCTACTATAGTAGCACTAGAAGGAAGTTGACATTTTAAGATGGTTTAACATCTTACGATATTAAAAATTGGTTTCCAATTTAATATTTGTAAACTAAGATATATAACATCATTTGCATCATCATGGTTTTTCATGTTTCTCACATCTACCCTTAACATACAAGCTAATAAAATTCATTAATATTATAAAATAAAATGAAAATTACAAAAGTCCCCACATTGTGTTGTGTGGAAAGGACATATTTAATTTCATTTGTGGCCAGGGGATGGGGGGCACACATAACAATTAACAACAGCAACAACCCTAAATGGTTGTTTAATATATTATTGAGCTTGCTTTACATATATTGTTATTTTTATTTCTTTATGCAATTTAGAAATGTGCAAATGCTGCTCTCAATGTGTTTTGTTGCGATTCATTGGTTTTGGTTAGGGCTATTTAGACTTGACTAGAGCCCGACAACTTGGCCAAACCACCCGACGCCGACCTGATTCTGGCCTGAATCGAAGGTCTAGTCAGTCGGTGGCGGGTTTCTATTTTCAAGAACCGACACCAACAAGCCGAGTGATGGGTTTGCTTCTCCAAAACCTGAGCAATTTGAACTCGACTGGAGCTATATACAAATCCAATCAAATACTACAAAAACAAGCTAGATTCGGCTAGATATAGCTAGATCTGGTAGGATTTAACCAGATCCGACCAAATCCCAGCAATTTTTAGCAAAAAAAATGTAGATTCCAACGAAAAAAATGTAGATTTCGGTGATAAAATGCAGATTCTGGTGTTTTTTTTTTTTTTTTTTTTTCCAGATTTTGGTGACGTTTTTTTGTAGATTTCAATGACTTTTTTTAGATTCCAGCGACCAACCAACGCTCACCCTCACCCGAAACCGACTCAACCAATTGATTTCGATGGTCAATTTCAGGTTCCTCCACCCTCTATCTGATGCCGACGGGTCAGGTCCAGGTTAAGTCCAAAACCGACCCAACCCGTAGACCAGCCTAATTTTGGTCGAAGGCGGCGCGCCAGCCTTCAATACAAACACATAGTCCATTTGATCTACTTCTACAACTACGAGGCTAAACTGGCTCAAGGTTTGATTGTACACTGTGAAGTTGTTACCACTAAATATAATTCACAACTTTTGTAACAATAACTTACCCACATGATAAATTATGAATAGTGATAATAAAATAGTGGGTCTATGTAGGTTCATATTTCCATCACTCACAACTTATCACATAGGCAAGCTGTGACAAAAATTATAAATTATTTTGTGGTATCAACATTTTTCTTATTAACTCGATCGGCCAATTCTTATTTCTTCTAATATCTATTTATTTTAGATGAAACATATATATATAAATTGAAATTTCAGTCTTTTTGAGACACATGAAAACATTAATTAAATGTGATCGGATTAAATAATTTGACGAAAAAAAGAAGAAAAGAATCTTATGATTTTTGCCTTTAGTCTTTTAGACTTAGAGCATCAACATCCGGAATTGCAAATGCCATATCTAAGCTTCATTTAGCATTTTTCCCTAAAAAACCTCCCACATCTGGAATTGTAAACACCAACTATTGCAAAAAATTTTGCAATAGTGCTACAGTGCAATTCTAAAGATAGAATTGCACTGTAGCACAATTCTAAAAAAAAAAAAACTAATATTTTATTGTGATGGTGATTAGGAGAAAGAAAGAATAAATGATAGTGATAGAGGAAAATATTATTTTATTGTGTAGATATATTATTTTAATGAGTAGAATAGGAAAATAAAAGTTTGGTATGCTGGAAGTATTGTATAATGGGATGGTATAATTGATAAAGTAGTTTTTTCGGATGGCAAAATAGAATAGAGTAGCATTTCCTGATGCTAATGCTCTAAGTAATTCTCTAGACTCTAGTCTAGTGATAAGATCGTAGGAAGGGGACAAGACAAAGACAACCACTAAGATGAAATTACACAACTGATCGCTATGTATGATGTATCATGTGTTTAAAAAAAAAAAATTAAATTATTACATTTCCACTTTTAACATTTTTACGACAAAGTTCATGTAACAAATACTTTAAAAAAATAATATTAGTAATAAGTCAAGTTAAAAATAATATAGTTATGCTTGCCATAGCACTACTTTTCATATGTAGGAAATGTTTCCTGTTTAGTATATGTGTTTAAAAACTGAAAATTGTTATTTAAAAATTTTTGTGAAAATACGTATAGGTGAAAAAATATGTAGAAATGAGTGAAATGTTGTTTAAAAACTGAAAATTATTGTTTGGAAATACTCACCAAACACCCCCTAAGTATTTTAACACACACACAAGGGGAGATAGGAGAAGGTTTTAAAGAAATTAATAGTGGTGTATATCCAAAAGAGTCTAACTCTTGGATACAAAGCACATGCTTTTAACCTCTATAACTCACACTCATTTTTCAATGTGGGATAAACCCACTGTTTTTTATTTTGAGAATACTAAGTATTTTAACACACACACAAGGAGAGAGGAGAAAATGTTTTAAAGAAACTAATAGTGGTGTATATCCAAAAAGACCTAACTTATTAGAAAATGTTAACTGATGTTAACTATTGTGAAAAATCAGTAATATGAGCTATTTTTAGAAACATTTTATTGAGAAAATAATAAAATATTAATTGTTGTTGATAACAAAAAAATATTTCCCATTAGAATGATATTAATACTTTTTTATTATGATTTATTAATCATTGTTCTTGGTAAATCCGGTAACATAACCCTTCATGTATATATACTACCACACACGTGAACACGTGAACTCCAAATTGAGCTCTCCCTCTCGTGCTTCCATTCCAATCAATTAAATATCGCAAGAAAAACCCAACTACCAATCAAAATTCTGAGAGTTGAAAGTAGACAAACTTCTAGAAGAACTGGGCTTTTTATTTATTTTATTTTTTTCAGAAAAATATAGACTGTTTCTGCAGCTTATTTACAAAAAAGAAAAAGAAAAAGAAAAAGAAAACCATCTGCTGGCCAACTTTAGCAAAATAAATAGGTTAAGAAGTAACATGAACACTCCCGGCCACATGATATGATTGATCGATTACAAAAATGAAAACAAAAAAAAAAAAAAGAAAAAAGAAAAGAAAAGAAAAGAAAAGAGATTGAGTCTAGTGGTTTCTCTCAAGAAATCCTTCTAGGACCACCTTCTTCTTGTACTCCTTGGAATCATAACGATAATATTGATATTGTGAATTGAGATTCCTTTTTTTGAAACATGGGACGAAATAGCACCATGCAGAAGTACAAAGAATGGCACAGAATCGACCCCAAAGTAACATTATCAATAAGGTCATCATAATTATAGATAAACCAACCAGTACTGGGTCAAGCTGCTTCTTCTTCTGAGCTATTATTAATAGTGCATCATTTTGCCGAGGATTCGTGGATGGCGGCGTGGCTCTTCTTTCGTTCCTACATGTGGGTCCCATACCCGTAGGCTTGATGAGTTTGGATTTGGGTTTGAATTCGGAATTAAGCTTAAACTTATTAGGGTCCGGTGGCGAACCGGGTTGATGAGTGGACCCAGTTCTTATCGCTTCTATTTTCCGACAAAAAGACGATCGCTTTTTATGCGTGTCATCTTTGGACGCATCCACATGGACAAG
This sequence comes from Quercus suber, assembly GCF_002906115.3. Taxonomy (NCBI): domain Eukaryota; kingdom Viridiplantae; phylum Streptophyta; class Magnoliopsida; order Fagales; family Fagaceae; genus Quercus; species Quercus suber. The sequence goes on from NW_027069611.1 coordinate 258,400, forward strand.
TTCCAATTTCGAGTTGATGTTGTTTTGTTCAGAAATATTATTATTAGGCTCGTGCCTTGTCTGAATCTGAAACCCCAAATAAAGCAAAGAAAAACTTGATGCGTGCACTCCTAATAAGATTAAATGCTAGTACAGTAAAAGGTTATAACAAGACCCAACGTCGACATACTTTGTTTGAAGTGTTGAACTAATAATATATATATATTATGCTGAATTTGTGCATATATATATATATATATTAATTATGACTGGCATGGTTCTCGGTTTAAATAATTTTACCCACAAAAAAAGAAAAAGAAAAAGAAAAAAGAATTAATGAATGAAATCAGATACCTGATCTTGATGAATAAGCTGATGATGATGAGGTAGTACTTGTATTTCCTTATTAGAAGGATTAGGAACCTCCTTATCATGAGGCATAGCTGGTTGAGAATTAAAGTTGGATATTGAGTTTGAAGAAAATTTGGAGTTGGAGTTTGATGATTTGTTGTCGAATTCGAGCGGCACGGTTCTGATGGCGGACTTCTTCATGCTGAACCTTATCCAAAAAGACCAACGTGCCTTCTTCTTTTTCTTCTTCTTCTTCATGCCTTCGGATTTGATATTGGTTTCCTTTTTGTACTCTAATACTATGTTATTTTTATTAGAACATCCAAAGCAGCTTAGAAAATTGTTGGTTTTAGGTTTGTTTTGAAGGGTTTTCTTTTGGGCTTTTGCCATGGGATATTAATGGAACGGATTGAAGAGAGAAAGAGTTCTCGGCATGGAGAAGTGTGATGTTAGTTTCAATCAATGTTATGAAGACTGAAATATATGGTTAATTAGCTGGCTTACTTTCTCTGAATATTTATTAATTAATATACAATTTAATGCTATGTACGTATAAATATTGCATATATATATATATATATAAGTAAAGGTGTTTATTATAATTACCTCCACGTTGTGTTTTAGTTGGTTTTTGATTGGTAGCGAGAATGGGCTGGCCTAGGAGGGATGACTTGGACTTGGTAGCTTTAGTTTTAGTCTTAGTCTTTAGTCTTTACACGCTTTTCATCACCTTCTAGGCTTCACATTGATGATAATAATATATGCCTTGCTCTACACTGCAACTCTCAATTGGCTACCATCTTATCAAAAAAAAATAAAAAACAAAGCTATAAAAAAAAATCTATACTCAAATTGATTGAAACCCATCATTTTTCTAGTTAATTAATTTACTATAAATATATCCCTTTCATAATTATGGATTAATAATCTCTTAAAGACTCTTTCTAACTATTTGAAAGTTTTCGGAATCCATACAAACTAATCATTTAGAATCAATCACCATTCACCAATAAAAATTCAAGAATAATGAAGGTGAAGGTGAAACCAATGTCACATTAATTTATATTCACTTTGTTGACAATTAATTAGCTAGAAATAATTAGCATCGAGAATCTTTTAAATATACATTATTGTCAATTTTTTAAGACATTTTTCTTTATTCTTGTATTAAAAATACTTAACATTTTAAAAAAAGAAGAGGAAATAATTAGCACAGTCATGAATAGTGACTTGATAATTAAAAAAAGAACCAACTAATTTGTTTAACCAATAAAAAACTTTTGACTTTAGTTACGTACAAAGGATTTTTTCTTCTCAACTAATCACTTAAAAAATAAATTACTCTCCAATGTTACTTACTTTACGTACCTACTCCGTAATTATCAAAACGATAGATCGAAACCTAGCTGAAGTGATAGATCCTAGTCATTATTAATAATACTATACAAAATATCCTTTCTGACAAATGAAAGATTTTGAATATTCAGTCTGAATATCAATCAGAGAAGTTTTGATACCACAAACTAGTGCATAATTTTGTGCACAACTTACCACGTTGGCAAGTTGTGGTTGGTGAAGAGGTGATAGTAGTTACCCCTCCACCAATTACAACTCACCGTATGCATAAAGTTGTGCACTAGTTTGTAGCAACAAAAATTTTCTATCAATTTTGTACTTAAAAGAAAAAAAAAAAAGGTTACAAATCTTATTATGCCCCCCCCCCATCCTTTTTTTTTTGTGGCTAAACATAGACTTTTATTAAAGGAACAAACTATGATACAGAGAAAGCATCCTCCAACAAAACATGAACATTTTTGGCAAACAAAATCACTTGACATAGACATACCGAACGATTAAGTCGAAATCATAATAACCCTGTATAATAATGATAAAAACAAGACGTGCTCTATGTGAGATTGTCTTATTTGTAGCAGAAGATGTGCTCTATGTGGCCAATTCATTCCAGCTGCCTCATGTCATTTAATTATAAAATAGAAATCAAAATTCAAAGTAATTAATAAAGGAGGAGGTAGTTAATAAACGGCAGTTGAATAAGTACTTATGGAGTATGAGAGGGTGCAAGGGTCAGGGTTCAAGTCTTCAAAAAGTTTCACATATATATACACTAAGATTATATTATAGTAGAATTTCTATCTTGTATATATAAAAAAAAAAAAAAAAATTAAAAAAAGAAGAAAGAAGAGGGTTTGGATGGAGATATGTTCTTCAATTCTATCCCAACTTAACTGATTTAGAAAGGTTATTAGTTATTGAACTCTTTATGACACTTGACTTGAATGGAGATACTTAGGGCTTGTTTGGTTTAGAGGTGTTTTGAGTAATATGATCCAAAACTCATAACTGAGTTATCAAAAAACATGGGACCCACACAATTTGTTTTGTTTGGTTTGATTTCATAATCTTGTTTTCATTACTCAAACTCAAAAATTTTGAGTGAGAGTGAAGAAAACTGAAAACACCAAATTGGTGTCTTTAGTTTCTGAGATACATAACTTAGTGGCAGGATTATAAATTTTTGACCTCTGTGGAGCCCATATATGTGTTGATGGCGTTACCTTTCTCTTACTTTATCCTCTCTCTTTCTTTTCCCACTTTTTTTTTTCTCTCTCTCTTTCTTCGGCTTCTCTCTCTCTCTCTCTCTCTCTCTCTCTTCCTTTGTTTGGTTCTTTCTTTCTTCCTTTCTCTGGTTTAGCCTAGTTCTACCGCCATTATCAAAGCGAGAGCCTTGAAATACCAAGACCATGATCGTCGGCGAATTGGACTGAGCCCAGGCCGGATCGTGAGACCTGATGCTTCACAGAGATCGGAAGCTTTGCCGGCAAATTGGACTGAGCCAAGACTAGAGATTGAAAGCTTTGCCGGCGAATCGGACTGAGCCCAGGTCAAATCGTGAGACCTGATGCTTTACAGAGATCGAAAGCTTTGTCGGCGAATCGAACTGAGCCAAGACCAGAGATCAAGCTTCGCCGGTGAATCGGACCCAGAGCTCTCCTTCTATATTTTTTTTCTTCACGCGGTGATGGCTGTAACGCAGTGAGACCTAATGCTTCTTTTTTTCTTTTTTTAATCAAACACATTTGGTTGAGGGCTGTTGGTTGTTTTGGATTTTTGATTCATTCGGATTTTTTGGTGGAGGTTGTGGTTGTGTTGAGGGCTGTTGGTGGTGGTGGTTGTGGTTGTGGATTTTTGGGTTTGCTGTTGGTGGTGGTGGATGAAGGGTTTGCCGCTGGTGGTGGTGGAGCTGGGTTTCAATGTAGCTAGGTTTGAAGAGCAGAAAAAAAAGAAAAAAAAGAAAAAAAAAAGGAACGCAGGTAGCAACCATATTCTTTTGTGTAGTGTCAGTGGGTGGGTCCATTATTTTGGCAAAAAGTGAAGTTAAAAACTAAGATACATGACTGAGTTTTATGACCAAACAAAAGTGTTGGATTTTTTGAGTGATAGTGGAGTTTAAGTTATGAGTTATGGGTTTTGAGTTTGAGTTATGAAAACTGAGACACCTCTAAACCAAACGGGCCTTTATTCACTTTACGAAACTAACCTGGAAAAAAGGAGAGAGAGAGTGATCATGCCTATACCTGAATCTCATGCCTATACAATCCCACATAAGTGTGTGTGTATATATATATAATCGCATTATATAATATGAGCAACTGTACTTGCATATTGATTTTTTTTTTTTGAAAATTAGAGGAAATCAACCACTTTAAATAATAATTAAAAAACCATCGAAAGAACAAAAAGAGTTAAAGCTACATAATTATTATTTTCTTAATTATGACAATATTTTCCCCCATTTGAATGAGTTTAGAAAAAATTTCTACAGGATATATATAGCTAAGTTGAGGTTCTCCAAATATGATTTTACAAGTAGTAATTTTAGAAATTCCTGCAAATTTCTCTATATGATGTGCAAAAATCTATTGAAAAAAATGAATATGGAGTTCATTTATTAGCAATATAGAAAAACCATTAATTGAAATGCATCATTGAAAGCATAGTTTTCAGACCTAGTCCATTCAACGAACCATAAAAAGAAGATGTTCAAGGTTTTTGAGGTCAGACCGATGTCAAACTGTGATGTCTTCATAATTAATTTAATAATTATTTAAATATAAATAAATATATTAAATTAGTATAAATAAAAAAAGCTAAAATAATCCAATTAAATATAAAAATTTATATTTCAAGTATATTTTTCATATCATAATTTTCACAAGATAAATACAAAAAAATCAAATCCTAAACCAACATAGATAATCATTTATTTATTTACATGTTGATTAGTTAAATTTGTGATAATAATAATAATAATTATAATATAAGAATTAGAAGGACACTTATGTTAAATAAAATAACAATTTTAAATTATTTAATAATAATTATATACTTAATTTTACCTATTATTTCCTTTTTAAAAAAACTGTAAATATCAATTAAAAATACTTAAGATATTTGTCGCATGTTCAATCTATCAATACACATCACATCACGTTGGGTTTAAAGCTAAAAAAGCTAAAGCATTTTGCCCATCTTTTATTCAAAAATTAAAATTAAAGTTTTCTACATTTCCAATGCAAGTCATTTGGAGGGGCTTAGGAAACTTAAAAAAGAATACAAAAGAAAGAAAGAGAAACAACAAGTGTTTAGCCAAAAAGAGAGGAAATTACAGAGTGGTGGAGACGGACAAAAAAAAGAGAAGAAGAAGAAGAAGAAGCAGTAGCTAGTAGATGAAGGCATGACTGGTGACCTGTGTTAGCAACCTGCTGCTTCAACTTGGTGTGGCCCTGCCTCATTGTCTTCTTCTTCTCTGGGTTTTTTTTTTTTTTTCTCTTACATATCCTTTGGCTCCAGATCTGAAAAAATTGGAAGTGCATGCTGGTCGAATCTTTAATTCCAGCTAGTATTAGCCGAAACAAAAAGGAACCGTGAGAACTGCAAGAACCATGAGGTTCAACTGCGGCAAGGGTCCATTTTTTTTTTCTTTTCTTTAAAAAGGTTCTTAAGGTTAAAAGAATTGCAAAGATGAGGAGTTCACGGTTAACTGGATTGGACCGTAAGGTCCGGTCTAGATTTCAAAATTATGATTGAAAGGTTACTTGTAAATACAGCTTCTAAAGTGGGGTAATTCCATCGTACTCCTTTTTTTTTTGGGATATAGCACCCACTAATAGGCAAGTTGCTATACTAGGTTACCAAAACATCACATTTGATAGTATCATTCTCACATTGTGCAATACCAACATTACATGTGACTGTACTTTTGTCACATTCTGTGATTCTCTTATTCTTTTTCTCACATTTGACGATTCTATTGTCACATTAGGTAGTACTAACATCACATTTTGACAGTAACTTTCTCATATTTGGTGATACTTTAATTTTTTTTCACACATTTGATAGTTATATTGTCACATTTGATGGTTCTCTTATTTTTTTTTCTCACATTTGATGGTTCTATTGTCACATTAGGTAGTACCAACATCACATTTGACCATACATTTCTTACATTTGGTGGTACTTTAATTTTTTTTCTTCTTCTCATATTTGACAGTTTTATCATCACATTGGGCGTTACTAGCATCATATGTGATCGTACTTTTATCACATTCAATAGTTTCCTTTTTTCCCCCCTTACATTTGATGGTTCCATTGTCACATTAGGCAGTATCAAGTATCAACATCGCATATGACTATACTTTTGCCACATTCGGTTGTATACTTATTTTTTCTCACATTTGATGGTATCATTCTCACATTGTGCAGTACCAATATCATATATGACTGTACTTTTGTCACATTCAGTGGTTTCCTTATTTTTTTCTCACTATGTAGTACCAACATCAAATATTAGTGTACTTTTGTTACATTTGATAGTTTTTTTTCTTCTTACATTTGACAATTATATTGTCATATTGGGTAGTGACAACATCACATGTGATTGTATTTTTGTAACATTCAATGGTTCCCTTAATATTTTTTTTTCTCAAATTTGATAGTTTTATTATCACATTAGGCAATATCAACATCACAAATGACTATACTTTTGCCACATTGGGTTGTACCCTTATTTTTTTCTCACATTTGATAGTATCATCTTCATATTGTGCAATATCAACATCACATATAACTATACTTTTGTTACATTTGGTGGTTCCCTTATTTTTTTCTCATATTTGGTGATTTTATTATCACATTAAGCAGTACCAACATCAAATATGAGTGTACTTTTGTCACATTTGATGGTTCTCTTATTTTTTTTCTCACATTTGACAATTATATTGCCACATTGGGCAGTGAAAGCTCGAAAATGTGTTAGAACACAATTACGGTTAGATTGCTTTTACTATAACTTATCTAAGTGCGGAACAAGAGTAAATGAAACGCAATAAACTGATAACTACTCTAGTGCATAAACATGAATAACAAACAATAAAAATAAAGCACAAGAGTAAGGGTAAGAGAGAATGCAAACACAAGATAACACGCCGATGTGTTATTAAAGAGGAAATCGAAGAACTCGGCAAAAAACCTCTCTGCTGCCCTTCAAGCAGTAAATCAATCCACTAGACAATAAGTTGGGATACACGAATAGCAAGAGACCCTCTAAGCCTAATCTATCCAATGTACCTAAGCTCTCTAAGCTCCTACTCTAACAAGGTTTCTCGGAACTGTGTCTTGTCTAGCTTTTTGGATCCCGCAATATGCTTGATTGCATCCGCCAAATCTCACCGGCTTCTTTTGGCAAATTTTCAAAGCTTCCCAAGCTCCAAAACACTTTCTACATTCTGAATAGGTGTGGGTTATGTTTGGGTACAAATCTTCTCTCAAAGTATGACAATGGGAGAGAGAATGAGAAGAGGCTAGAATGATTTCTCACTAAGGATGAGTAACTTTCTCTCAAAAGATGGGTATGTGTGTTGTAGAAAACCTATCTAGGGTTTTTCTCTATGAATGGTCTGATGTACATGAAATATATACAATAAAGTACTCACATATCTACAATAAAGTACTCACATATCTATATATTTAGCCTTACTTTTATGTTATTTTGTGACTGATTATATAATATCTTTGTGTTGCAGGTAACAAGGTCTTTACATGCAAAGTAGGGCTAAGCCAATTGAATCAAGCCAACTTACATCCAGCCAGGCATGAATTTAAGAGAAGACCAACCCAATTAAATTTAATTCCAATTGGAGCAAGGAATCAAAGTAAATTTGCACCAAATCCAAGTCCAATTTGGATTAGGATTCCAACTTGGATGTCAGTTAGTATTTTCGGCATAACTTTTAGCTCAAATGTCCAATCGAGATGATTCAAGTTGGGCTGGAAAGTTAACTTAAAGGGTTACAACTTTGTAGTTTACCAAAAACCTGAATTCTGAGCTTAAATGGGCCGAAATCATCGGTTAAGTGAAGCCTAAAAATTTGAAATTTTCTCCAAATGGGAATTCAACTTGTAATAGGATTCCTTGACCTATATAAAGGCTCTTTAGGGCAAAATTTAGGGGGCGAAGGCTAGTGCTAGGGCTGAGGGTTGAATGTATAGAGAGCTGCAGCTACCTCTTCCATGACAGTTAGTTTTATTTATTTTTTTGTCTAGTTTAATGTTTAGTATTTTATTTTTATGTTTTCTTTCAATTACTATGAGTAGCTAAATTTATAATTAGGGTTGAGGATGAAACCTTGTTAAGGATTATTAGTAATATTTATGTAATTTGATTTTTCCCGCAATAATTGTTCTTTAATGATTTAAATTGTTCTTGCTTCATATCAATTGACTAAGATGAGATTCTAGATATGAGTTCAATCATGTTTTTCTCATGATTTAGGATTTATCTTAATTAATTAAATGCTTGGTTTATTAATTCTTGATTATAAAATTGGATATCTTTTGTGATTTGTCTGTCAATGGATACAATTTATGATTTGATTTTTAGAATTAGATATATCTTGTGATTTGTTTAGCTATAGATACAATTGATGATTTGATTTTATACTTAAGAAGCGAAGAAGAACATGCTTTTGATTTTTAAAATAAGGATTTTAATGAGAATATTTTCCATGATAGCAAGATTGATTTCTAGATTATCATGTAGTGAGTTGGAAAAAATTAATGATCATAAATATATGCTGATATGACTTGCAAGGCGAATTCCAAAATCTTAATTCCTTTCCCTTGATTGTTTACATCTTTTTATTACTTTATATCTTTTACTTAGTTTAACTATTTGCTTAATTTTATTATTTGCTTAGTTTATTTAATTTCAAAACAACCAATTTTTATTAAACTAAATTAGGATTAATTTGGTTAAGATTTGATTTAATTTTCCTACGTTCATTCAAGTCCCTATGGGTTCGACCTCGTTCTTATCAAACTATAATTCGGTACGGTTTGTACACTTGCGAGTATTTTAAAATTTCACAACATGGTCTCCTTTACTTTTGTGGGTTATGAGGGTATATATAGTATGGGTAAAGGGTAAGAAAGTCACACTTAAAAATCCTCCAGGCAGAATGTTTCGTGGGTATCTCGTGATAAGGCCTTACCTGCGAAACACTCTCGAAAATGACAATCTGGCACGACTCTTTAGCTTCTAGTTATGTGTTTCTCACATGTCCTTTTTGTAGGAACCCTTCTCGTGAACTTCTCGCGAAATGCACTGATCTTCATTCCATGCTCGATTCTTCACCAACTTAATACTAAACCTTATACAATAAAATCTCACAAAATACAAAGAACAAAATTAAAACAATTACAACACTTTTTTTGTTAGGATTTGTGCATTTGTGCCCTTAAATCCTATTGTATGATGTTATGTATTACATTATGTATGACATGATGTATGATTCAATATTGTAATTAATAAAGTTGTTTTATTATTATCTGAAATAATGGTAACATGAATATTTGGACATTATCATATAGTTCATGAGATACATAGTATGTGATTTAAATGAAAAGTCACAGAAGATATAAATCATAAGTTCTTTGTAAACTCAGAATTTTAATTCGTAGTCGGTGATGAAATTGAGTATTTTATCTACGAAGATTATAACATATCTACTAAGATGATTTGTCTTGATCATAGAAGTGGAAACTTCTAGTTGATATGTTGATATGTTTTAAGAGTTAAAACATATTGAACTGGACCGTTGTGAGATTTATTATTCTCCTAATGACTGTCAAATGAATAATAAATCTCACGACTTATATTCACATGAACTCTTAATTCTGAGAGAATAATGGACCTGATTATGAAGTGTAGGTTGTTTTGATATATCAAGAGTGAGATCTAAAGTAACGGTCAAAACCTCAGTATGTTGAGCAGCCACATTTAGTGTTGATAGAACATATATTCTCAATATGAAATTCAAAGTCTTTTAACAGAGATATAAAATATTTCCTTGAGATAAGTTTAATGGATTTGTTATTCAGAATGTTAGGCCTAACTACTTTAGTAAATAGTTACTAAAGTATATATTTATGAAATTGAATTTCATAAATATATAATGAATAATTTAAAAGATTAAACAGGATACTCAAGAATTAAGATGTAATAATTTAGAAAGTGGTAGTCTACATTCATGACTTTGTATTATTACGAATATTTTATGAAGGGGTTGCATGTATAATAAAGTATTGGGATATAATATATTAATAAGGTCTAGAGTTCAATTATATTTATATAGTGGTATTAAATATAATTAATGATAACTTTGGACTTGTCAATAGTTGATGAAAAGCCCAAGGCCCATTGGAGCTAGTGTTTTATTTGTTCCCATTTAGTCCCACTCCAAGCCACATACTAAAACTCAATTGGGAAAGCCTAAAAGGTTAGCCCAATTAGATAATCAGTTATTAGGAAAGAAGCATACATAATTTGAGATAACATGAATTGGTATGTATATGAGCGAAGGACACTCTCTTACTCTCTCTAGAACAAACTCATATAACTGATTGAGAGACCACACATTTTGGGCGTTAGTGGAATTGGAGTGGAGATTGAAAATCTTCTTAAGAACTTCTGAATTTTGGTTTTGAATTTCACTACTTCAAGGTACACTCTCTAGTTCCTAAATTTTGAAATTTACTTAGTACATGTTATCAATTGTGAATAAAGTAGATCCGTTTAATTTTTTTCACTGTGTACATGCATAATTCCTACATTTTTGTCATGGAATAAAACCAACATAAAACATAGTTGTAAATCATAACTTTACAATATCTTCTTTTGGCTATTCCGTGACAAAACACCCTATAACAGACTCTAGACTTAAATGTGAGTTTGAAAAAAATGGCAAAACTCATTCACACCTAAATCTAGAAGTTATGATGAACTTGGAACTTATATACCTGTAACCTGTAACATTTGCACAAAACGGATTAGAACCTCAAGCTAAATCAAGTGATAAAAGGACAAGTATAATGTAATAAGTAAAATGCGATCAAGTAAACATGTTGAAACATGTGAGCAACTTGATCATACACCAAACAGTTATATGAAAATGACTACAATGATTATATGGTAAAGTAAATGATCGTCCGAACATGCAACCAATAAAGCACAATAGTATAAGGATAAATGCATGTCCAACATATAAACATGATGTGATGGGAGTAACAAAGTATAGATATTAAATATAACTCAAAGTACCATAAAAAAAAGAAGAGAAAACAAGCATAATACAAAGCAAAACAAAACAAGGTTTTTTCAGAAAGAATGTCTTCTCTCCCTTGGTATATGCATCTCCCCCATGACTTTTTTCTCCTACGAATGTGCATGAGGTAAAATTTCTCCCCTTAAGAATATGCACACGAGTCATATAGAAATGACGATACAAAATGGTATACTCTTCGGTATACTTTCCCCCTTTTTGTCATGAATAGACAAATGAATCAAGAGGAAAGAGGGAAAGAAAAGAAGATATGACCAAGGGTAAAAGATGATGTACGAGGGGTACAAGATGTATGAGAAAATGAAGCTCCAACGAAAGACAAAAACATCTTTAAAAATTGCTACAAAGTACAAAGTAAACATGACATGCTAAGGATGATGAAACATGATATAAACTTAGGCATGACATAGACACAAGAATATGTTATATGTGCTAAAAAGTCTAAAAAGACTTAACTAGAATGAGTGAATGCAAAACATGTCAAGTGTTAGAGTGTGTGCAGTAAATGTGCATTTAGTGTGCATGTGAGATGCATGACCAATGCATGTGCAAGTACTCAAGGGGCAAAGTGTATAAAACACACAACTAATGATCAAAACATGATAAACATGAATAATAATGGTGATCCCCAAAAATTTATACTCATCGAAATCCAAAACAACGAAAAAATGTCATTTGGGTATTTTATCAAACACTTAGAGTGCACACATTACACATGTATGTTAAACAATGCAAGAACATATGAAAAATTTGCCTAAATACATGTTATATTTACCACATGGGGCCAACATCCAAAGCAAATCAACATTTAAAACAAAGCCTAATAAAAAAGATTGACAAAATTTAAGTTTTCCAATTCCCATTTGAAAAAATTTCAACTATGAACATAAAACCCCCAAAAACATAATCTAAAAATCAAAATCAATGAAAAGAGTTAAAAATTACCTTAGAGATGTTAATGGAATGAAAAAAAATTGAATTTAAATGAACTTTGATGTAGAAACATTAAAATAGGGGTTTGGGAGAAAATGAGAAAAGTTTAAAACAATTGTCCCACGAAATGCCCTTTAAAAGCTGATCTGAAAATTTTCGCCGGGTAATTTCGCTAGTAAGCTTTACTCGCCAAATAGTTGCAAAACTCTCTATCTAAAGCTGAAAAACTTGAGAATTGGATCCTTTAACTCGTGACTGAACTTACACATGAAATAAGTCATGAAAACACCTAGAAAGCATGTTTTTCACACAAAAACAACTTGAAAAACTTTGAAAAATATGGGTGATACATATCACTTCCAAAAGCAAACAAAAAGAACAAAAATCTTTTTGGTTTGATCCACATATGGTTGAGTACACATACATTACATTTGAACATGCACAAACACACAAATGAAATAGGTATTCATTGAAAATTAGACTTGAGTGTTGTGTGTGAGTATCAAATGTGGAATAGTCCATAGTCTAGAGTGAAGTTTCAATGATCAATTCAATCAAGTCATACACAACTAGATTATAGAAATGAACATATATGACCTCCCATAATAAAATGATGACAAATCTTAGAAACTTTTCATTTGGTTTCTATACAAATTATAACAGTTGATCATTTTGAACAATACATCTTATTTTAAGATCGGTGCTTGAAATTTTTAATATTTCAATATTGAGAATAAGCTTTTAGCTTTTTTAGCACCATACATTTCAATAAAAAGTTGCTTTCTATTTTTTCTAGTCAAATACTAGTATGTGAGATGGCTTTTGCAGCTTATTATCTCTTTTCATTTTGAGATTTATATTTGTTGAGCTCTTTAAGTAAAAATATAAAAAGTGTAAGAAGATATATAGGCACAAGTCTATACATGTATCAAAACCAACAAAACTATTGATTAATCATTCATGATAAGTTTGAAGATCGATTTACAACAGTCACACATAGATTTCAAGATGTTTCCCACAAAGATAGATGTGCATACATAATAAGCTAAGCTCGTAAATGCACTACGCCATTAGTACGAAGGTACTAGGCCAAACTCACATGTGATATACACAACATAAGCGATCAAACTTTTTGGAGATTTTTCAATTTTTATGAATTTTTGAATTTTTCAACACACTAAAAAACAGGACAAGAAAAGTAAGATCAACAGCAAAAACAATGCATATGAATAAATGTAAGATGCACAAAATGTATGAAGATATGACATTTAATGCATGAAGGGTCCAACAAAGATCGAAAGAATTAGATTAAAGACTAAAAGAGTAAAAACTCAACTACAGGAACCCTTCCTCATCCAAACAGAATGATTGTTTGGAATGAGTGTCTCATGAGAAGTGAAACGAGGATTGGAAGAATGAGAACCAGAGATGCACATAGACAAGGAGGTAAGAACATTAACCACATGCTTCAACAATTTACCACTTTCAATCAAATCCAGTTTAGCTTGCAAAACACAACTTCCAAAAAACTCAAGTTTTTCTTTTCTTTTGATTCTCTTAAGAGCTTGAAACTTAGAGCAATGTGGTCTAAGATGACCAAAGGTACCACACTGGTGATAAACAATGTATTTAGGTCCACTAGGTTTTTGGAGAAGGATCTAGTAACATGGTATTGTTATCTTTTCAACTTTTGACATTGAGGTCTTATATGACCAATCACACCACAATGGAAGTAAGTTGGAACAAACTTAGATTTATCCAAAACCTTAGGTTGTGACCTAAACGGTGGCTTTGACTTAAAAGTTTTTCTCTCCATATTTTGATTTCTTTTGTGTGGAGGAATGTACACCGATTTTTCCTTTGAGGTAGAATACACATTAGGCACAAAATCGGGTACCACAACATGATTGCAACAAATATTTTCATCCATTTTAGCAATAGATTCAGCAACCAAACACTTGGCATGCATCTTAAGAGATTCATTTTCACATTTTAGCTTATCAACAAGTTTGTTAGATAAAACAAGTTTAGCATCCAAGTCCACATTCAAACATTCAAACTCTTTCAGTTTTTCAAGAGATTGTTCAACAAGTTTCTTGTACTTTTCAATCAATTTATTGGATTCATTGAGCTTAGCAATCAAATCATCATTTTCACCAATGAACTTGCTGAAATTCTTTTGAAACTTCTTAGCTTCTTTCTTTAAGAGTTTGATGTTTGGAATATCAATAACAACCAAAAATTCTTGTAACATGGCATCACAATCATGTGGATAAACACTCATAGAGGCATTTTTACAAACACATGGCATGTTACAATCAATAACATCCATAGAAGTATATAGAGCATTATCTATGGCAAAACACACAAGGGGTCAATGATCACACTTAGGAAACCAAAAAAAGTGTACCCACTTTGATACCAATTGAAAGCTCGAAAATGTGTTAGAACACAAGAGCTTGTTTAGACCCCTAATTAAAAATTACGGTTAGATTGCTTTTACTTTAACTTATCTAAATGCGAAACAAGAGTAAATGAAGCTCAATAAACTGATAACTACTTTAGTGCATAAACATGAATAACAAACAATAAAAATAATGCACAAAAGTAAGGGAAGAGAGAATGTAAACACAAGATAACACACCGATGTGTTATCGAAGAGGAAACTGAAGAACTTGGTGAAAAACCTCTCCACCACCCTCCAAGCGGTAAATCGATCCACTAGACAATAAGTTATGATATGCGAATAGCAAGAGACTCTCTAAGCCTAATTTACTTAATGTACCTAAGTCCTCCAAGCTTCTACTCCAACAAGGTTTCTCGGAACCGTGTCTTGTCTAGCTTTCCAGATTCCGCAATACGCCTGATTGCATCCGCTAAGCTTCACCAGCTTCTTTTGGCAAATTCCCAAAACTTTCTAAGCTCCAAAACACTCTCTACACTCTGAACAGGTGTGAGTTGTGTTTGGGTACAAATCTCCTCTCAAGGTATGACAATGGGAGAGGGATAGAATGATTTCTCACTAAGGATGAATAGCTATCTCTCAAAAGATGGGTATGTGTGTTGTAGAAAATCTATCTAGGATTTTTCTCTCTGAATGGCCTCATTTACTTTTGTACGTAATGAGGGTATATGTATGGGTGGAGGGTAAAAAAGTCACACTGAAAAATCCTATAGGCAGAATGTTTCGCAAGTATCTCATGAGAAGGCCTTACTTGTGAAACACTCGCGAAAATGACAGCCTGGCACGATTCTTCAGTTTCTAGTCATGTGCTTCTCACATGCCCTTTTCTCTGGAACCCTTCTCGAGAACTTCTCGCGAGCTAGTTGTGAAATGCACTGATCTTCATTCCATGCTCGATTTTTCACCAACTTAATACTAGACCCAATACAATAAAATCTCACAAAATACAAGGAAAAAAAAAATTAAAGCAATTACAACATTTTTTGTCATGAAATAAAGCCAACACAAAACATAGTTGTAAATCACAACTTTACAGGTAGTACTAATATTACGTGTGACTGAACTTTTGTCACATTCGGAGGTTCCCTTATTTTTTCTCACATTTGATAGTTCCATTGTCATATTAAATAGTTCTAATATCACATATGACTATACTTTTCTCGTATTTGGTGGTACTTGTAGACAACGCATTTTGTACCCCTTACGACTCGGGCCCCTGTTCCCCAATGATGTTGGAATTCTAAAGCCCAAGGTTGGTTTGGGACTCAATTAGATTCTAAATTAACTTGAAAAATGTTAAAATGGAAAATATAACTTTTTATGAGCAAATAAATCTATTTTTAGAAAATAAAGTCCACGGAAGCCCTAGGACTGCGTACGCATACTCGTTTATGCAAATGCATGTTTGATGTATGCGTACGCATACACGGGATTGTGTACACAGCTAGGGTTCTAGAAATTATGAAAGGAATGTTTTTTGCATTAAAAACTGAGGTTTAGAATGAATCCCACATTGTCTGGGAGCATTCCAAACCCCTATTTTTCAACTATATAAAGCCTTACATGGTATTTTTCAAGGACACACAGAAAATTCGAGAGGAAAACACAAGATTTATTAGAAATAATGAATCAAAAAGGGGATTTTTCATAGAACATCCTCAAGTCAATTTTCTTTTGATTGGGGCCTTTTCTGGCCTTAATCTTTGAGTTTTAAGATTACTAATCACTTCCTTCTTTGATTGTGAATAGATTGACTGAGGGGAATAGTCAAAATCAAGCTTGAAAAGCTTCTTGTTTGAGGTATTGAGTTCTAACCTTTTCCTTTTCATTTCTTTGTTTTAGTTATGTTTTCTTCTTGTTTTTTTGCTTTGTTTATGTTTTAGTATGTTTAGGTAGCTTAGGGTTTGGTAGTTTTCTATTTTAAAGCATGTTAGATTATTAGATTTGTTAGTTTTAAGTTTTTCCATGTTTTCTGTGTTTTTGGGTTTGGGTTTAAGGTGTGTCTGCGTGTGTATACTTTCTGCATGCGTACGCAGGCTCGAAGTATGCGTACGAATACAATTGGCTTGCGTATGAAAGCCTATGTATGCACACGCATACTTGTGCCAAGAAGCCTTCATTTGAGTTTTCTACTTCTATTTCTTCTTTTGTTTCACATAACATGCTTCTATTTTGACCTCCTTTAATGTTTTGAGTCTCTGTTTTGCAGTTTGATTGTTTGTTTTCTTTTAAAATGCTAGATTAGGGTTTCTTTCTGTTTGTTGCTTTGATATGCAAATGTCCATATGCTGTGGTGCAGTGAGGTAAGTAAAGGTGAGTCATGCATTTCACATGATCATGCATTTATTTGTTATATAGCCTTGATATTCCCTTGATGAATGTGTATATGCAAAGTCCATGTGCTATGCTTTTAATATGATAAACACATTTGTTTGATTGTTGCTATGTTCTTGCCTTTAAGATACCTTGCTTGCTTGTTGTCTTGGATGAGATGAGATGATTACCATGATGGATGTATGCTAGGTTTAATGTGATAGATTTATGCTAGGTTTGATGTGATAGATGTATGCTAGGGTTTATGATGATATGATAAGCATGATAGATGTATGTTAGGGTTTGGGATAATTGATGCCATGATGTATGGTTAGATGTATACTAGTGTGTGTGTGTGAGTTTAAGATATAATATTGAACATGCCTTTAATGAGATTAAGACGTAAGACCTAATGAGTGGAAACCAACCCACGGGTCGGGCAATCTTGGGTGTCTAACACCTTCCCAAGCCGTACCTAAACTCTGAACCTATACTCTGGTAGTAAGATTAGTCCTTCCACGTAAGGGCGCTATATACATGGTTCCTAGACCATAAAACTAAGTGGTGACTCCTTTCATCTTTTCTCCACTCATGTCCACTTGGTCAAGGTGTACTCCCCTTAAACCATGTGTGTTGCGCCCACAATATTTTAATTTTTTTTCTTACATTTGACAGTACTGTCCTCACATTGTGCAATATCAACATCACATGTGACTGTATTTTCATCATATTTGGTGCTTCCCTTATTTGTTTTCTCACATTTGATGGTTCCATTATCACATTAGACAATACTAACATCACATATGATTGTACTTTTGTCACATACGGTTGTATCCTTATTTTTTTCACATTTAATGGTACCGTCCTCACATTATGCAGTACCAACATTACATGTGATTGTACTTTTGTCATATTCGGTGGTTCCCTTATTTTTTTTTCTCACATTTGATTGTTTTTGTTAGGGTAATATTTTCTATGTAATTGGTTAATCTTTTGACAAAACACACTTGTAATTGGGTAGATTTAAGTTGGGTCTAATGTATCAAGAGATATGTTGCTTAAATGTATAAAGTGGTATCTTTAAAGTCATGAAGATTAATTCAAGAAACAAGTGATGAAAAGCTGATTTATTAAGTCCTGACATAAGCTTTATAGATATTGTTATCAAGGTTAAATGAAGAAGATCAACATAAGTTTGATTTATCGAGAATTACGATTTTAGAATTTTTAGATCTAAAATTCGGCCCATGCTATCTTATTTGGTTAGAGTTTCTTTTCTCACAACCCTAGTCATATATAAGGTAGATTTTCAAATTCATCATTGAGGGAGACAGAGACCCAGAACTCATATACTCTGTGTTTATATGTCTTAGGGTTTTGTAACCAAGTGCTTCTTGATTTTCATTGTTGATATAGTGAAGAACTTTATAGCCAACAACAATCATTCAAGTTGCTGGAGTTAGTCACGTATTAGAAACCCTGCAAAGGAGTTTGTCACAGATTGGAGATTTGTGCCATAAAGGAAAGAATGCTACTACAAGACCAAGTCCAATTGGGTATTGGAGCAAAGGGTCAACCGTAGGCTCGTATTTTGGAATAGGCCAGGGTAGTAGTAAGATTCTTTATACTTGAAATTGCTTGATTATTGATTAGTGGATTCTTGGGAGTGGTGACCTTAAATTCACCTGGTGGGGTTTTTGCTTTGCGAGAGGTTTTCCCTATTTGTCAACAAATCACCATGTCAATTTAATTTCCACTACATTTTGTTTATTTGGTGATTTTTTGGTGCCTCCATGATTTGCATGTAATTTGACATAATTAATAAACTTGGATAATTGAATTAATTAATTGGAGTTAATTTATCTTAACCCAACAAGTGGTATTCGAGTGGGCACACTCTGATTAGGTTTTAATCTTTGCTGTGTGATCCATTGACCCCTGTTGTTATGGAGTGGACAATCCATGATTATATCTCCTCTTTTTGATGGAACTAATTACGCATACTGGAAAGTATGCATGAGAGCTTTTTTGTAGTCCTTAGATGAAAGTTTTTGCTGACTGTTGAGGTTGGATGGACCAAACCTACTGATCCACCTGCATCTTGGGTTGATGACAAGATTAAAGCTGCAAATTTCAATAGTAGAGTGTTGAATACCTTGTTTAGTGCTGTGACTAACAAGGAGTTTAAGAAGATCTCATCCACTAAGAGTGCAAATGAAGCATAGACAATCCTTCAAAACACTTATGAAGGTACCAAAGCTGTGAAAGATTCTAAGTTTCAAAGGCTTACCATTAACTTTGAAGAAATTAGGATGGATGATGATGAGGCGTTTGATGAATTCTATGCCAGGCTCAAGGTGTTAGGATTAGTTCCCTTAAATTCTATTGTATGATGCTATGTATAATATTAAGTTTGACGTTGTGTATGACATTATGTATGACTTAATATTATGTTTAATAAATTTGTTTTATTATTATCTGAAATAATAGTAACATGAATATTCGGACATTATCACATAGTCCATGAGATGCATAGTATGTGATTTATGTGAAGAGTCACAGAAGATATAAATCACAAGTTCTTTGTAAACTCAGAATTATAATTCGTAGTAGGTGATGAAATTGGGCATTTCATCTGCGAAGACTATAACATATCAATCATGATGATTTGTCTTGATCATGGAAGTGGTGACTTCTGGTTGATGTGTTAATATGTTTTAAGAGTTAAGACATATTGAACTGGACCGCTGTGAGATTTATTATTCTCCTAAAGACTGTCAAAGGAATAATAAATCTATGTTGATGGAACATGTATTCTCAAGATGGAATTCATAGTCTCTTAACAGAGATATAAAGTATTCCCTTGAGATAAGTTTAATGAGTTTGTTATTCAGAGAGTTAGGCCTAACCACTTTAGTAAGACTAAAGTATATATTTATGGAATTGGATTTCATAAATATATAATGAATAACATTAAAAGGATTAAACCGGGTACTCAAGGATTAAGATGTAGTAATTTACAAAGTGGTAGTCTACATTAATGACTTTGTATTACTACGAATATTTTATGAAGGGGTTGCATGTATAATAAAGTCTTGAGATATAATTTATAGATAAGACCTAGAGTGCAACTATATTTATATAGTGGTATTAAATATAGTAAATGGTAACTTTGGACTTGTCAAGAGTTGACAGAAAAGCCCAAGGCCCATTGGAGCTAGTGTCTTATTGGTCCCTTTTGGTCCTACTCCAAGCCACACACTTAAGCCCAATTGGGAAGGCCCAAAAGGCCAGCCCAATTAGATAAATTGGTTAGATACAAAAGGAAAAACGTTCAGTTTTTTCAGAGGGTAAGAAACACCATTGTGAAGTGGTGTGTATGTGAGTTTTTGTCACTCACTAGTCATCCCTTTTGTTACCAATTGAGAGTCCACACATCTTGGGCGTTAGTGGAATTGGAGTGAAGATTAAAAGTAGTCCCGAGTACTTCAATCTTTGTTTTTGAAATTCACCGCTTCAAGGTACGATCTCTTGTTCTCAAATTTCTGAAATTTACTTAGTACGTGTTATCAATAGCGAATGTAGTAGATCCGTTTAAAACTTATTTTTCGCTGCACTCATCTTTAATTTCCATCACAAGGTCATAGTGAATTTTGTTTTCAACTTAGGTAAAAATATTCCAGAGCCTAAAATTGTGAGGAAAATTCTCAGATCTCTTCCAAAGTGGTTTCATGCTAAGATCACTGTTATTGAAGAGTCAAAGGACATTTATTATATTCCTTTGACAGAGTTGATTGGGAATTTACAAACCTACGAATTAAATTTAGAAGGATTTGCAAGGGAAGCAAGAGCAATAATATGGCTCTAAAAGCAAAGAATGAAGAAGAAGATGAGCCATCTGAAGATGAGAACGTAAAGTTCAAATCTTACATTACCAAAAAAATTTAAGAAGTTCATCAAGAATGCGAATATTAAGGCAAATGACAAGGATCACAAATAGTTTGGATTTTCTCAATTTAAATCTCTAGATAAATTCAAGAGAGAATCCAAAGAAGGTGGACAAAACAACAACATTTC
Source organism: Quercus suber (assembly GCF_002906115.3). Taxonomy (NCBI): domain Eukaryota; kingdom Viridiplantae; phylum Streptophyta; class Magnoliopsida; order Fagales; family Fagaceae; genus Quercus; species Quercus suber. Next base: position 279,217 of record NW_027069611.1, read on the forward strand.
AGCTGGTCCAAAATGCTATGAGTGTCAAGGGTACAGACACATGAAGCAAGAGTGTCCTACTTATCTCAAGTCAATTGGCAAAAGTAAAGCCCTAGCTGCCACCTTGAGTGATACCGAACCAGAAGTTGACTTAGAGGATAGTGATCAAGAAGGGATAGTCAGCCCCTTCACAGCTACTATTAATTCATCCAAGGAGCCTGAAGAATTGGTTGATGAGGAAGAAAATCTGATGGTGTTCAAGTTTGAAAAGTGGATGAAAAAGATGATATCCACACTGTCTACTCAAAGCTGTACAAGAATTATGAGAAGCATGAAAAGCTTTATATGCTAGCCATAAATTCCTGAATGAAGTGGAGTTGGGACGAGAGGAACTCTCCACTAAAGTTGATGAAGCAAATCAAACCATCGGAGCACTACAGTTTGAAAACAACTTTCTAGCTGAGAAGACTAAGAAACCGAATCCTGAGCTGTTTCAAGTGAGGGCTCAATTGGAAAGAACTTCAAGTGCTTAGTTGGATGAAATGATGAATTTCTAAAAAGCTGCATCTAATAAAACCGGTCTTGGGTATGATCACTCTCTCTCTTCTTATAATACTTCCTTTAGTGCTTTGAATAATGTTTTGTTTGTTTCTCCTACTTTTAATACTAAACCCGAGATAACTAAGCCCAAAATTGAAAATGTGAGTGAGGTTAAATCCATTCTAGGAGCACCCCCCAAGGTTGTTAAAGAAACTAAGCTGAACAATCATCGCTCCATTAATAAGAAGTCTACAAAGAAACCTCATTTTTGCATCATTGTGAAGCATCAAGACACACTCGTCTAAATTGCTATAAGTGACTTGCCACACAGCAAAACAATAGCATGTTATATTTATGAGGCCAAAATCAACTTCAAAACTCTTTGGCACTTTTTGGAGAACTGTTAAAGGCTGTGCTGTTCTTGACAAATATCAATGGGTTTAATCCTCCTTCGTATTCTCCTATACAGAGGTCTCAAAACAAGAAAGCTTCATCTCCCTCGAAGTCTACTGTTTGGACGGAAAAAGACTCCTTCAAGTAATTCAATCCATAATCTTGTATCTCTTGTTTGTTTGTTTTGAGTTAGTCTAGTTTAATTGATTTTTTTTAATATGTCTGTTTGTGTGTTTTGTTTATTACTTTCAATAAAAAAAAAAAGGAAAAATCTAAAAATTACAAAAATAGTGTGTGTTTGTGTATATTGGTACTTGTATACCTTGGATGACCTTTGAAATAAAGTTTCTCAACTTTGTATTACTTGTAGCTTAGATGAGCATGTTCATATAAAAACTAAGCAATGTGAGCTTTGTGGCTCATTATGTGATTTGTATGATTTGGTTAATCTTTTATCATTCAAATCCTTATCATTTTTTTTTATGGGAAGGACAAAAAAAAATAAAAAAAAAAATCTTAAGAGAAAGGCACAAATAACCATCTCACTACTAAAACTCGTTAATCATAAAACATTTGTGTGTAATTCATAAAAGTCGTGTTTGGTAAGGTGTAGCACTTGTACAGCAAAAACAAGTTGGCTTACATAATTGGGTAATTCTTTTCTCTCTCTTATATGCCTATGCATGATATGCTGTTATACGCCTACAAGAAAAATATGCAAAGAACATGAAAAACAAAAAGAATAAAAATGCTTTTAAGTATGATTGCAAGCATGTTTCTAAGAGATGTGGGAGTTATATGATGTATCTCAAAGGTGATGGTCCTTATCAAACAGTTATGATTGTGTGTGGATGTATTTGATTCTCTTATATCATTGTCTTCATATGATGAGACGTGTATACTTTCTTGCAAAAGTTTCTACTCTTGATACTATTGTACAGGTACAATATGATTTGGCCATCACAAGGAATACACGTGGTAGTATAAGCTTACTAAACTGTCTTAACTAGTTTTTGAAAATAAAATTGGTTAGACTTGTTTAGTCGATGTATTGATCTAAGAATGCTTTGCATCTAGAATTTGTGATATATTTGAGTGCTTAGCATGCTTCTTTGAGGTTTGATATGGTGTCCATCTTGTTTGCATTCATCTCATGTGTTTTACCTTTTTGAAAAATATTGTTTCTGTCTCCTCGATACTAGCTCAATAGCAACTCGATACCTCATCGACACAAGCTTCTTCTATCAAAGTTTTCTGGGTTTTTTTCTTGATACCTCTCAATAGATAGCTCGATCCATCGAGCCAATTTTCTAAACTCTTTGTCTGCTCGATAGAGGCTTGACACCTCCTCAATCCATCAAAGTCTTTTGCCATCGACAGATCCTCGATACGTCTTGATAGATCCTTGATTGATCGAGATGCCTATTTCTATATATACTCGAGGGTCAACTTGGTTTTGTTCTAACTCAAATATCTCGATCTATCTCTCTTCTCTCTTGATCCAAAACCCATTCTTTCGCCAAAATCTTTCTTCCCCTCAAGGATTCGGTTTATACCAAGCTTCAAGTCTTTGGTATGTGTTCTAAATCTCATATTTTTCTCATTCTTCATACATTGCATGCATTTTGTGACCTAGGTTTTAGAGTTTGGGAATTTTTTTTTTGGGTTTTTGTGTTTTTTGAATTTCTTGGGTTTGGTTTTGTTGCTATGTAATCATATGATCATGCATTGCATTCCCAAGCATTTTCTTCACATGTTCATGCATTCTAGTATTGTGTGATTGTGTGACTAATTATATCTTATGGGTGCTATAGTTTGGGTTGGGTTATTGCCCATGATGCAATTTCCTTTTGCATGTAACATGCTTATGCATTCCTATGCATTGCTAGTTTCTTCTTTATAGTTCCTGAGCATTGAATCTGTTGTGTCCTTTCTTTTCTCTCCTTCCTTAGTTTCTGACTACCAAGAAATTTGCTTCTTCGAAGAACTGATCTCTCGTCGTGGTTTTTCATCTTCTTCGCTTCTTTCTGTTCCTATTAGAGATAGGTTTCGTGATTCAAAATCCCAAAAGGATTTTGATGAGAACTTCAATGATAGGGTGATTCACTTAGAATGCCATGTCATTCTATGTGATTTTTTAGACACATATCTTCCCGGTGCGTTTAGCTCTCAGGGTTGGGAATTTATCTGCACGAAACCCTCCAGTTGTCCCAATGCGTTTATGTAGGAGTTCTACTCCAACATACACGCTATTGATACCTCTGTTCCTTAGTTTACTACGATATTTAGAGGAACACGTATAGTAGTTTCTCCGTAGCTCATTTTCGAAGTACTACATGTCCCTAGGGTAGCTCATCTAGACTTTCCTAGTCATCATCATCTTCGTTCTATCTCTAGTGTTATAGTGAGACCGTGATGTGAGAACAAATGTCATCACCATATTAAGGAATAGGAACGTGCATGTTTATGAGGATGCATGTGATAGCTAAATGAAAGATTAGCTTATCACGTATAGTAGTGTGTTGATAAATATCTATCATAGGTACTATCATGTGTTAAGGGAAGTCTATAAAGAGACCTTCCAAGAGAGAGAAGAAAATGAGTACAAGGCTCAGTGATAGTGTTATAGTGAGACGGTGGTGTGAGAAAAAATTTCATCACCATATACGGACTAGTGATGCATAACACGCGGCCAAGCGGCCTCGTCATGATCCCACTCCAGCTCAGTAGGAGGAGGTAGATATTCCAGCTGTGGAGGATGTTGCCTATGCCTTTTGACCCTCTTCTTCATCTGCTCCTTCTTCTTCTTCTAGAGTAGAGACATCTCTCGTTGCCATCTTGGATCAGCTTTAGCACATGCGTGCTGATTTTGGTAGTTGTTTTGACCATCTTTCTAATGAGATGTGTCAGATGAACACTAGAATTGGATGCATTGCTTGCTGTCAATCATGCTTTAGTGGTTTTGCTCATTTTCCTTCAACTAATCCTTCTGAAAAGCCTTCTGATGGTGGAGATGATGAGAGTGATGATGCTTCTGGCTCTACTCGTGATGATGAGATGACTGATTCTTAGTGACTCACCCTTTGTCACTCGTGACAAAAAGGGGGAGTAGTTTTGGTTATAAGAAAGTAGTCATGGTGTTAGGGGGAGAGCTAGTTTAATGATTGGGAGTGAGTGTTTTTGAGAGATGTAGTGAGGTTTTTGTTTTATAGTTCTTATTACGTGTACCTTGGTCTTGTGACCTTTTACGTACATTGTACTTTTTCTTTCTCTCTATATGATAATGATGTATGTTTTTCACCTTATCTCACATGTGTTGTTTCTTTTCTCTCTTTATACACATGTTTCTTCTTTTATATAACTTGTCTACATTTCACACTTGATGGATCTTGTTTAATTGTTTCAGCTAAGACACGTTACAAGTCTTTCATGCTATGATCTCTCTTCTTGCAAAATTTTTCAAGAGTTTATAGTAGTAGTTAGACATATGTAGTTTTTATGTAACAGTTATGGAGATTGTTGTTTATATTTCTCTTATAATTATGCTTGTGGTTTTGTCACAGATTGCCAAAGGGGGAGATTGTTAAGGTTATATTTTCTATGTAATTGGCAAATCTTTTGACAAAACACACTTTACTTGTAATTAGGTAGATCTAAGTTTGGTTTAGTGTAACAAGAAGTATGTTGCTCAAACATATCATCTGGTATCTTTAAAGTTATGAAGATTGATTCAAGAAACAAGTGAAGAAAAGCTGATTCATTAAGTCTTGACAGAATCTCGACAGATACTGCTATCGAGGTTAAATAAAGAAGCTCGACACAAGCTCGATTTATCGAGAATTATGATCTCAGAATTTTTAGATCTGAAATTCAGCCCATGCTATCTTATTTGATTATGGTTTCTTTCTTCACAACCCTAGTCATATATAAGGTAGATTTTAAAAGCTGTCATTGAGGGAGACAGAGACCAGAACTTATATACTTTGTGTGAAGATACTGCATTTGTACGCCTTAAGGTTTTGTAACCAAATGCTTCTTGATCTTCATTGTTGATGGAGTGAAGAACTTTGCAACCAACAAAAATTATTCAAGTTACTGGAGTTAGTCATGTACTAGGAACTATGCGAAGGAGTTAGTTACAGATTGGAGATTTGTGCAACAAAGGAAAGAATGCTATTATAAGATCAAGTCCAATTGGGTATTGGAGTGAAGGTTCAACTATAGCTTGGTATTTCGGTATAGGCCAGGGTAGTAGTGAGATTCCTTATACTTGTAACCACTTGATTATTGATTAATGGGTTCTTAAGAGTGGTGACTTTAAATTCACTCAGTGGGTTTTTTGCCTTACAAGAGGTTTTTCCCATTTGGCAACAAATCACCATGTCAATTTAATTTTTGCTGCAATTAGTTTATTTGGTGATTTGTTGGTGCCTCCACAATTTGCATGCAATTTGACCTAATTAATTAACTTGGGTAATTGAATTAATTAATTGGGGTCAATCTATCTTAACTCAACAGTTTCATTGTCACATTAGGCAGTACCAATATCAAATGTGAGTGTATGTTTGTCATATTTGATGGTAATCTTATTTTTTTTACTCATTTAATAGTTCTATTGTCACATTAAGCAGTACTAATATCACATATGGGCGTAGCCAATCTAAACCAACCTGACTGAATTACCTAATAATCGACAAATATATATATATATATATAATACTCCTAAAATCTCTAAAATTTCTAAAATACCCTTTGTAAAGTTGGTATTTACAACTATATGTTTTATTGGCTTATATTCCGTGCCAAATTTGATTGTAATTATTTTCAATTTGTTGTACCCTGTATTTATTGTGGGATTTCATTGTAAGAGTTGTGTGATAGAGAGAGTGGTGTGAAAACTCAAGCATTTGAAGACTGAAGAAGGTTTTGCGGGTATCTTGCGACTTAGCATCCTACGAAGTATATCATGTGCCCTGCACATGCTGGAATGCGAAGAGTCAGGCCAGATGGAGATAGTTGTGTCTCACGAGTATCTTGCAGGTAAGGCCTTCCCGCGAGACACCTGCGAGACATTTTGTTCTGCCAATCTGTTCAGTCTGATTCACACTTTTTGTGCCTACACTATATATACCCACATTACCCATAAATGTAAAGGAGAGCATGTGAGAGAAAACCCTAGCCAAACACCTTGAGAGTTAGAGATTGTTAAACCCATAATCCTCTACACATTTGTTTTAGAAATTTCCTCATCGCCTACCTCTCCATTTCCATACCATTGAGAGGTTGATAGCCCCACACTCTTTGAGAGTGTCAAGTGAAGTTTTGCTGCTGCTAGGAAGCATTGGAAGAAGTCTAGAATGGCAGATGCAACATGGAGCTTGTTGCGGGATTTGGAGAACTAGACAAGACACGGTTCCGAGAAGCCTTATTGGAGTAAGAGATTGGAGAGCTTAGGTACAGAGGGTAGATTAGACTTGGAAGGTCTCTTGCTCACCCTTGTATCCTAATTGATTGTCTAGTGGATCGATTTTCGCTTGGAGGGCAGTGGAGAGGTTTTTCACCGAGTTCTTCAATTTTCTCTTCGATAACACGTCTCGGTGTTATCTGTGTTTGCATCTCTCTTTTCTACTCTTATTCATTTCATTTTTACTGCTGTGTTATTTTAAATATGGATTAGAGTAGTTGTCTTGTTTATACGCTTGTGTTTACACTTTTCCGCACTTAGTATTAAGTTAGTGTAAAATCAACCAAGCCGTAACTTTAATTTGGGGGGGTCTAAACAGCTCGTGTGTTTTCGACACATTTTCGAGCTTTCACCCTTAAATATGATAAAATTACCAAAACTCATCATAACACTTAAAATGACCAAAATACCTCCCAAACTCTCAAATATCACTGGGATATCCTAAAAACCTAAAAAATGACTGAAATGAACCTAAAACTTAGAAAATGACTTAAATACCCTCTACACCTAAAAAATGACCAAAATACTCTTAGAACCTAAAAAAATGACGTAAATCACCTTGAAACCTAAAAAAAGACTAAAATGACTATGTAAGTTAAATAGTGACTGAAATACTCTTAGAGCCTAAAAAATGATTGTAATGCACCTTAAACCTAAAAAGTGACCGAAATACTTATAGAACCTATAAAATGACTAAAATGACCTAGAACCTTATAAAATTTCGAAATAACCTCGAAGCTGATAAAAATGACCAAAATGCCTCATAAAACTTGAAAACGGCCAAATTACCTCCAAAATCCTCAGCAATTACCGGAACACCCTTAGAATCTAAAAAATGATCAAAATACTCTTAAAAGCTAAAAATAATCGAATGTCCCTAAAACCTAAAAAATGACCATAAAACCTAAAAATTGACTGAAATGACCACGAAACCTAAAGAATGACCAAAATAACCACGAAACCTAAAAAATGACCAAATTATCCTCGAAACCTTAAAAAATGAGCAAAATACCCTTAGAACAAAAAAATGACCGTAATGCCCCTATACCAATAGAATATCTGAAATACCATTATAAACTTAAAAATGACCAAAATACCCTTAGGACCTCAAAAATTTCCAAAATGACACCGAAAATCTTTGAAATGACCAAAATACCCTTGAAACCTCAAAAATGACCAAAATATCCCCAATTCCTTCTAAAAAACACCAGAATACTTTGTTGAGAGTGTGAGACTACTCAACAAGTTTGACATTGAATCGTCAAGGGTCAAAGTAGGAAAATTAGATATTATAGAATAGTTTGCAAGTCAAAGAAATCCATTCTTGTAGTGATTAACTATGCATCCATTTCCATCTCCTAATAAAATCTTTCGCTTTTATTCAAATTGTGCAATCCATTTGCTAGCTAGTGTTTGAAATTTACACTAGTGAAATATGATTAACAATAAGTGAAACATTCTTTTAAATTTTTTTCAAAGTATAATGGTTGTGTCTTGCAAATTTATTTTCAAATTCTTGTCACAAATAACCTCTCCCTCCATTAGGTGACCTAAGGGTTTGCGTTTTTCATTTTTCCTTTAACATCATGGCAGATGATGTTACAAACATTTTGGAAAACATGAAATTAACTGCCAAGGAAGAAGAGGTAATAGCAATATCAGATGAAGGTTGACAGGAAGAGTTAGACAGTTGCTCTCTGAGTTTAATTATGACTTGTAATACTTTCAACAAGAAGGCAGCTCAGACTACTTTGAAAAGGGCTTGGGGAGTAGAGGATGTTGTACAAATAGTCAAAGTGGGATCCAACCTTTTCCAATTCAAATTCAAAATAGAATTTGATATGAATCGTGTGCTTAAGGGGGGTCCATGGACCTTTGATAATTAGGTGCTATTATTACTCAGATGGAACCCTGGGATGACAGCAAGGAATGTTAAGTTTGATTCGGTCTCCTTATAGGTACAAATATGGGGGGCTTTGTTTGATATCGTGTCTCCTAAAGTTGCAGCAGAGGTGGGAAGCCGATTAGGAATGGTGGAAGATGTTGAGAAAACCATGATATCTAGAATTTCTCCATGAGAGTCAAGGTGGCTTTTCCAATATCAAAGGCCATACATAGGGGTGCTTTCTTGGCTGGTTTGGATGGAAAGAGTAATTGGGTCACCTTTAGATATGAGAGGCTCCCTTTGTTCTGCCATTACTGTGGGCTAATGGGGCATGATTTGTGACACTGTGCTCAGTATTTTGCCTTAACAAAGAGTGGCAGGGAGGTTGCTTGTCAATATGGTGATTGGTTAAAGGCAACTGGTAGTCGTGTTAGGTAACCTCCTTGACAAGATTCAGATAGGGAAGTGGTTTCAGATGAGGACGCAGAGTTAAATGGCCATCATGAACTGTAGGAAAAAACACATGGAAATACAGTTTTGTATCTCATACAAAACATACGCAGCGGAAAATTAACGGATCTACTTCATTCACAATTGATAACATGTACTATGTAAATTTCAGAATTTAAGAACAAGAGAGCATACCTTGGTGCGGTGAAATTCAAAACCAAAGATTAGAAGTACTTGGGATCACCTTTAATCTTCACTCCAATTCCACTTATGCCCAAGAGGTGTGGTATCTCATTCAGTTTATACGTATGTGTTCAAGGAGAATAAGAGAGTGGCTTACACCCACATACACACCATTTTTATACATTTTCATGCATTACAAAATTTTGTATATTTCTTTCCTTATATATAACTGATTATCTAATTGAGCTAGCCTTTTGGGCCATTCCAATTGGGCTTTAGTATTTAGCTTGGAGTGGGACCAAAAGGGACAAATAAGACACTACCTCCAATGGGTTTTGGGTCTTTCTGTCAACTCTTGACAAGTCCAAAATTACCATTAATTATATTTAATACCACTATATAATTATAATTTCACTCTAGGCCTTATTAATAAATTACATTCCAAGACTTTATTATACATTCAACCCCTTCATTAAAATATTTGTAGTAATACAAAGTCATGAATGTTGATTGCCACTTTGAAGATTACTACATCTTAATTCTTGAGTACCCAGTTTAATCCTTTTAAGTTATTCATCATATATTTATAAAATCCAATTTCATAAATATATACTTTAGTAACTTCTTCCTAAAATGGTTAGGCCAAACACTCTCAATAACCAAACCCATTAAACTTATTTCATATTACCATTATTTTAGATAATAATAAATCAACTTTATTAATAACAACATAATGTCATATATGACATCATACAATAGGATTTAAAGGGCACAAATTCTAACATGAAGATCATGGTCGGAGGGCATCGGAAGCAAAAGAAAGGGGTGATGTGGTGAACCCTAGGGAACATGTTGCTAAACTTGCAGAAGAAAACCATGTAATTACAGGGATTGTTTTGGAAGCTAAGGAAGGTTTGGGATCAAACGTGTTAGTTATTGAAGCTACGATTTCAAATTCAAGTGTGGAGGATCCTTTAGCATCAAAAAAACATGCCAACGATGTGCAACTTGCTGGGGAGTGATGTTGGGCCACATATTTCAATAAAACATCCTAAATGGACTAGAATAGTCTGTATGGATTATGGGCCTGTAGAGTTGCTGAATGAAGGTGCTATGTTCATATTGGGTAAAAGAAATATGCAAACTGTAGAGGACAATTTTGAGAGAGAAGAAGAGGCCAGTATGGGGAAAAAGGGGAAAGTTAGTGATGATGCTCAACTATATGAAATGGTGGGGGTGTTGGAACACCCTTGTCGAGCACAATGAGGCTGTTAAGTTGGAACTGCCAAAGGCTTGGGAACTCTTGGACAATTTGAAGCCTTCACAAGTTAGCGAGGGAACAAGCTCCCACATTGTGTTTCCTAATGGAAATAGGACTGGATATAGATGGTTTTAAGAAATAGTGTCAAGAGTTACCTTTTCAAAATAAGCTGATTGTTAAGAAGCCTAATTCAGGAGGAGATTTGGCTTTAATTTGGAAGTCATAGGTGCAATTGGAGGTAATTAATTACATGGAGAATCATATTCTGCAAAGGTGGTGGAAGATGATGGGTTTGAATGGTATTTAACAGGATTCTATGGTTGGCCAGAAGATATTGACAAGAAGAAATCTTGGGCACTCTTATCTCATCTGTTTTCTTTTGTGAATGGACTATGGTGCTGCATAGGAGATTTTAATGCTATCCTTCACTTGTTTGAGAAGCAAAGTATGCGTCTGCCTTAGTTTAGACAAATGGAAGATTTTTAGGAAGCATTGCATTTCTGTCATCTAATTGATTTGGGATTCCATGGGTATAAATTCACACGGAACAATAAAAGACCAGGTGTAGCCAATACCAAAAAAAGATTAGACCGAGCTATGGCAAATTGAGAAGGGAAGGATAAATTTCTAGCAAGCACCATTACTCATGTTTTCGGCCACGCTTCAGACCATTTATCGATTCTATCACAAACCAAGATTGACAAGAATTTTCGAGGCAGAGGGGCTTGAAGCTTCAAGTTTGAGGAGGCCTAACTGTTGTGGGATGATTGTGAGGCGGTGGTTGCGGAGGCTTGGAATAAAATAGGTGGTGGCAGAGTTGGTCTAGTCACTACAAAGGATAAAATACAGTGATGTGGAGCCAAATTACATGCTTGGGAGTCTTCCAAAACAATCCTTGAGACTGAAGAGATTAGAAGACTTCACAATCAGATAGAGGTGCTGAATTCTTGTGAGATGACTGAGGAAAATAGGAATGAGTTCTTATCAGCGAGCAAAAAATTGGATGTTCTTCTTCTTAAACAAGAAATCTATTGGGCGCAATGGTCTCAGATATCATGGTTAAAGCATGAGGATAGGAACACCAAGTTTTTCCATTCTAAAACTTATCAACAATGGTGAAGGAATTATATTCAGGGGATTAAAGCTTAAAATGGAGATTAGGTTGAAGAAATAGAGGATGTAGTGGAGGTGGCAACTGACTACTTTGAGAATATATTTAAATCAGGTAGATGTGACTGGATGGAAGAATGTCTCAATATAGTTCCTCACAAGATGACTGCAAATATGTTAGAAGTACTATCCAACCCTTATAGTGTTGAAGAAATCAAGGCAGCGTTGTTCCAAATGGGCCTAATAAAGGCTCTTGGACCTTATGGAAAGAATGCTCTCTTTTACCAAAAGTTTTGGCCTATTGTAGGTAATGATGTGACTGATGTTGTGTTGGATTGTTTGAATTTTGGTAATATGGTCCCAAAAGTTAAGCAACTGAAGAAAATGTTAGATTACAAACCCATTAGCCTATGTAATGTGATTTACAAAATAATCTCCAAAGTTATGGCCATTAGGATGAAGAAGATCCTGCCTCATCTAATTTCCCCCACCCAAAGTGCTTTCGTGCCAAGTTGCCTTATAACTGATAATGTGCTTGTGGCCTATGAAACTCTACATGCAATCCACTTTAGAAGGAAGGGCAAGAAACGGGCTCTAACATTGAAGCTCGATATTAGTAAGGCCTATGATCGAGTGAAGTGGCCATTCTTAAAGGGCATGATAATTAAATTGGGGTTTCCAGATGCGTGGGTTGATAGGGTGATGTGTTGTATATCCATACCTTCTTTCTCAGTTAGCATTAGTGGTAAAACTTTTGGTAATAGCCTCCCATCTAGGAGGCTCCATCAAGGAGACCCTCTTTCATCTTATTTGTTTCTTTTATGTGCAGAAGGGTTTACATCTTTGTTAGCTAAAGCAGAAGAAGATGGGCGACTACATGGTGTTGCAATATGTAGGAGAGCACCTAGCATATCCAACCTTCTATTTGCTAATGATTTCCTACTTTTTTGTCAAGCAAATCAAGAAGAAGTGTAGGTTATTTCCGATACTTTGCAGCTATATGCTGCAACATCTAGTCAATGTATAAACTTTGAGAAGTCGTCGGTCTATTTTAGTAGCAATGCAACTGATGGGGAAAAAAAAAGGATAACAGATAAGTTAGGGGGTGAAAGAAGTAGATAAGTTCAAATCCTATTTGGGTTTGCCAACATTGATTGGAAGGGAAAATATCATACCTTCTCTTTTTTAAAGGAGATAGTTTGGAAAAAGATGCAAAGGTGGAAAGGGAGATTGCTTTCTAGGGCGGGAAAGGAGGTGCTCATTAAAACAGTGGCTCAATCAATTCCTACATACACAATGAGAGTCTTTCAGTTACCAAGAAAGCTTTGTAGTGAGCTCAATGCTATGTGTGCCAGATTCTGGTGGGGCCAAATTGGAGATGAAAGAAAAGTCCAATGGAAGAGTTGAAATTCTTTAGTTCAGTCAAAGAAGGAGGGTGGAATGGGTTTTAGGGACATAGGGACTTTTAATTTAGCTATGCTAGCAAAATAAGGATGGAGGTCACTACAGGATCAAGGATTTCTCCTTTATAGTTGCTTTAAGGCTAAGTACTTCTCAAGATGTCGTTTCTTGGAGGCATTTGAGTGTCCAAATAACTCATATGTATGGAAAAGTTTGCTTGTTGCTAAACCAATCTTAAAAAATGGCTGCTGCTGGAGGGTAGGGAATGGTGCTTCTATTTGGGCTATATAGGATAGGTGGATCCCAAACCATCCAACAAACAGGGTTCTTTTCCAACTAGTAGAGCAGGAATGGGAATGGCAGGTGTCAGACTTAATTGATTGGAGAAATCAATAGTGGGATAAAGAACAGATTGATTTGGCTTTTCACAAGTTTGATGTAGAGACCATTCTTAAAATTTCTTTGAGTAGGAGGCAGGTATAAGATGCTATTGTGTGGCTCCATTCCAAGAATGGGAAATATTTGGTGAAGTTTGGTTACTAGATAGCTGGATGGCTAGCAATGGAAGAAAATAATGAGGACGAGAGTTCTTTGCCAATGGAAAATAATCTTGATTGGGCAAAGTTATGGAGGGCTCATGTCCCCAATAAAATAAAGGTGTTTGGTTAGAAAGCATGTCAGAACATTCTACCAACACGTGAGAATTTGGTTCGATGGTGTATCATAGATGATGACAGCTGTGGTATTTGTCAAAGAGCCTAGAATTAGTACTTCATACCCTTAGGGAATGTGGCGCTGCACAGGACATTTTGGTGGGTTGCTTAGCTTGGTTCCAAAAGTGTGTGAATGAATAAGTAGATTTGCTGCAGCTAGTATTGGTTATGATGGCCAAGTTATCTGTAGAGGAGTTTGATTATTTTCTAGTTCTATGCTGGCAGGTATGGAATCAATGGAATACAGTTGTATGTGGATAATTTGAACTTTATCAAGATATTATTTTAGTGTATTTATCTACAAGATAATTATTCTTGAAAAAGCTCGAATTATCCAGAAAAGAGATAAAAATCATAGATTAAGGATGAAAGCATGTCTAGGTGCGATGACTGGATCAAAAAACCCTAGAAGGAGAGTTCAAAACGCACTCAAACATGAAAGTGTGTTCGGTGTCCAAGAGCACCATTCGGCACTTTTGGAGTGCCGAACGGCACTTTAAAAGGGCCGAATTTCCTCCTTTTGGGCTTTGGCCCAATGCCCTTTGGGTGACGATGAGGCACACCATTTTTTATATTTTCGTAGAAGGATGAGTCCCGATTTGCATTCTACACTTTGGGCTATTTTTTAGATTTTTCTGGCCTCTATAAATAGATGCTAGGTCTCATAATTCAACACTTGTTTTTTACACTCTAAGAGGCATATGTTTTGAGGCTTTCAAATTGTTGATATTTGCTGATCCTCTCTAAGATTTGCTGCTTAAATTAGGGTTTTTAGGTTTCAAAGATAATTGAATAAATTTGTTTGAACCCTAAAACATCCTCTCAAGAACAATGAGTGCTTATGCAAGAGGTTGTTTTCAATCACCCCATTCTTTTTTATGCTTCTTGTTTATGATGATGCATGTTTTTTTCATAGCATGATTTATTATCTATTGTTTTGTTTAAAGCATGATCTTGAAATTTCTTGTATATAATTGTTACAATCTCTTTCTTAATTTCAATTATCTGCATATGATCAACGCTTTTTCTTGAAATTAAAAAAAATAGATCTACATCTTTCTTAGATTAGATCTGAATTTTTCTCAAAATAAAAATGGACCTGCATCTTCCTTAGATGTAGATTTGAATTTTTCTGAAAATAAAAATGGATTTGCATCTTTCTTAGATGTAAATCTGAATTTTTCTCAAATAAAAACGGATTTGCATCTTTCTTAGATGTAGATTTGAATTTTTCTCAAAATAAAAATGGATTTGCATCTTTCTTAGATGTAAATCTGAATTTTTCTCAAAATAAAAACTAATTTGTATCTCTTATAGAGGTAAATCTGAATTTTTAACATATGCAAATTTTGAAATAAAGAAAAAGATTAAACATGATTGTGTTTGTGTTTGTGATTGTTTTAGTTAATTCATGTTGCATAAATTTATGTGATGAGGGAAACTCTCTTCTTAAGCAATCTTTTCCATATTTTTTAACAATATATAAAAAAACAGATCTGATTTTTTTGTTGTCAAAAAACCATATTTATATATATATATATATATATATAAAACCAAAACTTCTACTAGCACCACAATTTTCTACGTCAGCATCATTTTAAAAAAAATTTGATTTTTTCTTCTTCTTTAAAACTTGATAATACATAAAACCTAATAAACCTAAGAAGATTTAATACCCACGGTCTTGACTTGACATGTTATGCGACTTATTCTCTTGAGAGATTGATTGGAGATTGGAGAGCAAAATCTGAATCCCAGTGCTAAAATCAAAGAATCTGCAATTGAAGCCAGCCTTCTTTGAAGAGCAACTTCTGAACCCAAGGTAAGAATTTCAATTGAAAGACTATCTACATGTTATTATTTTCAGCATTCTTACTTATTTTAGGATATGTGCTAAGCATATTAGGCCAAGAGCAGCAGCTTTTGTATTTAGTTTTTTCCAAGATTAGCATGGACTTATGCCTATGTCTTTGCTGTAAAGGATTAGGAGTTAAAGTTTTAATTTTGGAAGCTAATAACTTGTTGTTAATGATTTGATGCTTGTGTTTGTCCTTTCTTCCTTATGATTCTAAGAGTTTGTTTGGCTAATTTACTTTGTTCAAACACAATCTGTATTTTGTAAGTTTCACTCAAACCATAAATTCAATGTTTTTGTTTCTTTTGCAGGAAAAACAAGTTTACATCATTGGTATTGAATTTTTTTTTTTTTTGGGTATCATCCAACTTAAAATTCATTTAAAAGTATGTAATATGCCATTTGATTTTGCATAATGATAGAGGCATTCATTAAAGCTTGCTATTTGTTAAGTCTCTCTCAATCCTCTCTTTGAATCTCTTCCTCAAATTTATAATATCTAATACCATGCCCATCATGCATAATCATATATAATTGAGTTATATAACTTATATTTTAGACCAAGTTACAATTTCAACAACAAATATTGACATAGGAATTATATTTGTAGCCTTTTGTAATTTTCTGTGGCTGTATTCTTTTAGAACAGAGTTTTGAACATGTTTATATCTATAATTATCTATACCTATGAATTGATTCTCTCATGCTCAACCTTTACCACTTCGATGCAAAGAATTATTGTAGTTCTTAGCCAGTATTGATCATATCGTTTGAGTTTTGCATTTGCGTTTGTCTTTGTTCTTCTGCTTGCAATATCCCAGCTAAATAAGGGCATTTTTGTTTCTCTGTATTACTACAGTTCTTAGAATGTGTGGATCATTCTTCAATTGGTTTATAATCATTTAATGCTTTCATAATTTCTGCACACTTTGTGTTAGCATCATTAGAGATGCTTTGGTGAGAATGTGTTAGGACATATGTGATTTAATATTAGGAACATATGTCAAATTAGAATTGGCTAATCCTTTATCAAAATGCACTTTACTTGTAATTGGGTAGATCTAGGATGTGTTTAATGCTTCAAGAAATAAGGTTTCAAGATTAAGTGTTAAAAACATGCAAGTCTATCCAAGAAACAAGTGAAGAAGTGCTAGATTTTAAATCTCGACAGCTAGTATCTATTAAGGTTTAAAAGGCTGTTGAAGTCCGATGCTCGACAGCTTCTCGATAGATTAGCTATCTATCGAGGTTTATGAAAAACAGATTTTTAGCTCTAATTTTTATCTAATCCGTGTGTATATGTTTGAGCTTTCTTTTCTCAAAAACTTAAATAGATATAAGGATTAATTTAAGGGCCGTCAAAGGTTGCACGAGTGTGAAGCAAAGTTGTGTTCATGCAAATTGTGACTGGAGATAGAATTTGCCTTAGTTCATCTTTCTCTTGAAGAAGCTGCTATGTTTGTACATCGTAGGGTTTTGTTACCAAGGAGTTTCGTGATCTTCATCGTGTGATGAATTGAAGAACTTTGTAGCCAACATCCTTCTCAAGTTGGTGAGTAAGCCGCGTGTTGGGATCCGCACATTGAATTGGTTAGTTATGTACTGGAAGTCGTGTATTGAAAAGGAGAAATTGTCACTATAGAAAAAGTCCAATTAGGTATTGGGGTAATGGTTCAACTGTAGCTTAGTATAAGGTACTAGGATCTCTTTACTTGTAACTGTTTGTTACGATAATAGTGAATTCTTAGGAGTGGTGACCTTAAAATCACCCAGTGAGTATTTTTGCCATGTAGGTTTTCCCCATTTGTAAACAAATCACCATGTTAATTTATTTTTTGCTGCTTTTAGTTAATTGGTGATTTATTTGTACTACCACGCGTATTGCATGATAATTGAAATAATTAATTAACTTGGCTAATTAATTTGTTAATTCGTCATAATGGGTCAATATATTCTTGGCCTATCAAAAAGCATATAAAGTCTTCAAATGTTATTTTCCTTACTTTGAAAAGAACAATGTTAGTCGAAGATGCATATCAGTTTTTTGATGAATTTATTGCAAGAGAATGGGTGCTCAGTGGTACTAAATTAAGTAATCACATTATATTTTATGGATATGACTACCATTCTTTCACTTCTTTCTTTTTGCATTTGTGTGTGTGTGTGTGTGTGTGTGTGTGAATCATGTTGACAAAATTGTAAACCATGATATTACTAAAAATAATATCCTCCTAGCATGCAGTTGAATCAAAATAAATTAGAGCCTTTTTCTTTTTATTCTTTCAATTATTGTAGAAAAATGTAGGAAATGTGGGCTATTTGAAAAGAGAATTTGTGATTTTGCTTATATGACAAAAAGCTTTGAGTTCTGCTTTTGAATCTTTTTTTTTTTTTTTAATTCATGCAATTATTGATGCTCGGTTGAATTGTAATTCTATTTAGAATTTTATGCATTAATTTTGTTTCAGATTTGTTCACTTCATAGAAATAACATTATCTCATGCTGATTTTGTTTGATGATATGCAATGTTATAAGATGTCAAAATCCAAGAAAGTCTAAGGTGTTTATATTTTCTTTTTCTTTTTTCTGCATAGTAAGAGCACAAAACTACGAAAGGCAAAACCGACTCATATGCATTTTATTGAGCAAAAGTTTTGTGCATTGAGTACAACCTTTTAACGAGCAAGACGCTATAGTTGTAAAATGAAATTATAAGATTTTATTAGCTTAATTATAAGATGTAAGGTTAGTTAGTTTGCTTAGATTTTGTGTAAATGTAATATTTGCTAGAAATCACTTTTGACGTGCAGGTTTAAGGGAAATAAATGAGATTTTAGAAGGAGAATGCTTGGGTCAAGATTGTCTAATTGCAGTTGCTATTGGCTTATTTGTAAATTAACTGTCTAGAACAAAGATAGATGTGGCAATAGTGTTTATTGAGATTCTTGACACATTGAATGTTTAGGAGCATGATCTTCAAAAATACAGTAGAGTGAAAATTAGATTCGTGTAGTGAGGTTGATTTACAATTAATATGAAGTTGTATGTTTTTATTGTTGCAAAATTAAATTTGGATTTTAGCTTTGAGCCAAGCCAGGTAAACATACAAATAGTTGCAATTCTTTGCAGATAGCTTTCCCTTTTTTTTTTCTTTTTTTTTCTTTTTAGATTTTTTCCTGATGGACAAATCAACCTCTTATCGATTCCTTTAGCCTTTTCTTTTACTATGAGGTTGATTAATTATTATTTTATTTAACTATCCCTTGCATCGCACGGGTTAGCGACTAGTTTTTTTTATTATCACAAAATAGATTTGATCTTTTATAAACCAAAACAAATCTTTTTTCTAAGTTCTTAAAATCATATCTGATATTTTTCAAATTAAAAGACTTTATTTTATGTAATAAACATAGATTTGGATTTTTTATCTCCAAAAACCATTTTTTTATATACTACAAAACATATCTGGTATTTTGACAAATCAAATTTTTTTACCAACCAAAATAGATCTGATTTTTTTTCAAAAGAAGAGACTTTATTCACAGATAAATTTATGTGATTTAGTTTTTGTCTCACATGTTCAACATGTCATTCATAGCATGGATAAAGAGGGTACATTACAAGAGTCTAAAAGACCAAACTCTGTCTGGGCGGAATGGGTGCCTAACACCTTTCCATTTCGCAATTTAGCCTTCGGATTTAAGTCTTTAGATAAGTAGATCTAGCCTTGTCTTTATTATATTTTGGGTAGAATGTAACTAGGACAAAAAGCCATGTAATTATTTGGTAGTATGTAACTAGGACCCAAAGCTATGTAATTATTTGGTAGTATGTAACTAGGACCCAAAGCCATGTAATTTTTCAAATTTTCAATTATGTAACTTTTTCTATTTAAACAATGAAGAGAACAATTCAGTCAATGAAGAGAACAATTCAGTTATGTATTTATTTATTTATTTATTTTTTGTATAAAAAATAAGTGGTGACTCCACACCACTTACCCAAAAAGAGAGGTGCCCTAAAAAGCACTCCAAAAATCTCTCTTTTTTGAGAGGCAAAAAATCTCTCTTTAGAGAGGATATGACATATGGAATGAAATACTAGAACCCAAGAACTACCCAACATCCATAAACGGGGGGAGACACTTCAAACCCCAAGAGAACAACCAAATACCCACAAATGGGAGGAAACACTTCAAACCCCAACCAAATCACCCAACATCCATAAATGGGGGGAGACACTTCAATCCCCAATCAAATGACCAAACACCCATAATAGGGGGAGACACTTCAAACCCTAAGTAAATAGCCAAACACCTATAAACGGGGGGAGATACTTCAAACTAAACACCGATCTAAATGACCCAACAAAAATTAGCCACGACACAAAGGGAGGAAGACACTTCAAATCCCCACATTTTGTGACCGACAAGCCAATAGACATGGAGGTTGAAGAAGAAGCTACAGATTATATGGATATAGATCCCCCAATACTGATGTTGAAGGAAGAAGGAGCTTACTAGGAGCCACCTGCCATTGTGGAAGCCACGACCGAGTTGAAGAACTGGGCATGGGAGGGAGCCACCCACCCTATGGAGGACTTTGTGAGGAAGATCAAGACTATCAAGTCAGTCATTTTTGCCAAGAAGATCAAGACCGCCAAGCTAGTCACTCCTACCAAGAACATTGTTTTCGTTCCTATTGAGTCTATTTCTGCTAGTGTTTTTATTCCTGTTAAGTCTGTTTGTGATAGTTTTCCAGTTGAGTCTATTAAAAACTCTTTTCCTTTTAATATGATTTAAGATTCTGCTTATATATTGGCTATGAATGTTTTTATTTTTGAAATTGGTAAAGAAACTCTTAATAATAAGGAATTAAAGCATGGATACTTAGACCCTATAAAAGAAGAAACCTAACCCATTAACCTGGGAACTGATGATGAGCCCAAAATTATCCAAGTGGGTAATACCCTAACCACTTCAGAGAAGGATGCATTAGTGGCACTGTTAATAGAGTTCAAGGAGGTCTTTGCCTGGTCATATGAAGACATGCCTGGGATTGATGCAGATATAGTACAGTAATGCATCCCAACAGATCCAACCATGAAGCCAGTCGAGCAGAAGTTGAGAAGAATGAAGCTAGAGTGGACTTTCAAGATCAAGAGAGAAGTAGAGAAACAGTACAATGCGGGGCTCCTGAGAGTGGTCAACTATCCAGAATGGTTAGCTAATGTGGTTTTAGTGCCAAAGAAGGATAGGAAGGTCCAAATGTGCGTAGATTTTCGATATCTAAATAAGGCCAGCCCGAAAGGTGACTTTCCATCATGGTTTAAAAAATCGGTATGATTAAAGAATGAAAAATAGACTGATTACTGGTTTTATGGTCTGACCGAGATTGAACCAGTGGTCAAACCGATGACATCATAAATAATTTAATTAAAATTTTTAAATTATAAAAATATAAATTGTTGAGTTATGTGTATATTTAACTTTGATAATGTTAATAAGTTTTTATAATTTTAATAATCCTAATAATTTTACACAAAACTTATCAGGTAAATATCATTTAGATATTAAAAGTAATCTACTGTATGTTGACAAATATTGTTAAAAGCCTCCATGATAATAGTATATAAGTTGTGAAACATGATAATGCTACTTTATTGGGATCTACCAATGCAGCACATGTCTAAGAAATAAGAATATTTTAAACTAGTCGCTAATCCGTGCGATGCACGGGAAAGCTACCAATTTTTTTAATTAAAAATAAATAAAAATTAAGATGAACCTCCAAATGATGTGACATTAGCTATTGGAATTTAGCATCAATTCTCTAGTAGCACATTCTTAGTAAGTGGAAGTTTCACTGGGTGAGCAAGTTTATTTTTCAATTTCATTTATTTCATGTATTATCTACTACTACCTTGTTCACCTTGTTTCTATTACTACCTTGTTCCTACAAACCTTGTAACTAGGACTAGTTCAAGCTTTGTAACTGTTAATCTGTTCTGAGATCTTGTATTCACTACTACTACTGTAAGTGTTTAACTCTACTTTCAATAAAGAAGTATTTTCAGATAATTTTATGTTCATTATACTACTTGTTGCTACCGCCACCTTGGACGGATTACCCCCATACCGGACAGTTCTAAATTGCTTTCATTTACTTTGAATTATCTTGTTATATATTGCTTGGCTAGTTCTACCGCCTTATTATTGCTTTCTCTTATGTTGCTTACATTACTTTCAACATATATATTACTGTGCTTCCATCTCCATCTCTTCCCTTCAGCTGTGCGTCCCCTTCCCCCTTTATGGTATCAGAGCCATTCTTTTCTGGCCGGTGGTAGTGTTGTTGTGTCTTTGTATCTTGTCTTTGCTTGTCCGAACCTTTGGTGCTCCGTTGTTGTGTCCCCTTCTTACCGTCGTTGGCGCCACCCTAGGTGTAAAGTGAATTCCCAGAACCTGACTGTAAGGCCCATTTGAGCCAAGAGAGGGCGTGTAGGGCATGTGTGTGGTATAGGGTTGCTTAGGGTATGTGTTACGAAATGCAACAGTTGTGAGAAAAAAATGATAACTGAGTGTTAAAACTAGGATAGTATGGATAAGTTGTGGAGATCCAACTCCTCTATCAGCTTCAGGACTGGTTGACGTTGAAGTAAAGTTGTATCCTCAAATAACTAAATATAAGAGTTTAATTCCCCTCTGATTCAATTTAAAACCAAATTGTGCATAAAAGCAAAAAATTTTCATTTGTTCCAATACGTAATTAGTACCAAAATCACAAATTCATTAAAACCAAATTGTGCATAGAAAATCTTAAAGATTGAAAGACAACTTTGTTGTGTTTTTTGTATCTTCTTCCTTTGTTGCTTTGTAGTAGTCCCTGAATATGCCCTTTTGTTTTCCTTGAGTACAAATGTTGGTGTGAGCTGCACATTGCTTTGAACATCAAGTTTTTGAAATTTTGTACAATCACCACCTTCTTCAATTGATAAGTTGTTGCTACATTCATTTGAAGTATCACTGATGTAAGCCTGGCAATATAATAGGTTGAGGAATGTATTACAACATATACATCTTGAATATCATATTTGTAATTTTGATAAATTAAAGAACACTTACTTCTGTCATTTTATCAAGCTAAATTGCTTTGTCAGTTTCTTCAAAAGAGTCAAAAAGTTTCTTGACGGTGTAGAATTCCCATACATACTTGAGATTATAGTCATTTAGTTGTATATGGAAAACAAATTGTTTTCCTTTCAGATTTTCTATTTGCACAGGAAGGATGACTTCATCAAGCTCCTATATATAACTATATAGCAAAGAAAAATTGAAGAAAAATATAGCATTCACAAACTAACTTTAGAATTTTTTTTTTTTTAAAAAAATGATTATTTGATAAAATACAAATTGTACATAGAAGTTATTAAAACGATGGAAATCTTGAGATGAAATAATTAAACCAAGCATAAAACCAAGTTTGAGATAACCAAGAAACTTAAATATGCAATCATATTCCAATTTCAAATTCTCTCTACAAACATATTACCAATAAATATGCAATAAACAGTACAGAATAAAGGAAAGACTGGTAAATACCTGACTTTCCTCGTCTTGTAGTTGTATTACCAAATAAGCCAGATATCAAAATGCTAAATCCCTACCTGCAAAACAGTAAGAATCCAATTTTCAGCCAAGAATCATTAATATAAGAGAAATAGTGCAGTGCAGATATTTTGAAACAGTGCAATGTAGTCCAAATTTTTCTTTTTTAATCTCCTTCATACTATCAAACAATTTGATATGAAGCTTGCATCCAAAAAAAAAAAAAAAAAATATATACATTAGTGGAAAATCCAGAAATGTAAAAACCTAGATAGGTACAAAAAACTGATAAATTATTTACACATAAAATAAATAAATAAAGAAGGGAAAATGAAAAAAAAAAAAAAAACAAAGGATTGAATAAAATAGCACATCATTGCTATTAATAATGAAAATATAGATTGACATATGACACATGCTTCTCAGACAAATACATGCAATTACTGATATCTGATTTATAATCAAATACGCGTCACTACAATCAATAATGTCAAACAAGTAGATTGACAAATGACATTTGCTTTTCAAACCAAAGATAGAAAAACAAACTTAATCCATATCATATACATGCAGTGATATCTATCATATTTCATTATTAAGATTGAGAAATCAATTGTATCCATTAGTTAAATCCACTTGGTGAACTAATTGATGGAATTGATTACAAACATCACCTTCATTACTTTCAGCCATGGAAATATTCAAAATAAACATATTCCCATAAATAAATAAAAAACTATCACCACACACATACACAAATTAATACAATAAGTAGTATACTACCACCCCATTACACTGTACACATATATACAGCAACTTCTTCATCACAAATGCAAAACAAAAAGAAGAAAAAATTCATTGCACCATATTGAAAGACCATTATTAAGAAAAAGAATCCAAATTGTATCCATTAGTTAAATCCACTTGGCGAACTAATTGATGGAATTGATTACAAACATCACCTTCATTACTTTCAGCCATGGAAATATCCAAAATAAACATACTCCAATAAATAAAAAAAAAAAACTATCACCACACACATACACAAATTAATACAATAAGCAGTATACTACCACCCCATTACACTGTACACATATATACAACAACTTCTTCATCACAAACGCAAAACGAAAAGAAGAAAAAATCCATTACACCATATTGAAAGACCATTATTAAGAAAAAGAATCCAAATTTGTGAATAGAACACTACAATATACTATGATATTAAAACTCCAAGCATAAAAGCAGATTTAAAATTTGAGAATGCTCTTCAAGAGTGACAATCCACATGTGCAATATAGACCACTCCAATAAGAGCAATTGATGAATTTTGAATGTTTCCTAAATCCTATATTAGACCTTGTTACAATAGTGCAGCCAAAAAAAAAAAATTTGTACAATACTATCAACTATTACCAAAACTATCTAAATGTTGTTTTCTACAATATAAACCTATCCCACCATCAATACCAATCCCAATATCTAACATATCAATCATAAAAAATTCAAACCCATACCAATCCCAATGTCTAACATATGAATCATAAAAGAATTTCAAATACACAATCTCAAAGAATTAGAAATTAAAATTCCTTATGAATTTCGAATTTAAATCTCCAAACTGATTCAACTACAATGCAAGTTTTAGAAGCAGTAGCCACATGAACCCAAATAAAAATTCACAAACAATGTAATGAATAACTAACCTCAACATACTCCACACCAATTTCGCTAAGTTTGTCCACCTCGCTTAGTTTCCACTAAACAAATTCAAACCCATAGCTCAGTTTCCACACAAAAACAATTCAAATTGACCATAGCTCCATTTCCAAAGAAAAACATATATTCAAATTGATTATCTAAGTGTGTGCATAAACTCAATTACAAATACAAAGAGAAGCACAACTAAAACTACAATTCAATCAACTCTAGAATACAAAATAGGCTGGGGTAAAAAATAAACCATGAAGCTGTATGCTAAAACTAATATAACTAAACTAAAATTCAAAAAAAGCTAAGAAATCCACACTAAAATTAGATGTACATAGATTATCAAAAAGGCAAACAAATACCATACCTTTAACCCTGATTCAATGGTGGAAAAGAATGAAGAAAAAGGCAATAGGAATAAACCTGGAAATTGTACAGCCATGAAAAAAAAAAAAAAACACTAATAAGAATCAACTATTTATAAGATAATAGTTATAGAGTCCTAATAGTTATAGAGTTCGGATTCAGAAAAAACGAAATATTATAGGTTTATAAGATAATACCTTTGGGCTAGTTTCAACGGGCTGGGTTAGGTGTATTTTCAACCGACATAGTAGGGCTGGTTTCAACGAGCTGGGTTGGGTGTATTTCTGGCTGACATAGTTGATGGGTCATGGGTTGGATGAGACCCACGGCAAATGGGGTGCTATTTCTGGGTTGTAGAGGTTTCGTGTGGGTGGTCTTAGGAAAGAGCTCGATGTTTGTTCGATGTTTGTGGGTTTGTGGGTATGGTGGGTATGGTGGGTATGGTGGGTTATCTGTGGCCATGGGCTTGATGAGACCCACGGCAAAAGGGGGGCTATTTCTAGGTTGTAGAGGTTGGATGTGGGTGGTTTGTAGCAAATCGGTGGTCTAAGGAAGGAGATTGAGGCTTCGGTTTGTGGGTATGGTGGGTATGGTGATGCGATGCGAGACAAAGGGAAAGGCAGAGGGAGAGCTTACATTTTTTTTTTTTTTTGGTTTTTTCATGCTGGTAGAAGGCTGAGGAAGAAGCTAGAAGATGGGGATGGGGATGGGAGACAAAGGGAAAGGTAGAGAGCTTACATTTTTTTTTTTTCGTTTTTTCGTGCTAGTAGAAGACTAAGGAAGAAGATGGGGATGAGAGACAAAGGGAAAGGCAAAGGCAGAGCTTACATTTTTTTGTTTTTTTCAGTGTCGAGTTATGACAGTTTATTTATTTTTTTGTTTTGGTTTTATTTTTTTATTATTATTTTTTATTGTGTTGATGTGGAAAATTGTGGGAGCTTCAAAAGTTTCGGTTTTATATATATATATATATATATATGAGAAGGCATATTGACAGGTGGATCATTTAATGATTAAACGGTGAGGATTAAATCATCTGATGAGAAGGCATATTGATAGGGTTTGATTCATGAATATAAAAGCAACATTTAGTGCCGCCACTGCTTGATTATATTTTCACCATTTATTAAAGCATCTTCCATTTCCAGAGGCCACTAAACTTGCAATAGCCAAATCAGTCCTTTGATAAGAAGTGCTGCTGGTATTTATATTTGCACTTCCATTTCCAGAGGCTACTTCATCCTTTGTAATATAAATCAAGTCCTGCATTTTGTTTGGTTCGCCATCTCTCTCTCTGCCATGGTGTAGCTGGCGTTCTACTTTTATGTTTTGTTTTGTTTTGTGTTGTGCACAAAGACTTTGCTCTACTGTTCCAAAACCGGTTAAATCGGAACGGTTCTTGATTTTATTGATCAAATTGGCAGTTTTTGGTTAAAGTCAATTTTTCCTTAATTTTTGGTTATTAATGACAACTGGACCGGATTAGTGTCCGATTCCCGGTTAAATAGGTTAAACCGGCCAGTTCGGTCTGGTTTTTAAAACTATGCTTTCCATTACCTCACATGGACATCCTAGTTGACAACACAGCAAGTCATGCTTTGTTATCATTTATGGATGGATTTTCAAGATACAACCAGGTTAAAATGGCTCTAGAAGATATGGAGAAAACCTCCTTTATCACTCCATGGGGGACATAGTGCTACAAGTTCATGCCATTTGGCCTTAAAAATGCTAGTGCTACTTACCAACGTGCATCCACCATGTTGTTGCATGACTTGATCCACAAAGAAGTAGAAGTTTATGTCGATGATATGATAGTGAAGTCCAAAGATTGTGAAGGGCAAATAGTGGCTTTAAGGAAGTTCTTTGAAAGAATCCAGTTCTACAAGTTGCGGTTGAATCCGAAGAAGTGTGCTTTTGGAGTCACATTCAGAAAATTGCTAGGGTTTATGGTAAGCTAGAGGGGAATAGAAGTTGATCCTGATAAAATCAAGGCATGTAGAGATGAAGCCTCCAAGAACTGAAAAGGGGATTTGAGGATTTCTGGGGAGGATACAGTACATTAAAAGGTTTATAGCCCAACTCAGTATGACATGTGAACCAATCTTCCAATTGCTCAAGAAGGAGGTCCCAATAGTGTGGAATGAACAATGCCAAGAAGCCTTTAGAAAGATAAAAAAACTATCTAATGAAGCCACCAATACTTGTCCCACCAGTTCTTGAAAAGCCATTATTGTTGTATCTCACCACTACAGATACATCAAGGGGGGTTTTACTTGCTTAATACCTAGAAGAGACTAGAAAGGAGAATGCAATATACTACATCAGCAAGAAGATATTGCCTTATGTAGAGATGTATTCACCATTAGAGAAGACATGTGTAGCACTTGTATGGGCAACTTGTAAACTCAAACATTATATGCTTGCTTACAAGATTTTGTTGATTGTAAGAATGGATCCTTTGAAGTACTTAATGGAAAAACCTGTGCAAGATGAGAAGACTGCTAAATGGGTTTTGCTTTGTCAGAATTTGGACCTAGAAATCTGTAAAAGGGAGAGCAATTGCCCATCACTTAGCCCATTGTTCACTAGAAGAAGCCGAAGAGATTCAAGGAGACTTTTTGGATGAAGACATCATGGGGATTGAAGTAGAATCGTGGAAAATGTACTTTGATGGAGCAACAAATCAAAATGGAAATGGAATTGGAGTTCTTTTAATTTCTCCAAAAGGGATACACATTCCATTTTCTAGCAGACTCAACTTTCCTGCCACCAACAATGCCACAGAATATAAAGCTTGCATCATGGGCCTATAACCAACCTTAAGCCTAGGAGTGAAGGAGTTGTAGGTATACGGAGACTTAGCTTTAACAATCTCTCATATACAGAATAAGTGGATGATCAAAGAAGAAAGGTTGATGCCTTATCATGAATGTCTTAAAAAATGGGCATCAAAATTCAGCAAGATTCAATATCAATATGGGCCAAGGATGCAGAATCAGATTGCTGATGCTTTAGCAACCATGGCATCCATGATAAATGGGCCAAAGGAAGATGAAGCTAGATCGATAGTGTTGGAACAAAAAGAAGAACCAGCCTACTGCATGACAATAGAAGAGAATGAAGAGAAGAGGGGAGAAAGTGAATGGTACAGTATCTCAAGGATGGGACCTACACTAAGTTTGTGGACAAGAATGACTAATTAACCATCCGGAAGTTGTCCACTAATTACATTATTTGTGGTGAAAGGCTTTATAGAAGATCATATGATGGAATTCATCTCCTTTGCATAATCGCCAAGGAAGCACAACAAATAATTAAAGAGGTTCACGAGTTAAGCTATGGGCCACATATGAATGCACACATGCTGTCAAGGAAGGTAATGAGACAAGGTTACTATTGGACTACTATGAAATCTGACTGTGTGGCTCATATTCAAAAATGTCATCAATGTTAAGTCCATGGAGATCTAAAGCACATTCCCCCCATGCCATTACATATCATGACATCACCCTGGCCATTCTTTACATAGGGGACAGATATTATTGGGAAGATTCACCTAACGACATCTAATGGTCATGTATTCATAATTGTAGCCATTGACTACTTCACTAAATGGGTAGAAGCTACCTCATACAAGGTTCTAAATTCAAAGAAAGTGGCTCAATTCATCCAGACCAATATTATCTGCAGATACGGGGTACCACATGAAATTATCTTTGATAATGGGTAGCACTTTAAAGGAGAAATAGAGAAGTTGCTACGACAGTTCAATATTCAACACCACAAGTTTTCATTTCATCGTCCTCAAACCAATGGAGCAGTTGAGGCTGCTAATAAAAACATAGGGGGAATCTTGAAGAAGAGCACAAAGAACTACAAGGATTGGCACCTACAATTGCTCTATGCACTTTAGGGGTATGGAACATCAATTCGATCTTCCACGGGAGCACTCCTTATTCATCAGTGTATAGGATGGAAGTAGTCCTTCCCATTGAGATGGGTGTCCATTCACTAAGGACAGTATTGGAAAGTGAAATTCCTGAAGCAAATTGGTTGCAAAGCAGATATGATCAGTTATGCATGCTAGATGAGAAAAGACTCAAAGCCTTGTATCATATTCATGGTTACCAAGGAAGGCTTAGGAAAGCTTTTGACAAGAAAGTGAGAACTAGAGATTTAAAGTTAGGGGATTTAGTGTTGAAGGAAATCCGAGCCCCGATTCAAGATGTAGATAGGAAGTTCTAGCAAAATTAGGTAGGCCCATACATCATCAAACAGATATACTCTGGGTGAGTAGTAAGGCTAATGGACTTAGATGTAAACCCTTTTACTAAGCCAACCAACATGGATCAATTGAAGAAATATCACCTCTGAAGTGGTAGTCTGAAAGCACCACGTCTGAAGTGGTTGCAAATTATGTTATTTCCTTTCCTAGGTTTAACTAAAAAAAAAAAAAAAAAGGAATGAAAAAAAGGGTAGGTTGAAAACTCGAAAGGGTAGTCTACGCAAAAGGAGAGTAAAAAAAGAAGAAGAAGAAGAAGAGAGTGAGAGAGCTTGCTAGGTTGAAAAACCAAAAGGGCAACCTAGGAAAAAGTTAAGGCAAATAAAAAAAAATCATCATCAATGAACTATGTAATGACCTGATCCTTCAATCAAGGGGGTACGTAGGCAACCATGCATTGGTTCAGTCACAATTTCCCAAAAACCAACCATTTGTCCATTAACCCAAATTTTCAAACATTCAACCATTCCATTAAACCATGTCTTTATACAAAATCCAGAAACCCGCACCTTAACCAAAAAAAAAAAAAAAAACTAAATCACAAGAACCTAAACCCTAAACCAAACCATAAAAAAAATTCCAAACGACAAAAGACTACACTTTAAATAGAATCCCTAACCTGCAAATCCTAAATAATTCCTAAACATAAGAGTTTTTATATCAACTTTTAAATAAACATGTTCAAAGCCAAAAAATAAAAAGGTCACTTTGTCTTCAGTCTTTTCTCTTTTGTTGATCATTAATTTCTCCTATGATAGATACTTTGTCATCATTGTCCATTCTTTTGAATTCATAGTTGTCTTCATCGAGTCTTTCCCGGTTGTCTTTAAGAAACTGTTCTCTCATGGCAAGCCTCTTATCCTCCTTATCAACAATCTTATCTATCAACTAGTTAGAGTATTCTGTAGTCATCCTATGAAAGTGAACATTGACAAAAGATTGGTTCACTTGGTCAGCCATCTTTAATCCCAATAGCATATTTTGTACAGAAGTATTATTTGTGTCCACAAGAGTGAAGAATCACCTTCTTTTGCCACCAGGCATTCCTTACTCATATTTGAATTACCTCAAGTGTCTATCTCCCTTGTAGGAAGTTGCCCTTTGCAACCCAACAAGGAAGATGTGGTCTGATCTTGGAGACCTCAGTAGAGGGGGTGGACACTTCCACCAATAACAATCCTACTAAATTGAAGTACTGGATTTCTTGTGTAAGAATTTCACCTAGTCACTCTCAGTATGGCACTCAGCTTTGATTACTGTCCTGCTAAGAAAACTGATAGGTCTGTAATTACCGGTTTGTAGGCTTAGCAATCATGTCTAGTCGCTCCATCAGCCATATCTGCAAAGTCAAAGGACTCCCTAAGAAGTTTTACATTTCTCCACCATGAAATACAATATCTAGTCCTAGAAAAGTGTCTGCCAAGATCAAAGAAATATGATTATCACCATCCTTAATTTGATTTACAACACTTATGGCTTGAGCATCCACAAAGCTGCATCTTCTAGAGCAAAGCAAAAGTTTTCCCACCATGCAAAAAACTAAACTGAAGTTTTTCTGCATATTGTTATTCACTCCATAGGTGCATTTGTCAATCAACTGAGAGATAATTGCATGAAGATTCACCATGACCTTCAATCATGCTATTAGTAATGGAAGTTGATCACAAGAAACCGCTATAGATTTTTTGCTTGGATCATAGCCCAGGATAGCAGAAAATTCTTCAATTGTTGGACATAGTTCAGCGGTGTTAAATCGAAACACATGATTTTTGGGATCCTAGAATTTCACAGCTTGACATTCCTCAGAGCCTTGATTCCCTCTAGTTTGTAGGCTGTAAAATTGGTTTTGGTACTGAAATCAAAGCTACGAACCCATCTGTTGATATCATGAATTGTTGAATGAGAAAAATTATGATTGCTAACCATGGATGATTTTTGCTTGTGAATATTGTGTTTTCCTAACCTTTGTACAGAGAATTGTTGTAGGAGAATTCATTTATATAAGCTGCATCAACTCCTAATCAGGTTTGAAATTGGTTTCAGAGAGTTTATAACTGACTAGGAGAGTGTTTCATGATCACAAACAAAGTAAATATTTTTCAAAAAACGCGAAAACGTGAAACATGCATTGGAAAATCGTAAGGAGTAGGCCCACCATGGCATGAGCGTCATGGCATGGCCCAGTAACATTTGGCACTCTAAAAGTGTCGATCGGCACTTTAAAAGTGCCAAACGGCACTCCAAAGGTATCAAATGGCACTCTTTATGTGCTACGTGGCACGCAGCCCCTCTATCGAACATCCATGCAATTTTGTGTTCTCGGACAATTTTTTTAAGATCGGTTGACACTCAAAAAGATTTTTGGTCAAACTAAGGCACTCTGACGTGTCTAACTCACTTGTTTTCAAAAATCATCATTTGCATCATTGTTTTCCAAAATTGGTCAAATCAAGTTTTTTTTCAAGACTCATGAATTCATGTTCCAAACTAGGGGCATTCGCCTATGGCTCATTCATTTTCAAAATAAAAAATCACCATCACCTGTTCAAAAAAAAAATATATATATAATAATAAAAAAAAAATCATTATAACCAAGATTTCCAAAAATCATGCATTCATTTTAAACTAGGGGCATTCAGCTCCACCTCATTCAAGTAAGTGCATATTCCAACAGAGCCAAGCCAGATATGTCTAAATTAGCATTACAAGACATCATTAGGTGAATTCTAAACTTGTCTTAGTTAAAGTTTCTACATGATCCAAGGTGACTCCAAGGACAAAGAGCTAAACATAGGAAATAATACAAGATTATCTAAGGAACACTTCCTTTTTTTTGTTGGAAAAGTAAAAATACAAGTCATACATTATTAGGACTTTGAGTCCGCCTGCGTGAGGATCTCCTTGATCCACCTCTAGAGGAGCCACCTTTAGTATTTCCTTCTTGACTTGAGAAAAAGCGAGGATCGTATTGACGGTTTTCAAGTTCAAGGCTTATGATCCTTTCCTCTAAATTTTTTCTGGTCGCATTAGTAGTTTCCATTCTATGTGCCTGAAAAGTCAGCAAAATTAAGTGTTAGTTCTGCCATCAAGCACATATCAAGCAAGAGATGCTTAGAAAGGAACATGGCATACCTAGTTCGAATCATTGAGCACGTATTGGAAGGATTGAGTGCGAGCCAATGATTGTAAGCCTCCAATCATATGTATACTTTCTTCCACTAGATCCACATCAACCTAAAGCACAACTCTACTAGGTTAAGGGCCATTCATCAAATTAAGAAGAAATAAGGACAAAAAATTGAAAATTCAAGAACATACTGAATTAGGCCAAGGAACATTTGGTACATGCTCTGGCCTAGTCAAAGGCATGGAACTATACATTCCATCAAGATTCATCACATCATACTGCCATGCCAAAAAATGGGAATAAGTCTCCGTGAAGGAACTAGAAGAGCCACCAGCAAGGTGAGGAGAGGGAATCTCTTCCTCTTCCTCTCCCTTTTCCTCTCCTTCAGAAGATGGAGGCTGAAAATACAACATGCAAGTATTGTTACCAAGCAGAAATATAAAAAGGAATTTGCAAGATCAAAAATTTGACTTTATAAGGGAAGAAAAGTACTATTCTGCCAACCAAGTAACCTTGTAGATGAAGTCGAATGAATTCAGAATAATTCCCTTCTACTCCGTCAACAATATAGCCGTTACGGGTCCGAGCAAGTTAGCCAACCGAATAGTATGAGAAGGAGGAGTTGGAGTTGTGGTAGGAGGATACTCATGTTCAACTTGGGGCAACACCTGATCACCAAGAACTAATACCTTCCATGCCCACACTTAAACAACACTTAGCAGCCATTAAGTTCTAGAGCCCGTTCACACTCTACATATCCTTTACATCTAGCCTAAGGATCTAAATCCATCTGAAAAGTCACAAAGGAACTCAGAATGAGAAGAGATTGAACCATAGCCAAGCGCCAGAGATTCTAAAAAAAAGGGGAGGAAGAACTCACATCATCAATAGTCAAATTATCAATCACTAAGTGCCAAATTTCCAAAGAACGCCTGGAAGGTGTAGAGAAATGATGTTTGGGCAACCAACGGAGAAATCAAGGAAAAATGCTAGCAACTTCTTCCCGGATTTCAGGACCAACTCCAAAGTACTCGTACATCTAGACCTGAAAAATTCACAACACCATTACCACATAGCCAAAATAATTTTCCAAAACCTACGCATAGCCAAAATAAATCCCAAACCTCACCTGCCATACAAATGGAGCCCCACTCAAGCTTGAAAGGGTCCACCTAGAGAATTGGGTCATGAAATGCATCAGAGTAGCATAGGCCATGCCGCCTCAGTCATAATTTCGGATTTGTTCAATTTTTCTCAAGCTCCCCAAGTAGCGCAAATTCATAGTATTGCCTAAACTTGGACCCAAAAAAGTCCCAATAAAAAGAAGTATGAACACACAAGCATCTTTTGCCGTAGTCTCACAATAGGGAACACTTTCACATAGCCAAGACAAAGGGATATCGTTACTCCTCATTCTAGAAGACACTACACCTAGAAGTTTCCTAAGGTTAGTTGAAGTAAGGGAGTCATTGACAAGAATTCTTTCACCACCCAACCTTAGACCAGTGATAACAGAGAAGTCATAAGGTGTCAACATTACCTCCCTAATACTTGGAAAATGGAAAGTGCAAGTAGTGTCCCAAAAGCGCTCTACCAAGGCAAGAAGTAATTGAAGATCTTTGTATTTATGTGTTTGCTAATTTAACAGAGCTTTGAAGAAAGTGCCAAAGCCTTCTTCATTGATAATGTTTTTAATGCTAGGAGACGATGTTGCCCATGCAATTTTCGACATTTGGAGACTGGTTTGACTCTTAAGGCTCTACAATAGCTCATCATTTCCCACTCCAAAAAAAACTCACATAAAAAAAAAAATTCCCATGACCCAAAATCACATGTCCAAAAAATTTCCCATGACCGAACTCACATATCAAAAAAATTCCACAATCAAAACCCACATGACCAAAAAATTCTCAAAAATCAATGCCCCACCGCAACAAAAAATCAATGCCCTTCCAAAATTTCACCATATTTAAATTTTTTCACAAATCCATACACAACTGCCAAATCTTTCCATAACCATGCACAAAAAAAAATTCCTACATGTCTAAGATAGCCACAAAAATTTCCCACAAATTCATGCCCATGCACAAATGAATTATCACATAGCCAAAATCATAACCTCACAAATTTTCCATAAACCAACATCACATACCCAACAAAATTTTTCCATAGTCAAAATTTCATGCCCATAAAATTTTTCTAGTGTCCAAAAATTTTCAATACCCACAAGATTTTGCCATGTCCATCAAACAAAGTTTATACATGCCAACAAACTTTTCCCACATGCATCGTGAACATATTCATCTAAGCCTACAACATAAAATTTTCACAATCCCAATACTCCTAAAATCCAAACCAAAATTCATCCAACAACATCACAATTTACCCACATTGTCAAAATTCCATGAGCTACCAACATTGTCCAAATTGAATCATGAAAAAAAAAAAAAAAAAAAAAAAAAAAAAAAAAAACTCTATCCAAAACCAACTAATCACACAATACCCTCCAAAACCAAGATTTCAGAAAAATTCAAACCTCAAATTTCATGCTTAAAATTTTAAGTCACAAATTTTCAAAATCCCAAGTTTCAATTTTTCAAAATTTCAAGTTTCAAATCTTTCAAGATCTCAAGTTTTAAAGATTCAGAATTCAATTTCAAAATCTTCAGTTTTCAGAATTTCAAGAAAGAAATTCAAACCCCAGATTTCATGATCAAAATTTCAAGCCTTAATTTTCAAAATCCCAAATCTCAAAATTTCAGATTTCAAATTCCAAATTTCAATCCAAAATCTCAAAGTTTCAAAGTCTCAAAATTTTAAATGTCAATTTCAAAACTTCCAAGTTTCAAAAATCAAATGTTTTTCAAAAATAAAATCTTTTATCAATCAAACATTTTCTTGATAAAGTTCAAATCAAGAAGGGATACGGCCTATGCTGAAATATTTGTATAAGGTTTCTTTTCTCACAACCCTAGACATATATAAGACTTATTTTAAAGGTTGTCATACATGGAGAATGCATGCAAAAAGTAACCTAGTTCATTATTCTCTCTGAAGAAGCTACTACGTTTTTGCGCCATTGGGTTTTGTAATCTAAGAGCTTCTTGATCTTCATCGTTGATGAACTGAACAACTTTGCAGCCAACATCTTCTTCAAGTTGTTGGTATTAGTCACGTACTTAGATCTGTGCATCATTGGTTAGTCACGTACTGGGATTCGTGCATTAAATTGGAAGATTTCCACTACAATACAAGTCCAATTGGGTATTGGGGTAAGGGTTCAACTATAGGTTGGTATTTCAGGATAGACTAAAGTGTTTGGTAAGATTCCTTATACCTGTAACCGTTTGTGATTAATAATAGTGGATTATTGGGAGTGGTGACCTGAAATTCACACAATGGGGTTTTGCTACGGTGGTTTTCCCCATTCGTAAATAAATCACCTAGGTCAAATTTATTTTCCGTTGCACTTAGTATAATTGGTGATTTGTTTGTGCCTCCACGTTTTGCATGTTTAATTGATTTAATTAATTAACTTGGGTGATTAATTAATTTACAAGGGGTCAATACATTTTTTCCCTATCAAGTGGTATCAGAGCAAACACACTCTGATTAGGTTTTAATCTTTGCTGTGTGATCCATCGACCCTCGTTGTCATGGCTACAAGTGGCATGAAAAGATCTTTTATTTCAAATACATCATGCTTTATTAATATCTATTTGATTAAGTGTTTCAGAAAATGTAAGTCTAAAAGTTATTTGAAAGCTATCTTGATGATTGTTGAAAAAGGTCTTAGTGTGACTAAGAAGAGACTAGATTGTTTCAAAATGAAAATGTGTAAAGGAGTTCATCTGAGAAGGGTTAAAATTAAAGGTTTTGCTCATAAGTGGTAGCTGAGAGAGAAAACCATTCCTAATGTTGATACCATATTTTGTCCACCCTCGATTTTCTCTATGGGACCATGAGAATATCTAGAACGACATGGTGCAATCCATTCGGGCAACGGATCACCCAAAGTGCATTTTTTCGCTGAAATGACCAAAATATGCTTGGTCAGGCCTAGGTTCGACAAAAGGTCAAACATCGTCTGGACTCTCACAAAACAACATTTTTCATAGTTTCACTTCAAACTTGAGTTTCTCAGAGATTTTTAACAAACTTTAACCAAATTGGACCAAGTTTGACCCGAAGTAGATCCCTTATGGGTCCAAAAACCCTAATTTTGATCCAGATGTCGGAACAGGTTGAAACTAATGCCATTACAAAGATTATCAAATTCTCGTTCCAATGACTATTCATGGGTCGAAATCGGAGTTAGAACGGCCGAGATATCACAAAAACTGGAATGGCGCACTAATTGATGCACCGCAAACTTCCAAGAGCCATGACTTTTAATCTGACCATTGAATTTTTTAGTTTCATACATTTTTAGAAACTGAAAATCAAGATCTATCCAAAGGAGTCAAGATCAGCCCGATCAGAAGAGGATTGAGGCTGGCGGCCTTACAATGGCCGCAACCTCGATTTTTGCACTCGGGGCTATAAATAGCCCCAGGCATGCCCCAGATGAGGAAGACACACATTTTTCTAAAATTTTCCCTTCTGCCCAACTTCTCTCTATGTTTTTTCTCTCTTCCAAACACTTCAAATAACACAACAAAGTTTCTTGATTCTTGCATCTCCACCAAGAACACAAGGTATTGTTTTTGAACCCAATCTTCCTTTCCTTGGTTCTACATCTTGGATTTAGGGGTGTGGATGTAGCTTTTTTAGCTTTCATCAACACCCCTAACCTTCTAAATCTTTTTCCTAGCATGTGCTTGCTCTTTTTGCTGTAATAATATGTTTTATTACTTCCTTTGACATGTTTCTTGCTTTATCTTGTTTCTAGCGTGTTTTTATCTTAGATCCATGTTCTTTTATGCTTGTTCACATGTTTATTTGTCTCTATCTACATGTTTGTGTGCCTTTATGCCATGTTTTATGCTTAGATCTATGTTTCTACATGCTTAGATCTACATGCTTAGGGTCTTAGGCCATGTTTCCTTGGTTTTGTTCCTCTCTTTGCTTTGTGTTAATGTTAGAGTTATATGCTCACATGCTTGATATCATGTCCATGGTCATGTTTTGCTCGGATCTATGTGTACGTATGCTTTTTGCCATGTTTTATGCTTAGATTTGCATCCGTACATGGTTATATGCTTGGATTCACGTTCTTCCATGTTTACGTGCTTATATCTACATTTTCAAATGTTTGTGTGCTTAGATCTAGGTTTTCACATGCTTGTGTGCTTAAATCTATGCTTTGCTTGCTTTACGCCATCATCCATATGCTTGTGTGCTCCATGCCATGTTTGTGTGCCTAGACGAAGGCTATGTTTGTCTTGCCATGTGCTATTGTAGCCCTTTCGTCGCTTTATCTTTCTTTCTTGTGTTTTGGCCTATTATTTAGGACTCGATCTAGACCCTATGGTCTTTGTCATTATCCATACACCTTGGTCCATAGCAAAGGGTTTGGATCGCCCCATTTGCATGTCTATGCTTTCTTACTTCTATACTTTATGCTTGTGTTAGCCTCTTTAGTTCTTGGCTTTGCCACGTTTGACGCCCTTAGCAGGTTTGTGGTTGTGTGGTTACATTTGAGGCCCATGAGGCCTTGTTCGGATGTAACCATTTGGGGATGCATCGCCGTGATGCCTGTGGGTTCGTGCATGCCTCTCCCTTTCCACTCCGTGCAATGATATGCTTACCACGCTTGTTTGTGCCACTCATTGGCTTTCTATGCATCTTTACATGCTTGCTTACATGTCCATGCATGAGTCTTGCTTGCTAATGTGTCATCCATACTTCAACATAATGAAGCTATGGACATCGGATCCAAACCTACATTTGTCCTTTGCGGACACCACCTTTTGTTTGTTTCTTTGCTTGTTGCCTTTCTTGCTTGTTTGTTTGCTATCTCCTTTGCTTGTTTGCCCGCATCCTTGTTTCTATGCTTGCCATATCTATCTAGCTTGTTCACTTTGCATCCTCTTGCTATTATCTATGCATTTTCCTTCCATTGCTTATCTGCTAGTTTTCTTGTCTTTGCCTTTGCATGTACACACATGGAGTGAGGACACACGGAGCTAGGGCACAATCTCCTAGGCACAAGCAAAAAGGGCATGGATGCAAGCATGCAGTTGGGTCGAGCGGCCGCGTTCAGTAGTTCTAGGGTTTAGCTTTTTCCTTTGGTTATGTACTCTCTAAATCCCTCTCTTCCTCCTCCCTTTCTCTCTTAGAAGGTCTGTATTAGGTATATCATGCTGTGTACCATTCATCCTCATCTCTAGAGTATGGCGACCCTTATTTACTTTCCTGCACTTATATTTTGCGCCATTCTTTAAGGATGTAGGCATTTACTTTCCTACTCTGTGTGCTAGCATTGTACATGATGCATGTATATATATACTTGCTTGCCCCTTTTCGGTGTGACTGTTGCAATCCGTGTCACTTAAGGCTAGCAATGCCTAATTTTCGCTGCGAAAATAAGATGGCTTCTTGCTGAATGCCTTAGGAAAGCATAGATTGGGACCACTCCCAATCAAAAGCCAAAACCTCAAAGCCCCCATGCATGCAAAGCCCTGAAAGCCAATGCCAAAATCGTGTTTTTACTGCCAATCTAAAAAAATTAAGGTTATATCAAAACAAAGGACTGTCCTTGGACAGACATTGTGGGGTACCAATCACCTTCCCTGCACGTAACCAAACTTCTAGACCTAAGAGTCAAGATTTTTTGCCATCCACATTAGATTAGGAAAAATGACCTTTTTCTTAACC
Organism: Quercus suber; assembly: GCF_002906115.3. Classification (NCBI taxonomy): domain Eukaryota; kingdom Viridiplantae; phylum Streptophyta; class Magnoliopsida; order Fagales; family Fagaceae; genus Quercus; species Quercus suber. Next base: position 318,365 of record NW_027069611.1, read on the forward strand.
TAGGATTAGTAATAAAATCAACTAGAAACAGGTGACCAATCACAACTTAGAAAAACCCAATGATTGGTGGCGACTCCATTCACCTTTTGTAATCCCTAAAAATTTGGCCTAGATTCCTACCATAAAACCAAAGGTAGATTTACCTTCCTCTGCTGAGAGAGAGAGAGCACCCGAAACTCCGCATGAACCATACACATTCACATCGAAAGGGGACTCTAACGGGCCCCGCGCTCGCGTGAGCTATCGCCATGGCGGGTGGTCAAACAAAGGCCCATGGTAGTGGCAGTTTTTTCTGCTGCCCAAAGATCGAGGCCGGGCATCGATAGACTGGGACTTCGCTGGGGATCAATGAGAGTTTAGCCTTTAGAGTTTTTGATGAAATCATAATCTTTGGACATTGGTTTTCAAAAACACAGAAATTGGCATTGGCCTCCGAGGCTCTCCTTTTGAAAAGGACTTCTACTATATCCTAGTATATCGTTTTCAGAAGAGCAAAATCTTTTTCCAAAAAACCTTTTCCAAAACAGGGGGCTTTGAGGTATTTTCACATAGGGCTTTATCGCTTTCCTCACATGCTTTACGGCTTTCCTCACATGTTTACAACTTTCCCTCATATGCAAACATAGGATAGCAAAATTTAATTTCAGAAACACCTTTATCTGCTTTCCATATATATATATATATATATTATATATATATATCTCTGTTGTGCTTTGAAAAATTCTTTCCCCTTCAATTTCAGAAACACCTTTATCTGCTTTCCATATATATATATATATATATTATATATATATATCTCTGTTGTGCTTTGAAAAATTCTTTCCCCTTCATTGAGAATTGCATAACATATGCACCATTTTTTAGCCGAACCCAGGCTCCGCACTGCTGGCATAGTCATGTCTCTTTAGGGATTTCATCACCTCATCTATAGATGCCCAGATGAAAACATCGACAGTGTTACCCATAGTTAGTTCGGGGCTGATGTTGTAGGCACTTTTGGGTCCCTGGGTGGACAGGAGTAGTTGAAAAGGTCCCCTTAATCCTTCCTACCACATAACTTCCATGAAGGGAGGGGTATGGCGATTGAGTACCCTAGGACAGGAACCACCTACTAGTTAAGTCTTTGCATACAGTTGGCCTAGTTATGTCAAACCCGTGAGGACTGGATCAAGCTAGAGCCCATCAGGATTAGGTGAAACCTCAAGAGTGAACATCCAAGCCTACCCTTATAGGGTTAGAGGTTAGGGGAAAGTGTCTTGTAATAAGTGCACCCTTTTTGCTTGCGTCAAAGAAATTGTGCTTTACTCCAGGTTCTCTCTATCCCATTTGCACATCATCCATGATTAAACCCCTAGGAAAAGCAACCCCGTTACTTGTACATGATTGATCATACCTTATCCCTAAACGTTTACAACCCTACAAGGGTGCTTATGCATACACTAATTGGTTCCGTCACCTAATTGTGCAAAGATAAAATTTGTGGCAAGTAACCAAAACTTCGTTTAGGAGGAGATGCTGTCGAAAAACTGTTAGAGATCCAACGGTCCAAGAGGCCCAAGTTGCCTAGATTGTCAAGATGTCAAAATTGCCAAGAGGTCCTAGATGTCAAGAATCCAAGGACTCCTCCAAGAGATCCAAATTGCCAAGAGGCCCGTGATGTCCAAATTGTCAAGAGATCCAAATCGTCAAGATGTCAGAATTGCCAAAGGTCCTAGATGTCAGGAATCCAAGGGCTCCCTCAAGAGATCCAAATGTCCAAGAGATACATGTTGTCCAAGTGTCCAAGAGCTACCTCGAGAAGTCAACACCATCAAAAGCCGAGCTTTTCCTTGCAGTCGCATTTCTTGTATTGTAAAAGGCTCACTATTGGAGCTGATGAACCCAGTGTTGTAAAAGTAAATTTTGTACAAGCATGTAATCAAAGGAAGGGTCCTTCCCACATTGTTAAGCATATCATGAAAGTTTCAATTACTTGCCAATCTTGTGCATTAATCTTGCATCATAGTAGAAACTCACCATGATAAATACCCGAGCAAGGGTGCAAAGCCAAATTTTCAGAAAATGGTAGGTGCATGTTAAATACCAAAAGCATAAACTAACTTGATGGGTTCAAGTTACACTTGGTGTAACTCTATAAACTTACACCTGGTGTAACTCTTTAAAGTTACACTCCTTCTACACTGTTAGATTTAAGTAGATCTAACGGTAAAAAATATGAACCATTAATGTTGATTACAATATCATTTATTATCCCTTGTTTTATGAATTTCCATATTTGTCTCTATTCCCAAAATACGCTTACATTCATCTCAACCAAAATACCTGAAACTTTTTATTTTCATATGTCTCTATTTCCATATTTTTTGAATTTACATATCGTGACCCTTAGGAATAGTTTAAAAAAGAATTTAGAATCTAAGGTAAAGACTTTAGTACCAGCTCACTACAAATCTACATTAAAAAAATTCAGTGTCACTGCATCCTTAGAGAGGAAAACACCACCTCTACTCCAAGTTATACAAAGACTTGAAACCAATTCAAAGGCTTCTTTTGTGATCTCAAAGTCTTGGACTTTAAATTTATTTTGCGACTTATACAAAAAAAAAAAAAAAAATTGTTGGTGCAATTGTTGAAACAAATCTTTATAATGCTCCAACATAATGATTTTTTGTATAATGGTATCATTCGTGCAAACTACAAATCTTTATAATGGTATCATTCATGCAATTGTTGAAACTAACTATAATGCTCCAACACAAATTTTTATAAATCAAACTATAAACTCAATTGCATCTTTTCATGATGACTATATTAAGTAAGAGGATGAGAGAAGAGAGATAATGTGAACATTTTAGGAGTAAAAATAGATATGGAAATTCAAAAAAAAAGGAATAATAAATGATATGATAATTAGCATTAATGAGTTCATATTTTTTACTGTTAGATTTACTTAAATTTAATGGTGAAGAAAAGTTGTAACTTGAACCCATGTCATATATATATATATATATATATAAAAGTTTAAAGTAACAGATCAAGCATTGAACTATACGTGCATTTTCGTATAATGAAATGCTTTATCTGGTGTTTGGGAAATTGTGTCAGCCAATTTAATGACTTGGATGTGTGAACAATTATGTTAGTACGTGCACTATATGTGCATTTTCGTATGTGCGCCCAGCAAAGCCCTACTTTAAAAGATTTGTTTTCTTCTACACACACCATTTACTTTGCACATATTTTTACAACTTCCCATAAATGCAGTGACATTTAGGTAAATACTATCCTAATTGCATGTGCTTTGCCTGTGTGAAAGACTTTTTATTTTGGGTTTTATGTCATAATTTTTTTATTCCTCACAATTGGAGGTTAAAGTATATGTTCAATCATATTATGCATTTGAGAAGCGAGACCACCACAACCTTCACAACGCACACAGACACCCAAGAGTAGAGATTGAAGCAACATATTTTGCAAGGTTGAGATTTGTGTGTGTTGTGAAGGTTGTGGACCTTGTGGTTCTTTACTGTTTTGGATGTAAGAGCCTTTAGAGATGTTCAATTCACTTTTTTGAAAACAAAGCAAAATGAAACTAAAAAAATTATCAAGGGAAAGTGAAAGAGCACTTGGTGTGCAATTAGTGCTCTACACTTGATGGTGAGAGTACACATAGGTAGCACCCATTTAATTGAGCAAAATTACAAGATTACCATGGTAACTTTGTTTTCATAATTGGAAAATAACAAAAAGATGTCTCATTTTTCATAACTTTAACTCAAATTTTTAAGTCATGAGTTATAGAAAGTTAGAATAAAAATCAAGCCAAATAGCTTGATGGACGTCTGCGTCACAAAAAGTGAGTAATGGGTAATGTAAATAAATTTATTTAAGAACAACCTAGAGGTTGGCCGAGTTGGCTGGGTACTTGGTCTCAAGGTGCTTGTACCAAAAAAAATTATCTAGGTTAGTGATATTGTGAACAATAATTAGCTTCTTGTTGAAAGTTTTGAGATACATTGTGCGAAAGAAAAAAAAAAGAAAAAGAAATTATTATAGAGCTCATCCCAAATTATTAATTAAAATATTTTGTTTTAAAAAAAAGTGTGTGAAATTTTGAAAATTAAAAACTCCGTGTCTCGAATATATTGAGCATTGGGCGCATAAGTTGAGAGGAGAGGAGATCTTTCTCAAAAAAAGAAAAAAGAAAAAAAAAAAAGTTGAGAGGAGAGATGGCGAAGAAAGAGACAGTGAAAAACGCAGAGAAGTTAGTAGAGATGGCTATGAAAGGGAACGATGCGTCTCATGACGAAGCGCACGTGTGGAGGGTAAGAGACCTTGCTCTCTCCCTCGCACGTGAGGAAGGCCTCGCCTCCAACCCTGAATCTTTGGAAATAGTAAATTTTTTTTTTTTTTGCTTTGCGTTTCTCTCTTAGAATTAAAAAAAAGAAGAAGAAGAAGAAGAAGAAGATGAAGTCCTTCTTTTTGGTGTATCATTTCTTTTTGGGCAGGTGGAGCTTGCTGCACTTCTCCATGATATAGGTTATTAATCTCCTACTCTATTCTCTATACTCTCTCTCTCTCTCTGCTATCTGTGTTTTTGTTTTTTTTTTTTTACTGATCCTTTTGATTATTGGATGCTTGCAGGTGACTACAAATACTTGAGGTTTGTATTTCTCTTTCTTTCTTTATGTTGTTGTGGTTGTTGGAAACGAAACTGATTCTTATTGACAATAGGTCCACCTCCAATCTGCAATTTAAAGTAAACTTCTTTTAGTGGACAATGTATTTTATTTAGGAATGTTGTGAAACTATTGCGAATTTTTGTTGTGTAGCTCTTTTATTTGGTTTTTTTTCCCCCCCCCCACCCCCCCCCCCCCCCCCCCCCTTGTCAGAACATGTAGAAATGATGTGTGGATTAGGCCTTTGAAACCTACCAATTATTTTGCTTATGATTTTAAGTGATCTTTGAAATCAATAATGATCAAAGATGTGCATTATATTGTTTAGACTTTGTGTGGGACAGTTCGATTTCTACTGATTTCTGGAGTTTATCAATTCTTGAATTTCCACATACATGCACTTTTAACTCTGTTGACTTTAAGCTTCTATTACAGTGGACACAATGTATATAATAATACATGCTAGCCGTTAATTGAATTAACATTTAAAGCTACATCCCAAGCAGTTGTTGTACACCTTTATGGTTTTTATGCTAGGAAACTCATGTTGTCCTTGGAGTTCATTGATTTGAATTTATTTTATTTTATTTTTTGTTTTTTATTCATATATAGTCTTAGTTTTTCCTTTCTGTGACATGTAGAGATCCATCTGAGGAGAAAGTTGTGGAAAAGTTTCTTGAGCTAGAGGGCATAGAGGAGCACAAGAAGGTGAAGATTTTACAGATTATCAAGGGAATGGGTATGTAATTTGAAGGCTATAGTTTGTGACTTTTAAACATTGCTCTTGTTTCTCTTTATTTTCTTTCTTATTTTGTTACCACATGAAGTATAATATTAGGGCAATTAACAACTGTGTAGATATCATGTCAGGTTCTAGTTTTTATGGTAAAAATATAGGCAAAGTTTGAAAGTTGTTCAGATATTTTAGTCTATTTTTGCCCCAAAAGGAGTTAAAGAGTTGGTCTATTTCAAATTTTCAACGCATCCCGTAATGTTTACGTATTCTACTTGTACTGTTGGATCCCTACCAACTTATATGACAGAAGTGGTCTTTTGTGATTTGGATAAGTTCTTGGCTTTTGAACTTCTTGAATACATGTGGTTATATGACCACTTCATATATAGTTTGGAAGAAGCCTTGCAGGCTGCAGCTATTTAAGGCATATTTTCCCTCTACAACAATTTGTAAGTTATTCTTATGCAGTAGTTATTGCAGAATTGTGTTGTATTACTGAAATGGAAGCCAATAGCTATTATAATAACACTGGCTGTAATCTTCCTGATACTCTCTCTCTCAGAGTCTTCTAAATTGACATTTTGGGTCCCTTTTTATCTATTACTTTTATTTTCCTGCCATTTGTGCGTGTGCAAGAACCTGGCCTTAGTTGCAAAAACTGGACTGGTTTAATATACTGGTACGTTCATAAATTCATATGAATTTTTTTCTCTTCATAATTTCATAATTTTAGATAGTTTACTTTTTGTTATATTTCCATGCTTGTTTGTCTCCCTTTACCACATTTTCTATCTGGCACTGTGATGCAAAGATTACAATCAAACCTATTTTAGAATTTATTATTTCAAAATTTTAATTATTGGAGATACCTGATCCTGGATTTTATGGGATAAAATGCTTGAAGCCTATTTAAAAGCTGTTCTGGAATATTCTGAGATAATGCAATTTGATTAAAATTCTGATTAGAGATGTTCCTCTACAGCTTGGTGGTGATTCTAAGCACCATTTAGTGGTGAAACCTGGGGTTCCTTTTTGTATCACAGTATCTTTTTCACATTTTCTCTTTTGGTTCTACTGTCTAGAAGCGCCTTTTCTCTCTCTCTCTCTCTCTCTCTCTCTCTCTCTCTCTCTCTCGTGTCTTTGTTAAATATTAATCGTTGCCATCTACTTGGATGTCAAAGTGAATTCATTTATTTGATTTTGAATGGTAGTTGATTGTGTAGATGGTTAGGAATAAAACAAATATATTGTACTAATGCTCATAATGAATAAGTTTTCCCTGGGTCCATCTTCATTTGAAGAAAAATCGTCAAAAAACTGGCAACTTCTTATGTTATTTTCCTTATTTTAAGTAAAGATTCCTTTAAAATATATATATATATATATTTAAAATTCATAAGTCTGAGTTTCCTCCATTTATGGTGTCACTGCACACAATGATTAAATTTTAATCAGAAATTACCTTATTTTAAGTAAAGATTCCTTTAAAATATATATATATATATATTTAAAATTCATAAGTCTGAGTTTCCTCCATTTATGGTGTCACTGCACACAATGATTAAATTTTAATCAGAAATTTGAAATCTTAGATACATGATTTATTACACCCGGAATTTGTTTTAGTTTTTGAGTTTAATATGAATTTTTATAGGTACTAGGGCATTGAAAGGTAAACTTTATTCATATTGTCTGTTTCAAGCACCTTTCTATGCACTATCAGCTTTTCGTATTAAACTTCTGCTCATTTTTCCTTTTTGTCTCTTTGTCAAAGTTCATATTAGTTCTTTTGAAGTAATCTTGATAGATATACTTTTGAATCTTTAGGTTTCAAAGATGAGCTTGCTGGGCTTGAAAATGATCAACTTTTTCCAGAATTTGGAATTGTGCAAGATGCTGATCGTCTTGATGCAATTGGTGCAATTGGTAATTTCTGGTTTTCATGTGTGCTTTTATATAAAACAAAAAGCCATCTGTACTAAACTAAAGTGATTGCTTAAAAGTGAGATTCTGTCTGGAAGTTGTCATTTGCTATGGGCCAATTATATGTGTGACAAGTTCAAATTGCTCAAGGCTTTATGTTAGTTCTACTATTTGTACTGGCTTTGTCGACGTCTTCTCTTGAGATCCTAATGCAGGCAAAGAGAAGCTGGTTTTTGGTTTTTTTTTTTTTTTTTGCTAAGTAAAGAAAATTTTATTCAAAGACATAATAATGAGTCACCCAAGTATACAGGAAGTATATAGCAGGGGACCAAAGTAATCAAATACATAAAATAGAGGCATCCATCAAATCATAGACCCAAAAAATAGAATGACTTCCATGATAGACATCCAATCCGATAGAGTTTTAAATCAGCTATAGTCCTTTCAGAATCTTCAAAACACTAGTTTTTTCTCTCCCGCCAAATGCACCACATCAAACAATGAGTGACAACCATCCAAATAACACCATTATGATGATTACCAAAATTTCTTTGCCAACATGCAAGGATCTCAACCATAGTCTTTGGCATCGCCCAGTGGATACCAAACAAGGTGAACACCATAGATCACAACTCATAAACAATAGGACAATGTAATAAAAGATGGTCTACCGATTCTCCATACTTCTACACATATAACACCAATCTAGAATCAATACCTTTTTCTTTCATAAATTATCAATAGTCAAGATAGTTCCTAAAGTTGCAGTCCAAACAAAAAACACGACTCTGGAAGGAACCTTTTGCTTCCAAATACTTCTCCAAGGGAAGGACTGAGTACATACACCCAACAAAGCATGATAATAACTGCTTACCTCAAAGCCCTTGCTCTTAGCAGGTGTCCTAAACATCTTATCCTCACCAATACCTCTCACTGAGACTCCATTTATAACATCCCAAAAAATAGACAAAATCTGATTCCCTATCATGAATTTCTCGCAAGAATTCCAAGTCCCAAAAAAGAACCCTGTTAGGAAACTGCATGAGACTAGACGTACAATAGTACTTGGAAAAAGTAATGTTTTAAAGAGCTGTTTAAAAAGTTGTATGCAAGCTGGATTTAAGCTTATCTAATGTAAACACACACTGTAATGTTGGATTTCTAGACATGGGCTTTAGTTTTGGTTTAGGGGTAATTACAGTAAATCCACTTGTGGTAAGGCTTGTTTTCACCTTGCCTATCTGTGGTTTGAAAGTTAGCACATTGTCCACTTGAGGTCACTTTCATTAGGGGCTTTGTAACCCACCTTTGTTAAAAACGAGGTACATATGTATTTTGCTCCCATGTTATGTCTCTCCTCCTAAAACCAAAAAAAAAAAAATAAAAAACTATAGAAAACAAAATCAAAATGTGCTATTGCTAAAATTTTTTATGCAAGATTCATGAGAGATTTTGGGTGAGAAATAAAAGGATTTACAAACTAGAACTTAGAATCAAAAGGTGCTATATTAGTATATTACCCCTTTTTTTATTAATGAAACTTTCAACAAACTCAAAACACATGCACTCAAAACACTCATGATGGAGATAAGAATCAGTTTGGTTTGGAATTAAGAGAGAGAGAAACTGATTCTTTCTCCCCTTTACCACCTCAAACTTAGATTAGAGAAAGAGAGAGAGAGAACTCAGATCTGGTGTTGATGTGGCTGACATTGGCAGCGACAATGACACCAAGGGCTTTAGTGATATTGTAGAGGGTGAGCTTGGAGACAAGAGGGTTGAGCTTTGTCAGCAAAGCCAGAGGCTGTCCGATCCCACCAACATGACTTGCATCTCATTTGTCGTTCGCTACCGTTGCTAGCTCACCGTTCAACTGAACCACCTTGGCTTCTCTACCTTTTGCTTTGACTTGAAAGGGAGGTTGGGGTTGTCTTTGGATTTGGGTTTTGTGTTTGATGAGCCACAATGATGAGGCAGAGGATGGGTTTACTGGGATTTTGTTGGTGTTTGTTGTTTTGTGTTCTGATGAGTCACGAAGACGAGAGAGAAGATGGGTTTGCAGAGGGAGAGGATGGGTTTTCTAGGATTTTTGTTGGGTGCTCATGGTTTTCAATTCAAATTTGTTGGGTTTTCTGGGATTTTTGTTGGGTTGCTCATGTTTTTGCTATTTCTGTTCGAATTTTATGGTTTTGATTTTTTTGGATTCAAATTTGCAGGGGAAATCAGTTTGATTTTTCCAAGTTCGAATTTCGTGTGTTTGAATTGTTCGTTGTGTTCTTTGAGGCTGTTGTTCCTCTCTTGGTTTGTTTTTAATTTTTGTTTGATTCTGTGATTAGGTTCTAAAACTTGCTGATTACGGTTTGGGTCTGGAAAAATGAGAGGGTTTTGGGTTTGTATGTGGTTGTTTGGCCATGAGTCAGGGGATTTCGGGTTCATTTCAAAATGGGTTTTGGATGTGTGGGTGTATTTGCTGTTCCTCTCTTGGTTTGTTTCTATTTTTTGTTTGATTTTGTGATTAGGTTCTAAGACTTGTTGATTTCGGTTTGAGTTTGAAAAAAGAAGACGGCTTTTGGTTATGTATGTGGTTGTTTGGCCGTGAGTTAGGGGATTTAGGGTCGGTTTCAAAATGGGTTTTGGATGTGTTTGCACGTTTGCTGGTGTGTGTAACTAAAAATTTGAAATATATTTACTAGTGTTGTGTTCTTGTGTTTTGGGTTTGAAAAAATTTTGATTTGAAATATTTTCATGCAATCGAAAATAGTCCTTAAAATATAAATGCCTGGGTTTGAAAAGTTCTTGAAATATAGACTGGATTTGAAATTTGGGATTTGAAATATATGCTTTGGTTTGAAATCTTGTGTTCACGTAATTGTACGTCAACAGTGATTTGAGAGCTGAGATTCTGGCACTTGTCTTATGTTTTCTGTAGGGCTTTTGCATTTAGATGTTCTTACATTATTACTATGAGCTTTTATACCTATCAAATATATATATATATATATCTTGTGTTCACATAATCAATTGAAGTTCTTTGAGCCAAGTTTTACCAATAGTACCTTTTGATTTAGTGTTCTCTTGTTTTTTATTTTTATTTTTATTTATTTTTATGTGTTTTTTTTTTTTTTTTTTTTTTTGGGTTCTCAGCAGATTACATAATTACTGTCACCAGTAAATCTCCACTGCAACATTCTTTATATGGTTGAAAGCTTCTTCTTCTTTTTATTTATTTATTTTTTAATTTTTAGCCAACCATCCAATGAAAGCATGCCCAGGAATTGGTATATTAAACCAGAACAGTTTCCACGAAGTCACTTCCAACCCTTTTAACTCTAAGCTCTTCTCACGGAGCAGCACAAAAGTATTTTTAGAAGGGGACCATAGAGCCCTGTCTTCCTCCATTAATTCATTCAGACTAAGCTTGTTTTGGATGCCAACTAACTACTCTGATCTGGCTGCCTTCTGAACCCAGTGCTTATTCCTTAGAACAAAGTCTACTCTTGCCTCAAAAAGACTTTTTGCATATATATATATGACCCTAGGGCCATATCTCTGGTTTAAGATCCCATCAGGATGCCAATGATCATGCCACAGGACAATCTTCTTTCCACTCCCCAGCTCATAACTCAAGAATTTCCTAGCATTCTCTAAGTTAGAGCATTGCTCTCCCTTCCCAGGCACTATCTCGAGGGATTTTTACTGTCAAAAAGAACTTCCTTTTTAGTAGACATTCATGAATCCATGCTACCCATTGTGCATTCTCTTTGTGGGATATAAATATTGTTGTTTTAGATCAGGTTTTTGCTGTGTTGTTAAGAGAAAAACTATACTACTGCTTCTTGTATTTTTTTTTTTTCCTGAAAATAGTAAAATCACTGCAACTCCTTGGACGTAGTCAAATTTCCAAACCACGTAAATATTGTCTTGTGTGATTATTTTCTTTGATGCATATTTTTCTCTATTTTTGCATCTTACAGATCTGGGAATTCGTGTATATTCCCCTAATCCCCACAGTTTAACGCCCTTGTTTCTATTGCTGAGCTAAAATTTAACTCGTTGATATCATCATTGAATACTTCTTGACTCACTGAAACTGATTCTTCATTGACAAGTCATGCACAAATCTTAATTGTTTCTCTATTCAGGAATTGCTCGTTGCTTTACTTTTGGTGGAAGTAGGAGCAGGGTGTTACATGATCCTGCCATTCAGCCACGATCAGATTTATCTAAGGAACAGTACATGAAGAAAGATGAGCAAACTACTGTAAATCATTTTCATGAGAAGCTTCTCAAGCTGAAGGATTTGATGAAAACCAAGGTAAAAGCAATGAGTTGGAGGCACTTTGCTAGAATCGCTTGATTTCCTGCCACTGTTTTCTTATTGTTTGTGTGCATCCATGCATCTTTTGTTTTTTTGTTTTGTTTTTGCTGAATCATGCATCTTTTGTTTGTGCTTAATGTAATAGACGGACCACACGATATGTGTATGGTACAGTTATATAAATCTATGTTTCATTATATTCAGGCTGGGAAGAAGAGGGCTGAGAGAAGGCACAAGTTCATGGAGGAGTTTTTAAAGGAGTTCTATGAAGAGTGGGATGGGAGAGCTTGAAAAAGGTACCTGTTTTTACTGTATGACAATTTGATCTTTCAATTTATGCTTAACCGCTTCAAAATTTTATGATAAAAAAGTAATAGGTTTCTTGCAACAAATTTATCAAAAAAAAAAAAGGTTTCTTGCAACAAAATGAGACACTCCAGTTTCTGATTTTTCCATTATGTTATACTGTAGGATGCTCCCATGGTGCAGTTAAAGATTCGCTAAGATGAATGGCTCAGTTTGAGGATAATACATCTATATTACGTTATAAGTATAAACATTAAAGTTTGCCATTGCACTGAATAATTCAATGTTGGGCACGGGACATTCCTGTGAATGTCATTTTGATAAAGCTTACTTCACTAAGGACCTTTTGATGTATCTTGTAGCTATGAACTCTTGCCATGACCAGGCACAACCCAAGCTTGTTCAATCACTGAAGGAACTTTGTCTGTGCAATCTTTGTTGGGAAGTTACTCTGCTCTACCTTACATAAATTTTTACTTGATGCCTGACAGTTTGATCTATTTTGTGCACATTTAGCATTAATAAGGATTAGGCAAGAGGTGCATGCACATTCGCATAACATTGCGGTGTGCTCTTCCCATAATGCAAACTTATAGTGATTGCTAATTCTAAAAATATACAATGAGCAAAAATGCCATTTAATTTTGAATGTGGACATTGAACGTTATTGAATATGGTAGTAATTCAAAATGTGTTGGGAAAATTTTAGCCAAAGCAATTATTCTTTGGTTCTAACTTTTTGCTGTGGTTGACATAGTTACAGTATGCTGCTAATTTTGCAACTTGAATTCTTACCTTCTTAGACTCTCAAGCACTTTGTACATGAGGAGATGCTAGTTAGTTTGGTTCTAACTTCTAATATACGGTGGTTAACGCACAGATTACACATGAGTTTGTCACAAAAGGGCCACATAAAAGGTGATTTGATATACATGCATATAGAACGATCACAGCTCATTCTGCTACATTAGAAGAGTTTGTGGTAGAAATCATAATACGGTACTTGTTCCTCATGAATTTAGGGGTGTAATAAGAGGTTTGGTGTGACCAGCGTTAAAAAGTTCGAGAATAAAATATTTTCGGGTAATATAGTAAGGTCCTTTATTAAGGATTTCATTTAAGCTGCACCATCTCTAGCCTTGAATATATTAAAATTAATGTCAAGATTTAAAGTATCAACCACATCATCCCCGACACCCTAGACACAATATCTCACCATGTCTAAAACAAACTCAACCAAGGAGAATTCCCGGAGTTCTTGTTCCTTCTCGATGAATTGTGAAGGGACCTAAAAACACTTCATTATGTTTTTACCCAATTTCTCTTTTCTCAATTTTTTTGAAGTAAGATATTTAAGATATTTTTTTTTTCTTTTTTAGGTGTTTGCTTGCATGTAAAATGTGGTCAAACTTATAAAATATTTTTCTTTAACTGTAAAATCTTTTATGAAAAGATATAAAATGTTTTACCTTTAAAAATTTGGTAAAATATTTTACAAAAACAAAAAGCAACTTTGGTGGTCAGTGTTGGCGGTTGGGCAATTGGTATGGCGGCTTGGTGGTCGAAGCCACCATGCCAGTAATCAGTGCCAGTGGTCTAGTCATTGGAGATGCCATTTTGGTGGTTAGATCATTGGAGTCACCATTTTGGTTGCCATTTTGATTACTGGACCTCCAGTACTAGTGGCTCCAGTGGCTGAGCCACTAATTTTGGTGGTCCACTTGAAAATTTTATGAGAAAAATGGTTAAATTCCCTTTATTTTTAAAGTATGTAGCAAAACACCTCTTTTTTCAAAGTATCTAGCAAAATGCTCCTGTTTGGAACTCTATTTTAATAAAATCAAGTTCTTCGTAAAACTCAATATCCTCAAAATTGAATTCTGTGTATTTTTTATTAGAACTCGACATTAGCAATGCCAAGTTTCACTTATATTTTCAAAAGAATTTAAGTAACAAAATATGCATAGAATTCGACATTAGTAATGTCGAATTCCAAGTGGAACTCGATTTTGTTAAAATCGAATTACAAAAATAGAGGCATTTTACTAAATACTTTGGAAAGAATGGTGTTTTGCTACATACTTTAAAAATAAAGGATATTTAGTCATTTTTCCAAATTTTACATGTTACATAAAATACCTAAAAATATTTTACTAAAAATGTTTTACATGTAAAAATTTTAAGTTCAAAAATATTTTACTTTCAAAACAAATGGAGGTTTTAGTAGATTGGTGTTGTTATTGACATGGTTTTGAAATCCGGACCGGTTCTTTTAACTCCCAAAATGGGCATATTCCAAAACTAGCATATGTAAAAAAGTTAGTGAACTGTGTGAACTACGATAGAACAGCTCGATTTTTAAAAACCGTAGAAGGTTCTCACGGTTCAGATCAGAGCTTAAAAAAGCAACAAAAGAACCTTGGTAATTACAGCAGTAGCACCTTATTATCGCCATTGTTAAGAAAACCCCAAAAGGCGAAAGAAGGATCAATAGGTACAAAGAACCAAAAAGAAATAGCAGTATAAGAATAACTTGATCTTCAAAAATCTTTCTAAAAAAAAAAAAAAATCTTTTTACAAGATCCCTCCAAATAGAAGAAGAAAAAACTAAAATTTTTCTCTTACACAGCCATAGTGTTGAGTAGAGGTGCTATGCTCTCTCTTTCTCTCATTGTTCTAGCTCTTTTTTTTTTTTTTTTTTTTTTTGGAGAACTCTCAAATTTAGGTTGTGTTTGGTAGAGTGGATTTTAGAGAAGATGAAAAAAAAAAAAAAAAAAAAGAAGTGAGAAAATGAGGAGGAAAAACTTTTTGNAGGAGAGACATCAAAGGGGAGTAAAAATACATATTTACCATATTTTTGACATAGATGGGTTATGGTAGCTTAACGAAGGTGACTTTAGGTAGGCAAAGTGCAAACTTTCAAACCATGGGCAGGCAAAGTAAAAGCGGGCCTAACTATTGGTGAGTTTACTATAATTACTCATTTGGTTATATTATTGGTCTCATGTGCCAAGTTTTTAATAGTTCTTTAATTTGGGCTTAATAGTGAAAACCCATTGAGTCCAAGTCCTATGAGGGTTAGGTACTCATTTGTATTCTATGAAAATTTCCAGCAAAGATTGCTCGAGGTTTTTGTAATGCAATCCTATCCGATGTATGATGACAACCTAACACATTGCAACCAGACCTTGATTTCTTACTCTTGGAACCCTAAAATGATAGGTTAATAGCCCTTGCACAAACCACCTTTTATTAGTCTCTTCACCACAAAACTGGATTTGCTATAGTTCTGGTTTACTCTTCACAGCCTCAAATCAGATCTGATCTTCTTCCTTTTATCACTTGTTTTGAGTTCCATGACATACCCATCATGTTACTCCATAAGCTTAATCCTGACTTTTCCACCCCAAAGCTAAAGCTAGCTCTTCCAAAACTCTACAACAAGTTGTTCTCCAGAAATTCCTGCTTCATAGTTGGTCTCACTGCCCTCTGTCCTACGTCAGATCCATATACTACTCCCCCCTTTTCTCCCAATGTTAACAATCTATATAAAGTACATGTGTGCATAAACATTTGTTTGTTTGTTTGTTTTTATTTATTTATTTTTATTTTTTGTGAATCAGTAAAGATTTTATTAAAAGAACAATCACAATACACCAGAACAACAAAGAGTCCATAGGACCCTAAAAACAGTAAAGAGCAGAGCTAATGCATGCACTTCTCTGAGTTCTCAGCAGTGCCTAACATCAGAATGACCAACCCAGGCACTAGCAGCTAGCTGCACTCCTTAGCACATTTACAGCACAAGTCAATCCTACCTAGACGCTTTGCTGTTTACACATAGTAGAGGGGTTAATCCCCATTTACAACACAAACACACGATTAAAAATTGACTCTCAGCTACTGCATCTACTCTCCACTGGAGTTTTAACATCCTTCTTAATATTCCTGATAACCTATTCTTCATAGTAGATCCTCCCTGTATGAATAATGTCATTCCTCTGCAGCCGCAGATGGATACACTGTAGCCCACCAAGCCAGCTTGCAAATAGTGGTCTTTAAGACTTTCCCCTTCAGCTGAATAGAGCACTGGTCTTCCAGAGCTTGCCAACAGGATTTAGCAACCAAAATTAGACACAAACCCATAATGATCTTCCAGATTCTTTTGGTGAAGGAGCTTTGAAAAAACAGGTGATCCTTGAGTTCTATGCTTCCTCAGCAGATTACATAATTACTGTCACCAGTAAATCTCCACTGCAACATTCTTTATATGGTTGAAAGCTTCTTCTTCTTTTTATTTATTTATTTTTTAATTTTTAGCCAACCATCCAATGAAAGCATGCCCAGGAATTGGTATATTAAACCAGAACAGTTTCCACGAAGTCACTTCCAACCCTTTTAACTCTAAGCTCTTCTCACGGAGCAGCACAAAAGTATTTTTAGAAGGGGACCATAGAGCCCTGTCTTCCTCCATTAATTCATTCAGACTAAGCTTGTTTTGGATGCCAACTAACTACTCTGATCTGGCTGCCTTCTGAACCCAGTGCTTATTCCTTAGAACAAAGTCTACTCTTGCCTCAAAAAGACTTTTTGCTATATAATATATATATATGACCCTAGGGCCATATCTCTGGTTTAAGATCCCATCAGGATGCCAATGATCATGCCACAGGACAATCTTCTTTCCACTCCCCAGCTCATAACTCAAGAATTTCCTAGCATTCTCTAAGTTAGAGCATTGCTCTCCCTTCCCAGGCACTATCTCGAGGGATTTTTACTGTCAAAAAGAACTTCCTTTTTAGTAGACATTCATGAATCCATGCTACCCATTGTGCATTCTCTTTGTGGGATATAAATATTGTTGTTTTAGATCAGGTTTTTGCTGTGTTGTTAAGAGAAAAACTATACTACTGCTTCTTGTATTTTTTTTTTTTCCTGAAAATAGTAAAATCACTGCAACTCCTTGGACGTAGTCAAATTTCCAAACCACGTAAATATTGTCTTGTGTGATTATTTTCTTTGATGCATATTTTTCTCTATTTTTGCATCTTACAGATCTGGGAATTCGTGTATATTCCCCTAATCCCCACAGTTTAACGCCCTTGTTTCTATTGCTGAGCTAAAATTTAACTCGTTGATTATCTTAGTGAGAAAATGAGGAGGAAAAACTTTTTGGAGGGTGTCTGGTTGAGAGAGGGAGAGAGGAAAATGATGGTGGGGCCCAACAAAAAGTTTTCTCTCCAAAATGGAGAATAAACTTGGTGGAGGAAAATCTTATAAGTGAAGGACAAAAATGCCCACGTGCAAGTTACACATGGGCTTCTTCAGCACATTTGTTTGTTTTTTCTTTAATTTCAATTTTAATAAGTAGTAAATGTTTCTTTTGTTTAGTGTCCCATTCCAGGGTTTTTTTTTTAGATGTAATTTTTTTCCTAGACATGATTTTTATTTTTTAATAAATTTGGGTGATTGTACTTTGTTTTGGTTGTTTGTTGCTTTCTTTGTTTCAAATGGGCATTAGTTTTTTTAACAAGGGTATATGAGCAAATTTATACAAACTAATTTTTTCCATCTCCCTATTTTTTCACTACTAACCAAACAAAAATAAGAGAAATTAATTTTTTTTTTCTATTCTCTCACTTTTTCACCCCCAACTAAACAGACCCTTGTCATCGAAGAGACTTGAAGAATTAAAGTATATCCTCTATGAGGTAAGGAAGATTCCACTTTTTAGCTTAGGAAATGAGACATGCCTTTTTATCCACCCCCCAAAAAAATATAATAATAATAATAATAATAATAATAATAATAACAACGAGACCTGTCACTTTGTGTACCACACACTATCAAAGGCCACAAAAAATCAGGTTTTTATTAATATTTGTTATATTTAACTTTTAGTTTTGTTGATATTTGTGTACCACGGTAGCTTTTGACATCATCAACTTTACCTTTCAAATATTTTAGTAATATTTTATGTTAGATTTAAATTTAATACCAGTGGTTATTAGTTGTAGTTTTGATAAATCCACTATGTTTCTTTGCGGGAATAGTTATTGGTTTATATTATAGAAGTCATGTGATCCATATTTGTATAAAATGTATAATATTGTATATATTTGTATAAAATTATATAAAATTATATATATTTATTTAGTTTATAATGTAAATTTTACATAAATATTACAATGTAAACTAATAATTCTTTTTTTTTTTTTTGATAATTAGTAAATCAACGATGATATTGTTATATGTTTTGTTTATAATATTTGCTTAGGATTTCAAATTTTTTATTTATCTTATGTAAGTTATGATATAAAAAATACATTTGAAAGATAGTTGTCTATATTTATTTGGACTATTATTTTTTTTAGAGTAGCAGAAGTCATGGCATCGGTTACCATATCTATAGGCCTTGGCAGGAATGGGAGTAGGCTCATTAACCCCCTCAGTTTGGGCACCCTTATCTACAAGCTTTGGCTCGATGGAAGGGGTAGAAGTCTCAGCAAGAACTCCCTATGTAGTAACAGGAGTAGTAGAAGTCATGGCATCAGCTACCATATCGGCCCCATCAAAGAAACCCTCCATAGGTGTGCCTATGGCAGCAGAAACCTCCTCAGTTGTGGGGTGATGAATGGAGATGGGCTTGAGCTCAGCTTGAAGAACATGAAAAAAAAAAAAGTGGTGATGCATATATTTACGAAAAGAAGAGGAGAGAGAGAAAACAAGGCACACAATGACGCATGGCAATAGGAACACATGCAAGAAAGGAAGAGAGAGAGAGAGGCATACCTCCAACTCGAGCTCATCAAGCAATATAGGGTGGGTGGCAGATGTGTCCTCCTTGTGCTTTGACTGCAAAAAAGAGAAGACAAAAGGAAGGGAATAAGTCAACAAGTATATGGGGTTAGCTGTAGAAAAGCCCTATAAAAAAAATAAAATAAAGAAGAAGTAAAATTAGAGATAACATACTCTCATCTTGACAGTGGTAGATGTAGGAGGGGGAGATGTCTTCCTCTTGCTACCTCAAGTCCTGCTAGAAGGAGGAGCATTAATAGATGGTTACGAAGCAATGTGCCTAGACTTGCCTGCAGTAGGGTGCCTATTGGAACGAGTACGAGCAGAAGGGGGAGGAGAACTCTCTAAGGCTATGTTACCTATAGAAGGAAGGCTGCCTCAAAAGGCACAATATTTGAACAAGTCTCGGGCAGTTATCACCCTTCTTAGTAGACTTAGGCTTGGCAGATTGAGGCGCAGAACTCTTCTTCATGGGCATAGGGAGGTTTGTCACTTTTACCCTCT
Organism: Quercus suber; assembly: GCF_002906115.3. NCBI lineage: Eukaryota > Viridiplantae > Streptophyta > Magnoliopsida > Fagales > Fagaceae > Quercus > Quercus suber. The sequence continues at coordinate 337,629 of NW_027069611.1, forward strand.
TTTCAGAACTCGTGGTAAGGTTACCAGCATACCAGAACCACCCCTCTTCTCCTCAACCCACTTAAATATAGAAGACTGACTTTGCTTCCTAGCATATGCCACCACAGACTTAGTGGGAAGGAGCAACCGAGGATTGGCAGAAATAAATGCACTAAGGCCATCAGGAGGAATAAGAGAAAACACACGGCTGCCTAACAACTCCTGCTCAAATGAGATCATCATGGCCTGCCAATACCCATGTATGGCAGTAGTACAAATACCCTCCCTCGATGAACCTAGAATAGTGACTGCTGTAAAACACTTGCTCCAAAACTCAAAAGCACTGTGTTGCAGGAATGGCCAAACAAAAGTGGGAGACTCCAAAATAGCAGAAAAATCATCAGGAATATCCTGATCCAACCCAAACTGCCTCCTCACTCTATTAGCTATAAAATGTACAAACCAAATCCTCTTATCAGTCAAATAAGGCAACTAGTGTGCTGTCGTAGGAAACCAAAAATAAAACCTATACTCCTAAAAATATATGTAGTAATGCGAGTAAGGATCATTCCCACAGAGAGTATCTAACCTAATTTTATGCTATGTAAACAAGGAGGGGGGGGGGAGGGTTTGTGTATAATGAAAACAATTGTAAGAAAAACAATTAAGGAACAATTCAAATTAAAGTATCAAAATCAATCAAGAGAACAAACCTTGGTCCAAGTCAACATCCACCATCGGAATTTTATAACTGATCATTGATGCAAGTATATATCAATTCACACTTTGAATATTCACCATTGGAACTATTTTCCTATCTCTCCTTAGTTGTAGTTAATTAGAAAACAAGCGATCTAATTAACCCTAACTACTAAACAACCCAAGACAAGCACTAAAGGTTTAATTTAGTAGCAGCCTTAAGAATTAGAGAGATCGATGAAGTTAAATAACACAAACACAAGCGGTTGCATTTAATTTAGTTAAGCGTTCTTCCTAAGATCTAATAATTTCTGACGCAGCAACTCATTAAATCTTGATTGCTTCACAAGTTAGAGAGATCAAACAATTACGGATTTGATATCTAACCTAGCAGTAGATTGAAACGAATAATAAACTAGTAGGCCTCCTAGTAATTAAACGAGACAATCATGAAAATAGGCACAGAAGAACATCTGATATTCAAAGCATAAATTGAACAATAAAAACAAATTAAATCTCACAGTTTTATTGATTCCGAGGCTTCAGTTTCCTTCAACCAAGTATAAAAGTTTTAGCCACATAGAGCCATGATAGAAAACTCAAAGGAGAAAATTAGAGAAGAGGGGAGAGAGAGGTGTGTGTGTGTGTCTGTGTAATTCTGATTTCTCCTCCCCTTTTACACGTTAATTCCCCTTTTCCCAAGCCTACAAAATCTCCTAAAAATATTCTAAATAATAACATCCAAATCCGACTAATTAAGGAAAAATATTAAAAATAAAACAAAGTCCTAATATAACTAGGAAAGTGGTATTTTTCAACTGGAAATTTCATGCATCAGATCTGGAACCTTCCAAAAATAAACCACATCAGATCCGCATATTAGAATTTCAAGCAAAAGAACATTCCAGAATGTCAACAGTGTAGGTACAGCAATTTCAAGTCCGATTTCGACCTTGATGCGGCCCGTATCTCTCAAAACTCAAAACATGAATGTAGAGCTTTGTCTTGGCATTTCATAGCATCTTGAATCATCTCAATCAGAGCTCTGATGAGAGAGTTATGCTCAGATTACAAAGCAATATCAAAGCTGTCCAGAATCACTCAGTTAACTACGTTTTGTACTTTATGCCTCCATTTGCATCCTAAATCAAAATATAAGAATAATGAGTACATTTAGGCACCAAATAAATATAAAAGACTAAACATTAAGGGATAAAAATATAATATTTTGCATTCTCATTAGCAACCACCCAGCATTAGTGGCTGCCAAGTAAGTAATACCCTTCTCATCAAAACCAGTCAACGGGGTAGTGGTCCCAGCAGTTTCAACAAAAGGACCCATGACAGAATTAGCACATGTAAAACCTGTACCTAAACTCCTATATGCTCTCCAAGAGAACCCAACTCCTTTGTCAAAGAATTCAACGGCAAGATGCCCAAATGGCTTCAAACCAACCCAACAAAAAGCCAATGGAAAATTAGATGCAAACCGACCATAGAAATCAGTGATAAATCTTGACCATGACCGGTATCTTTCCTTGGCAAAGCGAATAGGCCTACACTTTGCCAAGTGCCTAGCACAATGCTTATACAACAGATGCTGTAAAATGGTACTATGGGTAGAAGAAGTAGCTAAATGGCAGGAACTTGCCTACTCCTCATCACTCCGTAAGATATCTAATTGTACGTATAGATGTCCCAGAAACATGGGTGCCAATGGTAGACTCACCCCAGCAAAAATCTTAATGGCTAACTGAAAATACAAAGGCTACACAGCATAATGAGAGTGAGAGCCAAAGATGAACTTATAGAGCTAAAATGTGATGAAGGCCGCACTGCGAGCAACGATGGAAGCCTTGGAGAAAGACCCGAACCAATTTGACAACTTCGTGTTGCCACTCATCTGCTTCCTCAACTCAACCTGCACGGCCTTTTCCTTCGGAGAAAGCTCCAAGGCACCAGGGTTAACATCACCAAGAATAGGCAAAAGCAGTTGGTTTGCCACGTCCTCCAAGGTCACGATGATCTCACCATAGGAAAGAAAGAAGGTATGGGTCAAAGTGCACTAGCGGCAGACCAGATGACGGAGGTCGAACAAGTCCCTATAGTTGGACAAGCAACGTGATGAAACAATGTCCTTTCGCACACCGGCCCATTGTAGCGCCGCCATGAAACCCTTATCGGACAACTCAGCGTTAACCTATTCCTTCCAACTCAAAGTGGTACCCAACCTAAATTCAGAGAGAATGGGCACAAGGAGTGAAGTACCTTGTCGGATAACAAGATCAGGAATCAAAGAAGTCAATAGAGGAGTAAATGGGTGAGAGTGTTTAAGGGAGAAGATGCGGTGAAGAAAGGGAAAAGGATAAAGTGTTTTGTGTTAAATGATATGAAAGGAATCTCTTTAAGTACCAACGTTATTAATGTTAACACGAAAGGATGAGATGGGTCACCCATCAAATAAGGCATGGAATTAATAAAGTGGAAGCTATGTTTCAGAATAACTGCTAAACTGGGAAATTCGAAGAGACAACACTGTTCAAGTCAAGAAAGAAAAAAATAATAATAAGGGGGGCCCATTGTTCTAAAAATCCCGTGAAGAAAAATAAAAGAAGAAGGAAAGGTAGAGAGAATAAGAAGAGTCTTTTATTCGCATATGAACCACAGGAGCACTTCATATGCTCAGGGGGCTGAATGTTGATGCTCATGTTGGCAAAAAAGTCTAATAGCAGGAAGAAGCCCAACAATATGGGAAAAAAAGAGTTTGTAAGTTGGGACAAAAACCATTAAACCCGAATGGCAAAAATAATGGATCATAGGCCTAGAAAATAATAAATGGGCCTCAAAGGAAGCAACGGGGCTAGAGGAGCCCAGAGAAAGAAGTAGAAAACCCATGGGCATTATATGAGATAGAAAGCAAGCAAGAATGGGCTAAAGAGGCCCTAAGCAATGAATCAAGTGAATAAAGGGTTGATGGGAAGCCCAAGTGAATAAGGGGTTGATGGGAAGCCCATCAACCCCAAAAGTAAAAGATGTGGTAATTGGACTGGAGAAGCCCAAAAGACTTAGCAAAAGCCCATGGGAATGCAGAATTAGAATGGGCCGAGGATGCCAGAGGAAGGGAAATGGGTTGAGGATGCCCAAAGAGGAAGAAATGGGCCAAGGAAGCCTGTGAGCAATGGAATGGGTCAAGAAGGCCCGAAGTAGCATGAATGCAAGCCCAATGATAATATTGGGCCACTGTAATTAAGTAAAAGGGAAAGCATACAGTTGGCCCGAAAAGAGGCCCAGCAAGTACAAACCAAGTAATACCATGGCAGAAATAACAGAATGGCATGGCAGAAATGCTAGCAAGTTTACGGAAGGAACAAAGAATGGGTTGAAGAGAGAAAAGCCTTCAATCAGGCAAGGCCCAGCCCATGAAGAAAGCGAGTCATAAAGAATGAAGGTTCAGAAACCCGTTCACACCACAAGAGGTCAACAATGAGCAACAGATCACATAGACAGGCCTCCAGGCCATGGCAAATGCATGAGTAGTAGACAAGCTTTGGACACACACGAAAGTGGAGCATGCACAAAGCTCAAGCACCACCAACTTGTACCCAGCCAATACAGGAGTGGTGGGCCATAGGTTAGAGGTAAAAGAGGGTATAGTCTGGCAGTGGGGTGAAAGGGGAGCCTATTTTGGGGTTCCTGCTCAAACTTTTTTGGGGGAAATGTCCTGCTGGGATGACATACCACCCAAAAGAGGGAAAAATGAGTTGGAATCACTAGGTGCATGCCATGAGGGATAGTGAGAGAGAATGCCCACCATTATCTAGATGGGAATGCCACGATGAACAAGCAAACAAAATATATTTCTTCGTCTGGTAATGGCATGTGGCACGACTAGCATAGGTAGGTGGTGGTGGCTAGGCAGCTGACAGACCAGTGGGTGGTCTGGAAGGACACCCACACCCAGACAAAAGTGGTTAGGCCCATCTTCTCAAAGTGGGTAATTTCTATAGCAAGACCTTCTTGTAAGGTTATCCACATTGAGGAAGTGGTTCCCTCTTTGGTCTTAGTTTCATAATACAACTAAGCACGGCAAACTAACATTTTCTTCTTTAGTCTTATTGATTATTGGTGTTACCTTTTCTATTATTATTATTATTATTATTATTATCATTTCTTCTTATAATGTGTTTTCTATTGTTATGTTGCTCTTTTCTTTAATTGAGAATTCTTTGCTTTTTTTGACTAACAATAAGTACTTATCTTTTATTGTTGTTATATTATACTTGTCTATCATAACTCTTTTGTAACAGTTTTATCTGCCATGGGTATGTGACCAAAGTTTCAACAAAGGGGCTTTAGTTTGTGCACAAGCCGGCTCAAGGTGAGTTGCAATTGGACCGGTCCTGACTCTCATACCTAGAACCTTTGGGCCATTGTGTGGCAGGAGGCAGCCCAGACCACAATCTTAAAAAGGCGCACCACAATATCAAAGGACAAAGTTTGGTTACAAACTAATAGCTGGTTCCATTAAAAAAATTATCATAATGACTTATTTTAAAAATTTAACTGTTGATTTACATGTTTTTTATGTTTTTAACATATAAGTCAAATTTCGTGTCAATCAAATATTATTTACTATTTAATTCATAAACTTATTTTTATACATAATTTTAAACTACAAAAACTTGAAATTTAAACAATTCATTAATGACATTGCTATAAGTTTTTAATCTTTTAGAAATTTTGCAAGCATGAAAAATATAAGAAGAAAAAATAATCTAATTGTGAATTTGTCAAAATTTACATCCAATAAAAAGATATTAAATGGAATTGTAGTCATTGACTACAACCAAATTTGTAGCCAAATTTTGTCCTATATCAAATGCATAAGTCTTTATTTTTTTTAATTTTTTTATAGCAAAAATATTGGCACATGTACCATACTAGTTCGTTTTATATATTTTATGTACGCTGAGTTGGCGCAATTATTAGATCATTCACCTTAGTTAAAATTCTAGCTAAAAATCCATATATTTATTTTAATTACGACAAAGTTTAACTACAAAATTGGTTGTAGTCTTATTGGAGGTGAATATTGATAAATCTACCATTAGATTACATCTTATTCTTATATCCTTCATACTTACAAAATTTCTAAAAAATTAAAAATCAATAGCTATGTCATCAATAAATTGTACAAATATCTATGTTGTGGAATTCAATGATACAAGTTGCATTCTATTCAATTTATCAACTTTTCGTAAAAAATGATTCTTGTCTCACGTCGAATGATTAATGTTATGCCTATAACAGGTTATAGTTATATATATATATATATATGACAAAACTTAGGTACAGTATCTTAGGTGCTGTTCCTTAGGTTTCCCTCTTAAGTTTCAGCCATGTGGCTACTTAACTAAAAAATATACTTTCATCCCATGAGAAAAAAATCGACATGACAGAATTTTAAAATGGGAACCTAAGGAACAACACCTATGTACTATACATAAGTCTTGCTATATATATATATATATATATATGAACAGAAGCATCTCTTAAACAAAGTAGAACTAGCCAAGAAGTATTGAAAGTAAAGAAAGCAAAGTAGAACCAGCCAAAAAGGTAGTATTACAGTTATAATAAAAGTGCAAGTAATTTAAAACAATAATAAGGCAGTAGAACTAGCCAAGCTGTATATATTAAAACAATTCAAAGTAAATGAAAGCAATTTAGAACCGTCCAAGATGGTGGTAGCAACAAGTAGTATATTAAACAGAAAGCTGAAAATACTTCTTATTGAAAGTAGAACAAACACTTACAGTAGTAGTGAATACAAGATCTCAACAGTAGAGGTTAATAGTTACAAAGTTTGAACTAGTCCTAGTTACAAGGTTTGTAGGGAAAGTAGTAGTAGGAACAAGGTAGTAGGAATTCTCTAAGGAAAGCTTCTAACATGAAGAAGACATGAAAGAGACTTTGAAAGGACATTGATTATGCATGGAGTAATAGTGTTCTTTTAGAGACCAAGAGAATCTTCCTGAGAAGCAATAGTAGGCTTTGGCATGGGCACAAGTCTAGAAGAATCACTCTGACTTTGAAAGGACTAAAAGCTAAAAGAAGCTCTTTGAGCATCATTATTTACGCATGTAGTGGAATAGTGGTGTAGGAGCTTAAACTCTTTGAACATCATCATTTACGCATGTAGTGGAACAGTGGTGTAAGAGCTTTACCAAGGAATAGACATTGTAGCATTTTGGCTATTGTGCAAGCCAGACAAATAGGGTGAGTCAATTAATCAGTAGAAGGAGCACCAGATGGATAACCATCAAATGGATCAAAAGGACCTTGTGGAGAATCACAATCATATTCATGGTAAATAGCATATTAATTATAGAATCCACAATATAAAATTGAATTAAACACCAGAGTTTTTCCCGGGATGAGAAGACTTCTTAGATTACTATGATCAGTTATCTGCAATTGAGCAATGACATCAGTATATGGTCTGGGACCAAAAACAAAAATTCTCTCTATGCTTCCTTTGAAATGATAATCTTTCCATAGATTTTGAGCAACCTCAATAATTTGGTTATTAAAATAATTTCTCCAACATTCTGTAAGAGCATAAGGATCATTAAAGGACAATTGAGAATTTCCTTCAAGCCATGGTCCTTGGTGAGTACGACCATCGATGAGAATGTGATACTTTAAGGGCTGGACATTCATCCAGTTATCTCTTTCCCATTTTGGCAGAGTGCTCCAGCATTTGATGGTAACAAAAGGACCTTTAAATCCTTTAATGGCATCCTGAATTATTTGTGGAAGCTGGTTAGCTTGAAAATGGCTTATTAATCTTATGAACCTGATAAAGCCATATTCAAACATTTGGGAAAGCCAGTTGGGATCTCTATCATCATCATCATTTGGTTCATTAGCAATATATGAACCATCATCATAATTAATTAAGAGACTAGGAAATGGGTGTTTCTTTTCATATATTCTGAGTGTACTCCCAAAGTGTTCTTCCCATTGCAATTGGATAAACACGTTATCACCTTCATCTAGTTCATCAGGAACAAGAATAGTGGCTGTAACAAGTTTCTTGAAACATTTGAACCATAGGTTGAAAGGCCTAAACATAGCCTTGCTACTCAGAATACGAGATTGTATATCTGATGGCAAGTTGGCAAGAGCACTTCTTAACATAGATTGGGTCTTAAGGCTCAATCTAGCATAATCAATGCCCATTATAGTCATTTTATCCTTTGAATGGATATTCTCTTTGCCAAAGAGTTGACTAACGTAGGCTTCAAGACGAGTCCTAAGAGCCTCATTTTCTGAAACAAGGTCATTTTCTGTAACAAGGTCATTTTCTGAAACAGGGTTGTTTTCAGAAATAAAGTTGGCATAGTGGCTTATATAAGCCTCATTTTAAGCAGTAAGGTTAACAAGGTGGATTTCAAGAGCTTGGAGGGTTTTTTCAAACAAGGAATGGTGGTTTTTCGTAAAGGCAGCATAGAGAT
>NW_027069611.1:346367-369277 GCF_002906115.3 Quercus suber
AAAAAAAAAAAAAAAAAAGAAGAAGTGAGAAAATGAGGAGGAAAAACTTTTTGGAGGGTGTCTGGTTGAGAGAGGGAGAGAGGAAAATGATGGTGGGGCCCAACAAAAAGTTTTCTCTCCAAAATGGAGAATAAACTTGGTGGAGGAAAATCTTATAAGTGAAGGACAAAAATGCCCACGTGCAAGTTACACATGGGCTTCTTCAGCACATTTGTTTGTTTTTTCTTTAATTTCAATTTTAATAAGTAGTAAATGTTTCTTTTGTTTAGTGTCCCATTCCAGGGTTTTTTTTTTAGATGTAATTTTTTTCCTAGACATGATTTTTATTTTTTAATAAATTTGGGTGATTGTACTTTGTTTTGGATGTTTGTTGCTTTCTTTGTTTCAAATGGGCATTAGTTTTTTTAACAAGGGTATATGAGTAAATTTATACAAACTAATTTTTTCCATCTCCCTATTTTTTCACTACTAACCAAACAAAAATAAGAGAAATTAATTTTTTTTTTTCTATTCTCTCACTTTTTCACCCCCAACTAAACAGACCCTTGTCATCGAAGAGACTTGAAGAATTAAAGTATATCCTCTATGAGGTAAGGAAGATTCCACTTTTTAGCTTAGGAAATGAGACATGCCTTTTTATCCACCCCCCAAAAAAATATAATAATAATAATAATAATAATAATAATAACGAGACCTGTCACTTTGTGTACCACACACTATCAAAGGCCACAAAAAATCAGGTTTTTATTAATATTTGTTATATTTAACTTTTAGTTTTGTTGATATTTGTGTACCACGGTAGCTTTTGACATCATCAACTTTACCTTTCAAATATTTTAGTAATATTTTATGTTAGATTTAAATTTAATACCAGTGGTTATTAGTTGTAGTTTTGATAAATCCACTATGTTTCTTTGCGGGAATAGTTATTGGTTTATATTATAGAAGTCATGTGATCCATATTTGTATAAAATGTATAATATTGTATATATTTGTATAAAATTATATAAAATTATATATATTTATTTAGTTTATAATGTAAATTTTACATAAATATTACAATGTAAACTAATAATTCTTTTTTTTTTTTTTGATAATTAGTAAATCAACGATGATATTGTTATATGTTTTGTTTATAATATTTGCTTAGGATTTCAAATTTTTTATTTATCTTATGTAAGTTATGATATAAAAAATACATTTGAAAGATAGTTGTCTATATTTATTTGGACTATTCATTTTTTTCAACTTTTACTAATTTAATATATTTATTTATATTTTAAATAATTATAAAATTAATTATGACGTCATCACAGTTCAACTTCAGTTCGACCTTAGTTTAACTTTAAAAACTTTGAACCTCTTTTTTTTTATAGTTCATTAAATGGTCCAAGTTTTAAAACTATGTTTATTGGGTTATGAATCATGCTCCAGAACCCAACAGCATATTAAGTTTACAGGGTTGTTTCTTAAAAAAAAAAAAAAAAAATGGTTTACCGGGACTCATTACAATTAGAAAAAAGAAAAAAAGAAAAGAGCTTTGGCCCAAGTAGACTTACCTCTAGAAGTTGGAGGATCTGGCTACATCTTTGGGTTAACACTTCGGCTGCCCAATCTTATTAATGAGTTGCCAGGTCGGGAAGCTCTTGCAAAGTTGGTCCCAGATTTCATTAGGGCGTAGGCCTTCACGTGGGAATATAGGCAAGAAAATCTGAATTCCAACTAGCTTGATTGAGCCCTCTTTAGCTTTGCAAAGGAACAAGTTGCAAGATCAACAGGGGACTATTTCCCCTCCAAAGAAAAGAGAAAATGGGAAATACCTAAGAAGAGGCTAGTTGACATTGAAATATTATTTATATTTCCTTTTTCTACTTTTAACCAAAAAAAAAAAAAAATTCGATTGCATTCAATCAGATTCCTCAAAATGAAAATATATCCAACTTAATATAAAAACCGCTTAAGGTTAAGATCAAACAATTACGGATTTGATATCTAACCTAGCAGTAGATTGAAACGAATAATAAACTAGTAGGCCTCCTAGTAATTAAACGAGACAATCATGAAAATAGGCACAGAAGAACATCTGATATTCAAAGCATAAATTGAACAATAAAAACAAATTAAATCTCACAGTTTTATTGATTCCGAGGCTTCAGTTTCCTTCAACCAAGTATAAAAGTTTTAGCCACATAGAGCCATGATAGAAAACTCAAAGGAGAAAATTAGAGAAGAGGGGAGAGAGAGGTGTGTGTGTGTGTCTGTGTAATTCTGATTTCTCCTCCCCTTTTACACGTTAATTCCCCTTTTCCCAAGCCTACAAAATCTCCTAAAAATATTCTAAATAATAACATCCAAATCCGACTAATTAAGGAAAAATATTAAAAATAAAACAAAGTCCTAATATAACTAGGAAAGTGGTATTTTTCAACTGGAAATTTCATGCATCAGATCTGGAACCTTCCAAAAATAAACCACATCAGATCCGCATATTAGAATTTCAAGCAAAAGAACATTCCAGAATGTCAACAGTGTAGGTACAGCAATTTCAAGTCCGATTTCGACCTTGATGCGGCCCGTATCTCTCAAAACTCAAAACATGAATGTAGAGCTTTGTCTTGGCATTTCATAGCATCTTGAATCATCTCAATCAGAGCTCTGATGAGAGAGTTATGCTCAGATTACAAAGCAATATCAAAGCTGTCCAGAATCACTCAGTTAACTACGTTTTGCACTTTATGCCTCCATTTGCATCCTAAATCAAAATATAAGAATAATGAGTACATTTAGGCACCAAATAAATATAAAAGACTAAACATTAAGGGATAAAAATATAATATTTTGCATTCTCATTAGCAACCACCCAGCATTAGTGGCTGCCAAGTAAGTAATACCCTTCTCATCAAAACCAGTCAACGGGGTAGTGGTCCCAGCAGTTTCAACAAAAGGACCCATGACAGAATTAGCACATGTAAAACCTGTACCTAAACTCCTATATGCTCTCCAAGAGAACCCAACTCCTTTGTCAAAGAATTCAACGACAAGATGCCCAAATGGCTTCAAACCAACCCAACAAAAAGCCAATGGAAAATTAGATGCAAACCGACCATAGAAATCAGTGATAAATCTTGACCATGACCGGTATCTTTCCTTGGCAAAGCGAATAGGCCTACACTTTGCCAAGTGCCTAGCACAATGCTTATACAACAGATGCTGTAAAATGGTACTATGGGTAGAAGAAGTAGCTAAATGGCAGGAACTTGCCTACTCCTCATCACTCCGTAAGATATCTAATTGTACGTATAGATGTCCCAGAAACATGGGTGCCAATGGTAGACTCACCCCAGCAAAAATCTTAATGGCTAACTGAAAATACAAAGGCTACACAGCATAATGAGAGTGAGAGCCAAAGATGAACTTATAGAGCTAAAATGTGATGAAGGCCGCACTGCGAGCAACGATGGAAGCCTTGGAGAAAGACCCGAACCAATTTGACAACTTCGTGTTGCCACTCATCTGCTTCCTCAACTCAACCTGCACGGCCTTTTCCTTCGGAGAAAGCTCCAAGGCACCAGGGTTAACATCACCAAGAATAGGCAAAAGCAGTTGGTTTGCCACGTCCTCCAAGGTCACGATGATCTCACCATAGGAAAGAAAGAAGGTATGGGTCAAAGTGCACTAGCGGCAGACCAGATGACGGAGGTCGAACAAGTCCCTATAGTTGGACAAGCAACGTGATGAAACAATGTCCTTTCGCACACCGGCCCATTGTAGCGCCGCCATGAAACCCTTATCGGACAACTCAGCGTTAACCTATTCCTTCCAACTCAAAGTGGTACCCAACCTAAATTCAGAGAGAATGGGCACAAGGAGTGAAGTACCTTGTCGGATAACAAGATCAGGAATCAAAGAAGTCAATAGAGGAGTAAATGGGTGAGAGTGTTTAAGGGAGAAGATGCGGTGAAGAAAGGGAAAAGGATAAAGTGTTTTGTGTTAAATGATATGAAAGTAATCTCTTTAAGTACCAACGTTATTAATGTTAACACGAAAGGATGCGATGGGTCACCCATCAAATAAGGCATGGAATTAATAAAGTGGAAGCTATGTTTCAGAATAACTGCTAAACTGGGAAATTCGAAGAGACAACACTGTTCAAGTCAAGAAAGAAAAAAATAATAATAAGGGGGGCCCATTGTTCTAAAAATCCCGTGAAGAAAAATAAAAGAAGAAGGAAAGGTAGAGAGAATAAGAAGAGTCTTTTATTCGCATATGAACCACAGGAGCACTTCATATGCTCAGGGGGCTGAATGTTGATGCTCATGTTGGCAAAAAAGTCTAATAGCAGGAAGAAGCCCAACAATATGGGAAAAAAAGAGTTTGTAAGTTGGGACAAAAACCATTAAACCCGAATGGCAAAAATAATGGATCATAGGCCTAGAAAATAATAAATGGGCCTCAAAGGAAGCAACGGGGCTAGAGGAGCCCAGAGAAAGAAGTAGAAAACCCATGGGCATTATATGAGATAGAAAGCAAGCAAGAATGGGCTAAAGAGGCCCTAAGCAATGAATCAAGTGAATAAAGGGTTGATGGGAAGCCCAAGTGAATAAGGGGTTGATGGGAAGCCCATCAACCCCAAAAGTAAAAGATGTGGTAATTGGACTGGAGAAGCCCAAAAGACTTAGCAAAAGCCCATGGGAATGCAGAATTAGAATGGGCCGAGGATGCCAGAGGAAGGGAAATGGGTTGAGGATGCCCAAAGAGGAAGAAATGGGCCAAGGAAGCCTGTGAGCAATGGAATGGGTCAAGAAGGCCCGAAGTAGCATGAATGCAAGCCCAATGATAATATTGGGCCACTGTAATTAAGTAAAAGGGAAAGCATACAGTTGGCCCGAAAAGAGGCCCAGCAAGTACAAACCAAGTAATACCATGGCAGAAATAACAGAATGGCATGGCAGAAATGCTAGCAAGTTTACGGAAGGAACAAAGAATGGGTTGAAGAGAGAAAAGCCTTCAATCAGGCAAGGCCCAGCCCATGAAGAAAGCGAGTCATAAAGAATGAAGGTTCAGAAACCCGTTCACACCACAAGAGGTCAACAATGAGCAACAGATCACATAGACAGGCCTCCAGGCCATGGCAAATGCATGAGTAGTAGACAAGCTTTGGACACACACGAAAGTGGAGCATGCACAAAGCTCAAGCACCACCAACTTGTACCCAGCCAATACAGGAGTGGTGGGCCATAGGTTAGAGGTAAAAGAGGGTATAGTCTGGCAGTGGGGTGAAAGGGGAGCCTATTTTGGGGTTCCTGCTCAAACTTTTTTGGGGGAAATGTCCTGCTGGGATGACATACCACCCAAAAGAGGGAAAAATGAGTTGGAATCACTAGGTGCATGCCATGAGGGATAGTGAGAGAGAATGCCCACCATTATCTAGATGGGAATGCCACGATGAACAAGCAAACAAAATATATTTCTTCATCTGGTAATGGCATGTGGCACGACTAGCATAGGTAGGTGGTGGTGGCTAGGCAGCTGACAGACCAGTGGGTGGTCTGGAAGGACACCCACACCCAGACAAAAGTGGTTAGGCCCATCTTCTCAAAGTGGGTAATTTCTATAGCAAGACCTTCTTGTAAGGTTATCCACATTGAGGAAGTGGTTCCCTCTTTGGTCTTAGTTTCATAATACAACTAAGCACGGCAAACTAACATTTTCTTCTTTAGTCTTATTGATTATTGGTGTTACCTTTTCTATTATTATTATTATTATTATTATTATTATTATTATTATTATCATTTCTTCTTATAATGTGTTTTCTATTGTTATGTTGCTCTTTTCTTTAATTGAGAATTCTTTGCTTTTTTTGACTAACAATAAGTACTTATCTTTTATTGTTGTTATATTATACTTGTCTATCATAACTCTTTTGTAACAGTTTTATCTGCCATGGGTATGTGACCAAAGTTTCAACAAAGGGGCTTTAGTTTGTGCACAAGCCGGCTCAAGGTGAGTTGCAATTGGACCGGTCCTGACTCTCATACCTAGAACCTTTGGGCCATTGTGTGGCAGGAGGCAGCCCAGACCACAATCTTAAAAAGGCGCACCACAATATCAAAGGACAAAGTTTGGTTACAAACTAATAGCTGGTTCCATTAAAAAAATTATCATAATGACTTATTTTAAAAATTTAACTGTTGATTTACATGTTTTTTATGTTTTTAACATATAAGTCAAATTTCGTGTCAATCAAATATTATTTACTATTTAATTCATAAACTTATTTTTATACATAATTTTAAACTACAAAAACTTGAAATTTAAACAATTCATTAATGACATTGCTATAAGTTTTTAATCTTTTAGAAATTTTGCAAGCATGAAAAATATAAGAAGAAAAAATAATCTAATTGTGAATTTGTCAAAATTTACATCCAATAAAAAGATATTAAATGGAATTGTAGTCATTGACTACAACCAAATTTGTAGCCAAATTTTGTCCTATATCAAATGCATAAGTCTTTATTTTTTTTAATTTTTTTATAGCAAAAATATTGGCACATGTACCATACTAGTTCGTTTTATATATTTTATGTACGCTGAGTTGGCGCAATTATTAGATCATTCACCTTAGTTAAAATTCTAGCTAAAAATCCATATATTTATTTTAATTACGACAAAGTTTAACTACAAAATTGGTTGTAGTCTTATTGGAGGTGAATATTGATAAATCTACCATTAGATTACATCTTATTCTTATATCCTTCATACTTACAAAATTTCTAAAAAATTAAAAATCAATAGCTATGTCATCAATAAATTGTACAAATATCTATGTTGTGGAATTCAATGATACAAGTTGCATTCTATTCAATTTATCAACTTTTCGTAAAAAATGATTCTTGTCTCACGTCGAATGATTAATGTTATGCCTATAACAGGTTATAGTTATATATATATATATATATGACAAAACTTAGGTACAGTATCTTAGGTGCTGTTCCTTAGGTTTCCCTCTTAAGTTTCAGCCATGTGGCTACTTAACTAAAAAATATACTTTCATCCCATGAGAAAAAAATCGACATGACAGAATTTTAAAATGGGAACCTAAGGAACAACACCTATGTACTATACATAAGTCTTGCTATATATATATATATATATATATGAACAGAAGCATCTCTTAAACAAAGTAGAACTAGCCAAGAAGTATTGAAAGTAAAGAAAGCAAAGTAGAACCAGCCAAAAAGGTAGTATTACAGTTATAATAAAAGTGCAAGTAATTTAAAACAATAATAAGGCAGTAGAACTAGCCAAGCTGTATATATTAAAACAATTCAAAGTAAATGAAAGCAATTTAGAACCGTCCAAGATGGTGGTAGCAACAAGTAGTATATTAAACAGAAAGCTGAAAATACTTCTTATTGAAAGTAGAACAAACACTTACAGTAGTAGTGAATACAAGATCTCAACAGTAGAGGTTAATAGTTACAAAGTTTGAACTAGTCCTAGTTACAAGGTTTGTAGGGAAAGTAGTAGTAGGAACAAGGTAGTAGGAATTCTCTAAGGAAAGCTTCTAACATGAAGAAGACATGAAAGAGACTTTGAAAGGACATTGATTATGCATGGAGTAATAGTGTTCTTTTAGAGACCAAGAGAATCTTCCTGAGAAGCAATAGTAGGCTTTGGCATGGGCACAAGTCTAGAAGAATCACTCTGACTTTGAAAGGACTAAAAGCTAAAAGAAGCTCTTTGAGCATCATTATTTACGCATGTAGTGGAATAGTGGTGTAGGAGCTTAAACTCTTTGAACATCATCATTTACGCATGTAGTGGAACAGTGGTGTAAGAGCTTTACCAAGGAATAGACATTGTAGCATTTTGGCTATTGTGCAAGCCAGACAAATAGGGTGAGTCAATTAATCAGTAGAAGGAGCACCAGATGGATAACCATCAAATGGATCAAAAGGACCTTGTGGAGAATCACAATCATATTCATGGTAAATAGCATATTAATTATAGAATCCACAATATAAAATTGAATTAAACACCAGAGTTTTTCCCGGGATGAGAAGACTTCTTAGATTACTATGATCAGTTATCTGCAATTGAGCAATGACATCAGTATATGGTCTGGGACCAAAAACAAAAATTCTCTCTATGCTTCCTTTGAAATGATAATCTTTCCATAGATTTTGAGCAACCTCAATAATTTGGTTATTAAAATAATTTCTCCAACATTCTGTAAGAGCATAAGGATCATTAAAGGACAATTGAGAATTTCCTTCAAGCCATGGTCCTTGGTGAGTACGACCATCGATGAGAATGTGATACTTTAAGGGCTGGACATTCATCCAGTTATCTCTTTCCCATTTTGGCAGAGTGCTCCAGCATTTGATGGTAACAAAAGGACCTTTAAATCCTTTAATGGCATCCTGAATTATTTGTGGAAGCTGGTTAGCTTGAAAATGGCTTATTAATCTTATGAACCTGATAAAGCCATATTCAAACATTTGGGAAAGCCAGTTGGGATCTCTATCATCATCATCATTTGGTTCATTAGCAATATATGAACCATCATCATAATTAATTAAGAGACTAGGAAATGGGTGTTTCTTTTCATATATTCTGAGTGTACTCCCAAAGTGTTCTTCCCATTGCAACTGGATAAACACGTTATCACCTTCATCTAGTTCATCAGGAACAAGAATAGTGGCTGTAACAAGTTTCTTGAAACATTTGAACCATAGGTTGAAAGGCCTAAACATAGCCTTGCTACTCAGAATACGAGATTGTATATCTGATGGCAAGTTGGCAAGAGCACTTCTTAACATAGATTGGGTCTTAAGGCTCAATCTAGCATAATCAATGCCCATTATAGTCATTTTATCCTTTGAATGGATATTCTCTTTGCCAAAGAGTTGACTAACGTAGGCTTCAAGACGAGTCCTAAGAGCCTCATTTTCTGAAACAAGGTCATTTTCTGTAACAAGGTCATTTTCTGAAACAGGGTTGTTTTCAGAAATAAAGTTGGCATAGTGGCTTATATAAGCCTCATTTTAAGCAGTAAGGTTAACAAGGTGGATTTCAAGAGCTTGGAGGGTTTTTTCAAACAAGGAATGGTGGTTTTTCGTAAAGGCAGCATAGAGATGATCAAGAATAAATTTTATGAAATCTGGTAATTCACTATCCATTATGAAATTGTAAGGATCTGGATAAGACTTCCTATAAAGCAATCATCATATCACCACTGGAATGTGTCATTTCTGCTGGGACATATCCCTGAAGGGATGTTGATCCGCTAGGTTTTATCCTAGAAGATGCGCCTTCATGCATTTTTAAAGGTTGTTCCGCTTGGAGCCTTTTGTTTTGAGAATAGTCCTGTGCAGGAGCGTTTCCCTTGTTTTTCCTCTCTGACGAGGGAGCCATAATAATCCACTTACTAGTGTATAAATATAAATATTATTATTATCCCACTTATTAGTGGTATTTATCCATGCATTATTGCCTGATTCCTGCAAAGAATCATTGAGAATATTAGGGTAATCGGTAATAGTTGACAAATTGGCATTACTAGTATTAACTTTAAAATTGTCTGTGAAACATTGGCAAAAACCCATCCTTGGTTCATGAACAAATATATTAGTAGGAAAAGCATGAGACAGTTTAAACATGTGTCTCTCTTCAGAGATTTCATAGCCAAGGAAACGAACTTTTGTTTGGAATAGTTTAATTTTCTTAGCAGAGACAACAAGACCATTTCTTTTAATAGTATCTAGAAACGAATACAAATGTTTCCAGTGTTCATCAATAGAGCTGGAGTAAACAAAAACATCATTAATATAAACAATGGTGAAGTGACTGAAGCAGTTGAAAATATCATTCATAATGTTTGGAACTCACTAGGGGCATTTTTAAGACCAAAGGGCATAACATTCCACTCGTAATGAACAAAAGGAGTGGTAAAAGCAGTTTTGTACCTATCCATCTCACTGATCTGGATTTGCCAAAACCCAGATTTCATATTAAACTTAGAAAACACCACAACCTCACTCAACCTATGGACCAGGTCATTCTTATTGGGAATAGGATATCTAATCCACTCTAAAACCTTGTTCAAAGGTTTATAGTTAATTACCAAGCGAGGGGTTCCTTTCTCAATTTCAGCATTTTTTTGAATATAGAAAGCAGAACAAGACCAAGAAGACCTACTATTTCTAATTAGTTTTTTCTCCAACAAGTCATGAATTTATTTTTTACAAAATTCAATAGTTTTAGCATCCATTTGAATAGGTCGAGCCTTATTAGGGATGTTTTTCTCATCAAAATCTTTAATATAAGGCAAGTCAACAATATGTTTCTTCCTGTACCAAAAGGCATTAGGAACATTAGAGCAAACATCATCAACCAACATTTTTTCAAAATTATCTATTTTTGATTGTAACAATTTATCAGAGAGTTGTTTAGCAATTTTCTTGTATTTAACTTCTCACTGGAGGAAGTTAAGATGTTTGATTTTAGCATCAATTAGATTTGAACCATAATTAGTGTCAATTTCAAACTTTGAAGCAAATTTAAATTTTACTTTCTGTCCAAAAGGATCAGTAGTAATTCCATCATATTCAACAAGAAAAAAATACAAAGCATTTATAAAAGGCAAACCAAGAATCACTTTATCAGTCATATTTTTAACAAGAACATAAGGAATCTTGAAACATACATTATTATGACAAACATGAGCATTATTCAATACATATTTAATCTTCATTTGAGAACCATTAGCAGAAACCAATCTTTCAGTTGATTTTTCAAAGTATTTTGAAGGAATCAATCCTTCTTGAATACAGTTCATATCCACACCAGAATCAATTATAGCAATAACAGTGAAATGATAATCATGAGAAACAAAAATTTTAACTTTTGTGAACCATTTTGGAGGAAGTATTTTATTAACAAGAGCAAGTTGAGAATCATTAGCAATACCTTTATCAGAAAGAAGAGCTTGTTGACTAGATTCATCTCCATCCATGTACTCATCTTGTTCATTATCAAACTTATTTTGATCAATATTTTGATCAAGTTTTAACAATACCAATTCTTGTTTAAGATTATTATTATCATTTTTAATGCTTTTTAATTCATTTTTTAATTCACTTATCTCTTGTTTAACAATATTAAATTCTTGTTGTAAATCATTAACAGTCAAATCTTTGGATTTCTTTTTATTAAATCTTTCCAAAGTTTCTTCAAAACTTATTGTTGATTTAAGTTTTTTACTAGTTTCATCTTTTAGCAAGTTTTTCTTAAACTTATCCAAGTATTCTTTTTGTAATTCAGGATTCCCAATTTGACCTATCAATTTAACCAATAAACTTTCATTTTCTTCTCCTTTAGTGAGAGTATTAATAGATTTAATAACATTGCACCAGGAATCTCTACAACCAATTTTAACATTTGGTGAATCAAAAGAATCATCAGCAGAATGATAGCAAGAATCAGATGAAGAAGAAAAATCATCTTCCAAGGAATCAGACGAATTGTTTGATTCAAGGATTTTGAATAATTCTTCTTGATCATTATCATCAATATTTATCATGTTAAACTTATTTTTTAATTTACTAGGTTTTTGTTTACAATCTTTACTAAAATGTCCAGGTTTACCACAGTTAAAACATTTACCTTTACCTGATCTTTGTTTATCATATTTTTTAGAAACATTTTTCTTTTTAGCATAAAAATCATTAAAATTAGTTTTGTATCTTTTTTATGTTTTTTATGGCTATAATTTTTGTAACTTTTATCATGTTTTTTACCCTTTTGCCTGGAAAGGGCA
This sequence comes from Quercus suber, assembly GCF_002906115.3. Classification (NCBI taxonomy): domain Eukaryota; kingdom Viridiplantae; phylum Streptophyta; class Magnoliopsida; order Fagales; family Fagaceae; genus Quercus; species Quercus suber. The sequence goes on from NW_027069611.1 coordinate 358,195, forward strand.
ATATGGGGCAAACCTTATTGTTCACAAAAATTACCCATTTCATATTTAGCTTTTCTTTTATTTTTTAATTAGTGTTTTAACAGTTTTTCATCATTGCACATATTAATACCAAGTTTTTTAATAGTGCTTAAAATATCACCATAAGTTAAATTATCATAATCAATGGAATCATTTTTACCAATTAATTCTTGTTTTACCTTATGAGCAAAGATAGGAGGCAGATCGTCAATAAACTTTTCTTTCCAATAAGTCTTATAACAATCTTTATGATGTATTACCCTGGAAAGGAAAACATCTTGATTTATCTGTAATCAGACATATTAGGACATCTCAAATTATTTAGCAAATCAGAAATTTGAGATGAAATATTAGATGGAGTACCAACAAAATGTTTGATAATAGTATAAATCAAGGTATTGACACCATCAGGAATACCTCGACCAATACGTTCATAAAAAATAGGCAAACATTCATCATTCTTTTTAACAGCATGTTTAATAGAATCTCAAGATTCTTCTATGAGATATGAATCCCACCATCCACGAAGAGTACTAGAAAAACCAGTAGCAAGTAAATCAACAATTTCAAGATGGTCAAAATCATGATTATTTTGGTAAGCAATACCAACCATAGACATATGTCCCATTTTATCCATAATTTCTTGTTCATAAAAACCATCAATATTCCATTCATAAATTTTATCAGTAGAAACAGAAAACTAAGTTTGAAAAGATCTTTCTTCAAACTGCATATCAGGAGGAGTAGGGTTTGAATACCAATTTTTTGTAAGAAACATGGGTTTGGAATTTCCAACAAATCTTTTAATTTCTAGTAAATTATCCTCAAAAACCTTTTTTGCAGAAACAGAAGAAACAATGTTAGAATTTGTGTTTCCATTAGAAACAATTTCTTTTTCATTTCTTGAAATAGTGCAAGCAGCATGAGTACTTGTAGAAGTACCCTTAGTTTTAACCTTTAAATCAGCAAGCATTTTTTCAACAATTTTAAGAGTTTTAGATTGGGAGGTTTTGAACTTAAATTTGTTACCATGATTAAGTAAATTAATCAAAGGTTTCTCGGTTTTGACAGTAACAGGTTTTTCAACAGAAGCAGATTTTTCAACAGAAACAGTTTTTTCAATAATTTTTTTCTCAATAACATGCAAAGATTCATAAGTAAAATTGTTTTGTTCAATAAGACTAACAATAGGAGTTTGATCATCAGCAATTTTGAAAGGAGAAGCTTTAACACCAGTTTTATTAGTAGTTATCAAAATTGTCTCAAGAGGTGGGGGACTAGACCTAACAGTGTTTTTATCTTCTTTAACAAAATTTGATTTCTTTATCACGTTCAAATGATTTTTTGAAGCTTCCTCTTTTGAAACATAATAATTTTCAAGAAAATCAAAGAATAAAATATGTTTGTTCAATTGACTCATTTTTTCTAACCATTTTCTTTTAACACGATTTTTCTCAGACTAAGCAAAATTACTTTGGTAACATTTTCTTTTATTTGTGTTTTTAGCAAGCATGAATTCATTATATAAGGAAACCAAATCAATTTCAAAGCTTTCTTCCAAAACATTTAAAACTCTTAATTGGTTTTGATAAACATGATTTTCAATAGGAGGAAAATCAGAATCAGATGGACAAACAGATTTAGTATCATCTTCTTCCTCATTAGCAGATCTGCCATATGGAGAAGAAGTTTATGGTTTAGTTGAATAGAAAACAGAGCGGATTTGAGATTTGTCACTTGAAACACCATTCAGTTTTAAATCAGTAGATTTTTCAAGATTCTTTCACAAAAAATCATTGAGATCTTGATCTCTTTTTGAAATACTTTCAAAGCCAGCAAAGGAATGTCTTCCTTCGTTGATCCTCAAGGGTTGATTGTTTTGAAAACTTTTTTTAACAGTACCATCAAGATATTGTTGAATATTTTTGAGATCTAGCTCATCAAAAACAGGTTTAGCAATAGGGAATTCTTGTTCCAACAACCATTCAGTGGGAAGCTTAACATCTTGCCATTGAATTATTTTTGGAACTCGAACTGTAGCATCAGGAATTGAACATGTGATTAACATTGTTTTACCAGAAGGTTCTCTATGATTTTTAGCACCAGGATTTAACTAAGTACCCAAAAGTCTGTAATAAATATGATAAATCAAAGTAAAAGGTTTACTACCTTCTTCCATGTGATAACTAGATGAAGTAATATTCAAAGTCAAAGCTTTAACAATATTAGGATCTTCCAAAGCAAGAGTAATATCAGGATAACAGTTGAAATAAACAGGACCATCATACAAAGAAGCAGTAATCATATCAAGAATGCTATCTTTAAAGTGCTTAAATCTAGTATCTCTTAAACACATGAGAACAGAAGCATTTATTCCTTTTCTAGTAAGTCATTTAATAGCAACTTGAACCCTGCCAATATGCAAATAACAGAGTTTTTTAGCAAAGAAATCATTAATATTTCTCTTAGAAAACAAACAACATTTTTCATGAGTTTTTGAAATAGAAAATATTTGTTCAACAGTTCTCACTTTGTAAATGGGATGAAAAATGGTTTCAGCCCAACTAGTTTTGTAAATGGTTTTAGTATCGACTTTGGGGATGTTCCATTTCTGAAAATCAGGAAACTCATTATCTTCAACAGTGTGATCTTCTTCATTTACAATATTAGGAGGACAACTAGTCCTAGAGTTGACAGAGGAGTTGGATCTCCACAACTTATCCATACTATCCTAAGTTTAACACTCAATTATCATGTTTTTCTCATAACCGTTGCATTTCGTAACACATACCCTAAGCAACCCTATACCTCTCACATGCCTTACAGGCCCTCTCTTGGCTCAAACAAGCCTTACAGTCAGGTTCTGAGAATTCACTTTACGTCTAGGGTGGCGCCAACAACGATAAGAAGGGAACACAACCACAGAGCACCAAAGTTTGAGTAAGTACAGACAAGAGATAAAGACACAACAACACTATCACCGGCCAGAAAAGAATGGCTCTGATACCAAAATGGGGGGAAGGGAATGCACAGTTGAAGAGATGGAAGCACAGTATAATATATGTTGAAAGTAAAGAATTGAAAGTAAAGAAAGCAAAGTAAATCCAGCCAAGAAGGCAATATTGTAGTTATAATAAAAGTGCAAGTAATTTAAAACAATAATAAGGCGATAGAACCAGCCAAGTAGTATATATCAAAATAATTCAAAGTAAATGAAAGCAATTTAGAACCGTCCAAGATGGCGGTAGCAATAAGTAGTATGTAAAACAGAAAGATAAAAATACTTGTTATTGAAAGTAGAATAAACACTTACAGTAGTAGTGAATACAAGATCTCAACAATAAAGGTTAATAGTTACAAAGCTTGAACTAGTCCTAGTTACAAGGTTTGTAGTAGTAGGAACAAGGTAGTTGGAATTCTCTACTTAGAAAACCTTCTTTCCTTAGAAGCTTTCCTTAGAGAATTCCTACTACCTTGTTCCTACTGCTACAAACCTTGTAACTAGGACTAGTTCAAGCTTTGTAACTATTAACCTCTACTGTTGAGATCTTGTATTCATTACTACTGTAAGTGTTTGTTCTACTTTCAATAACAAGTATTTTCAGCTTTTTGTTTAATATACTACTTGTTGCTACCGCCATCTTGGACGGTTCTAATTTGCTTTCATTTACTTTGAATTATTTTGATATATACTGCTTGGCTGGTTCTACTGCCTTATTATTGTTTTAAATTACTTGCACTTATATATATATATATATAATCAAATAGATTACTACAAAGAAAAGCAATAGGGAATTGAATTGGCATTTGTCATTTGTAGGAATGAAGTTGGGTTTAGGGTGGGTTTCTTTATCCCAAACTCAACCTGCCACCCACCTCGTGAAACCCCAACCTGCCTGTTTACTAAACGGGTTTTTTTCAACCCCCATACCCACCCTAACGAGCCCTACCATGACTCATAGCCCACTTAAATCCACCATAATCGGTGGTCACCCTAGACAATCCAAATTTTAGATTTATTCTTCTGGCGTCTCCCATTTTAGATCTCCTGATGAAAAAAAACCACAACCTAAAGTTCTATACTCAAACCTATATCAATAAAACTTCCAATGAGTAAACTGTAAACAATGAAAATACAAGTTGAACCAATCCAGTCAAACACAAGTTGAACCAAACCTAGATCAATTAAAATACCCATAAGTAAACACCATAAGCAACGAAAATACCCATAAGCAAACACCAACCTAGTCAAATACAAGTTGAACCAAATCACCTCCGTTGTCAACCACCAACCAAACGCACACATAGTTGTTAACAAAGGAAGATTTAACACTATTATCACCAAACAAGCCAAACAGTACAAAGCCATAAACAAGATCATAATCAAGTAAGGCTCGTGACTGTGAGGGAGGCAGGGAGGAGTGACGTCGTTTGCGGCGTGGTTGAGGAGGAAGTGTTGAGATGAGGGAGGTAAGGAGGACCGACGGCTTAGAGTGAGATTGAGAGTGAAAGTGAGAGTGAGGGAGAGTGAGGCGACTGAGTGATTAGGGAGAGAGAGTTAGGGATTAGGGAAAAATGAGAGAATGAGAAACTTAGGGCCTGTTTGGTTTAGAAGAGTTTTGAGTGATATGATCCAAAACTCATAATTGAGTTATCAAAACACATGGGACCCACACAAATATTTTTGTTTGTCTTGATTTTCACATTGTGTTTCCATCACTCAAAACTCACAAATTTTGAGATGGAAACACAAAACAAGAATCCGGTGTTTTCAAAAATTGAGATACATAACTCAGTGGCACCTTTGTAAAATTTCGACCTCTGTGGAGCCCACAGCTTTTGTGTTGTCTTGTCAGCTCTAATCTGTTTGATATTACCATTGCAAATTCAAGGCAAGACCATTTCCCTTTCTCTCTTCCCTCAAAATATTTCAGCCAAAATTTTCCCCCATTTCTCACTTCCCTCTCTCCATTTTCCTTTTCTCTTCTCTTCAGATCAGCTGATGGTAATGGTGGTGGTATGGGCAGTAGATGGGTTTTGCATAGGGGTTGTGGCTGTGTTTGGGGTTGGTGTGGAGGAGGCTTGAAGGCGACGGTAGCTGTGGGAGGTGGATCGTTGTTGGCTCGGTTTTAATTCCCAGGTCATTTCGATCATGGATGGCCCTAGGTCATGGATAGTGGAGACTGATATTGGCTAGGTTGGGTTTGAACCGATGTTGGTTGGGTTTGAACCAGTGGTGGGTCTTGCTTTGGAGTGGGTTTTGCTTTGATGTTGGTTTTGCTTTGATTGGTTATTGGTTGGGTTTGAATCGGTGATGGGTTTTGCTTTGATTGGGTGTTGGCTGGGTTTTGCTTTAGTGATGGGTTTTACTTCGATTACTTCGATGGGTTTTGCTTCGATGTTGGCAATGGTGGTTCGATGGTGGCTGGTGTTGGTTCAGTGGTGGGTTTGTGGTTCAGTGGTGGCTAGTGTTTCAGTGGTGGTAGTGGGTGGTTCCACGGTGACTCAATGGGAGAAGTAAAACAGAAGTTTTTTGGTTAATGAGATGTGAGTAGCAATAGTAGGCAACACTCAGTAGTGTCAGTGGTGGGATCCATGGTTTTGGGAAAAAGTTTTAGAGACATGTAACTGAGAACTGAGTCCAAACACGTGTTTTGTAATTTTTGAGTGATGGTGAGGTTTGAGTAGAGAGTTATGAGTTTTTGGTTTGAGTTATGAGTTTTGAAAATTGAGTTATGAAAACTTAGCTACCTCTAAACCAAACGGGCCCTTAAGTAGGTATAATTAGGGTTTTCTAAATTATTTAATATTATATTATATATGTATATAGGTAGGATTCGAGGCAGGTATTCCTAATACCCGCACCCAACCCAAACCCACTTCGAATTTTATAATTAAAACCCAAACCCAACCCTAATGTTTTGCGGGTTGGGAAAATTTTCCATCCCTAGTCATTTGTACAAAAGCATTAGCAGTTGCAGCCATGTTGCCATTATTAACAAAGACAAGGACCAAAGCATTTGCAGCCAAACCTGAAAAAGTTCTCATAAATAAAAACAAAGTAAAAAACAAAAACTTTATTTTTATAGCTTGACATTCTCGAATTTCCTTTGCCTAAGTTGCCTACGCCTTTTTCTTTCCACTGGTTCCTTTCTTTATGAAAATGGTACAACTTTGCCTTTGTGAATATAATTTATTAAAAACAAAAAAAAAAAAAACCCCATAAAGCTTAGTATTAATCAGGCAAAAGTAATTACTAAAAGGAAAAAAGAAACAAAATTAAAATACAGTAGAAGAAGCGTATAGGTTTCTTCTCTTCCTCACAAGTTTTGAACTCCTTATCGATTTCCCAGGCGCAGAAGTGATGCGGGAAGCCACCGATGGAGATAGGAGACGACAGTGGTTGACAGAGATGGGCGATGGCGATGTTTGCTGCAGGTGCGTGTGGGTGGAGATGGGTTTGGCGTTGAAAATTGGGAGAAGCAGATGGAAATAAGGGGAGGAATTTGGTGGGAGCAATTTTGATTTTGGGATAAGGATAGGGATTTTTTTACACAAAAATAGGAAAATTTTGGTGGGAGTGTTTTGGGATTGTGGCGGGAGTTCGCCAAAGAGGATTTTTTTTTTTTTAATATGTAAATTTAAAAATAAAAAAAAACCCTTCTAACATCATTTTTTAAATGTCCGCTTCTAAATCTAAATAAATTAGTATTGTTTACCATAATAACCACTACAATAAATCAATTTTAGTAACATTTTTTTAAAACCAGTGCAATATTACTCTATATTGAAGTGGTTTTTACAAACATTGCAAATAAAACATCGCAAATTCCCCTGTTTTTTGTAGTGCATATTGGGTGTGACCCAATTGGATACAAAGTGGCTTAGGTGGCTGTTTTGACAATGATTAAAGCTACAATTTGGGTTTTGCGGGTTGGGGTTAGGAAGAAAAAAAATGAAGAGAAAGACCTATCAAGAGATTGGTAGATAGAGTTATGAAAAGATTAAAAAAAGAATATTTATAGGAAGAGGAAAAAAAATAGAAAATAATAAAAATATTTAAATGAAAATTGGAATTCTTGATAGAGTTTGACATAGGTTATATATGAAAAGTAGGTTAATTAAAAGGGCAAAGTTCAGTTACAACCTTACTTACTAAAATAAACACTATTACATATTTTAAAAATCTAAGGACACATTTGGTAGACTGTAATAGACATTGTAATGTAATAGATATTCCTATGGCATAACTATTCAGTTGTTTGGTTATATTTTTATTAAAATGAATAGTTATTCTTTATAAATAGCTATTCTTCAAAATAAAGAATAACTATTATTTATCAAAACTATTGAATATATATTCATTCACCTTATGTAATAATTTTTTTTTTTTAAAATTTCTTAAAAAGCCATTAGTTGCCACATCTTCAAAAGGAAAGAAAATAAATTGTCCTTGTTGTTAATTATTATCCCTATTTTGAACACCCAAAAATTAGTGTATTTTAGGAAATTTGACTTAAAAATGATTTAATTACACATTCTTTTTATACTCTACTAAATTGGGAATGCATATTCAGAATTCTATTCCTAAATGGTCACTAAACTAATGAATAATAATACTTATTACATTCTAACTTAATGTATTCCTTGTAATACTTATTCCTAGTCACATGTAATAATCATTACAGTGTACCAAACGTGTCCTAACTGTTGAATTGCACATTCTTTACGTTCTTAATGCACACGTCAAATTTTGTGTCAATAAAATATTATTTATTATATGATTTATAAATTTATATTTTATGCATAATTTTAAATTACAAAAACTTGCAATTTAAGGCTATTGATCTTTGACCTTTTGGAAATTTTACAAGCATGGAGGATAAAGAAGAAAACACAATTCAATGGTAGATTTGTCAAAATTTACATCAAATAAAAAGATGTTAGTGGAGTTGTAGCCTTAGGGTACAACCAGGTTTGTTGTCAAATGTAGTCCTTAATATAAATAGGAAACTTAGTAGATGCAATAATTGGTTACATTTTTTTGCCAAACAATCAAATAAATGCAACCCAACTTAAAAATTAGGTTTTAAATAATTTTTTTTCCTACTTTCACAATCATTTATTCTTCGTTCACCCTCTCCTTTTTGAAAAATTATACCTTGTTTCGGGTATTTATACTATCTCTCTCATAGCAGGTGGGTCTTGCTGATGTGTGGGACCTACTTGCAGTAAGAGAGATGATGTATATACTAGATATAGGGTATACTATCTCCTTCTTTTCATATACTACAAATTTGTTTAAATTTTCACATTATTGCAATACCACCCCATGTGACTCTATGACTAACATTGAAATAGTCAATTGACTTTTTTAATCACATGTAAACTATGTCAATCCCAAGAACCAACTGGAGGGCCGTGGCAGTCTTACTTTTAGTTTTCCACCCAACCAATAAACTAAAGCCACTAGAGAATGGGCTCAAGCTATACCATCACTACAAAAAAAATTAGTTCTACTGCAGTGGCCACAAAACACAGCAAAATGTCGAAAGGAACGCTGCAAAATGTTTTGCAACGTTTGTTTTTTTTTTTTTTTGGTAGCGATTTTCCTACTGCTACAACAGCTACGTAGCAATTTCCCTATTGCAGCGTTTTTTGGAAGTACTGTAATCAAAACTTTGTTTTGTAGTGTTTTGTTTGCAACATTGCAACAAATAACAAATTTGCAATGGGTTTTTTACAAACACTGCAACAAATTATGTATTGCAGCGTTTTTCAAAACAATTTTGAAAGTATCAAATATTTGTTTTTTGTAATTATAAAAATCATTTTTCCCTACAGTTGATAAAAAAAAAAAAATTAACATTCGACTGCAAAGACTAGCTCATATATAAATTTTAAATACACAATGCTCCAAATATTAAAGAATACACATAAAAAAAATGTCATTTATTCAAAGAATGCAATTACACCATAAAGTTTCACCAATACACCAATGTACAAATATCTATGTTGTGAAATTCAATGATACAAGTTGCATTCTATTCATTCTATCCAAAAGATAAAAAATCAATAGCCTTAGGCTCCAAGTTTAAATTTCAAGTTTTTGTAATCTAAAATTATGCATAAAAAATAAGTTTGTGGATTGAATAGTAAATAACATTTGATTGACATGTGTATTAAGAATATAAAGGATATGCAATTCAACGGTTAGATTTTCAAAATATTAGCCATATTAATTTTTTTAGTGGGAGTTTTAGCCTTAGACTATAACTAAGTTTGTAGCTAAACTTTGTCCAATGATACAAACCCATGGTACCCTTGAAAAACGTCTTGCAAGGTGAGGGTACTCTGGGAGCAGCGGTTTTCTCCTTTAAGGAAAGGGGAGTACGCCTCGGCCGAGTGGACCGGGGCGGAGAAAAGATGGAATCGCCACCTAGATTAGGTCTAGGAACCATAAAATAGCACCCTTACGTGGAAGGACTAATCTTAATACTAGAGTATGGGTTTGAAGTTTAGGTTTGGGAATGGGAAAGTGTTAGGCACCCATCCCTACCCGACCTGTGGGTCGGCTTCTAGTCATTGTGTCTTATGTCTTAATATCATTAAAGGCTCATTCAATATTGTTATCTATACTCACACACACACACACTAGCATACTTCTAGCAATCAACATGGCATCAATCATCCTGAAAACCCTAACATGCATCTATCACAGCAACTCATATCAAGCCCAGCATACATCTATCATGCATATCATATCATCTCATCCAATGCTACAAACAACAAGATATCATAAAGGTACATAGACATGGCAACATCAAAGAAACATGTGATTGCATTCTAGACATCAAGAACACATCATCTAACCAAGCATGTTCAACTCATCATTAAATATATATATCCAATGCATGTTTATGTGGATGCATGACTTACCTTATTGCATTGCAACACCTATGCATCAATGAATGGACATATGAATGCATGTTCATGGTATTAAAGAAAGAAAAGAAAAGAAAACCCTAATCTAGCATGTTAAAAGTGAATAAACAAATGAACAAAGACTCAAAAACATAAAAAGGAGCCAAGACAGAGGCATATGACACAAGGAAATAAAGAAACAGAGGCAGAAAAACTTGAATTAGGGTTTCTGTGCACGCATATGATGGAAATAAAGATGAGTGTAGCGGAAAATAAGTTTTAAACGGATCTACTTCATTCGATATTGATAACACGTACTAAGTGAATTTCAGAATTTGAAAACAAGAGATCGTACCTTGAAGCGGTGAATTTCAAAACCGAAGATTGAAGCACTTAGGACTACTTTTAATCTTCACTCCAATTCCACTAATGCCCAAGATGTGTGGTCTCTCAATTGGTAACAAAAGGGATGAGTAGTGAGTGACAAAAACTCACATGCACACCATTTCAATGTTGTTTTTCACACACAGAAAAATCTGAACGTTTTTCCCTTTATATCTAACCAATTTATCTAATTGGGCTGGCCTTTTGGGCCTTACCAATTGGGCTTAAGTGTGTGGCTTGGAGTGGGACCAAAATGGACCAATAAAACACTAGCTCCAATGGGCCTTGGGCTTCTCTGTCAACTCTTGACAAGTCCAAAGTTACCATTAACTATATTTAATACCACTATATAAATATAGTTGCACTCTAGGTCTTATCTATAAATTATATCCCAAGACTTTATATACATGCAACTCCTTCATAAAATATTCGTAGTAACACAAAGTCATTAATGTAGACTGCCACTTTGTAAATTACTACATCTTAATCCTTGAGTACCCAGTTTAATAGAATACTATAAAGTGCTTCAACATTCTTGTAAGCATTTCCTGTAAGTGACTTTTGTATGTACTACTCCTTAATAGATACTTCTTTAATGTTATTTATTTATTATTTATGAAATCCAATTTCATAAATATATACTTTAGTCTCACTAAAGTGGTTAGGCCTAACTCTCTGAATAACAAACTCATTAAACTTATCTCAAGGGAATACTTTATATCTCCGTTAAGAGACTATGAATTCCATCTTGAAAATA
>NW_027069611.1:373664-513841 GCF_002906115.3 Quercus suber
CATTAAACTTATCTCAAGGGAATACTTTATATCTCCGTTAAGAGACTATGAATTCCATCTTGAGAATACATGTTCCATCAACACTAAATGTGGCTGCCCAACATACTGAGGTTTTGACCATAACTTTTGATCTCACTCCTGATATATCAAAGCAACCTACACCTCATGATCAGGTCCATTATTCTCTCAGGATTAAGAGTTCATGCAAATGTAAGTCGTGAGATTTATTATTTATTTGACAGTCTTTAGGAGAATAATAAATCTCACAGCAGTCCAGCTCAATATGTCTTAACTCTTAAAACATATTAACACATCAACCAGAAGTCACCACTTCCATGATCAAGACAAATCATCATGATTGATATGTTATAGTCTTCGCAGATGAAATGCCCAATTTCATCACCGACTACGAACTATAATTCTGAGTTTACAAAGAACTTGTGATTTATATCTTCTGTGACTCTTCACATAAATCACACACTATGCATCTCATGGACTAAATGATAATGTCCTAATATTCATGTTACCATTATTTCAGATAATAATAAAACAAATTCATTAAACATAATATTAAGTCATACATAATGTCATACACAGTGTCAAACTTAATATCATACATAGCATCGTACAATAGGATTTAAGGGCACTAATTCTAATAGCATATGCATACTTCAAGTCTGCGTGCGCATACAGATTTATGTGTGCATAGGCGTGCCCCCAGAAACCCTAACCCAGAAACTCGGAAACATAGAAAAAAAGCATAAACGAAAAATAGGGAAACTAACAACCTAACATGCTTTAAAACATGAAAACTAAATAAACCTAAACTAAACAAGCATATTAAAACACATATAACAAATAAATCAATTAAGAACAGAAGGAACACAAGTTATAAAAGATCCAAATTAGGGGAGAACCATGAAGAGAGACTCACCTTGCATATGGAACACAACTTCGTTGATATTTAACCAACCCCTTAGTGCCTACAACACAAATATTAAGTTGAGAGAACAAGAAAATTAAAGAATACAATAGTTTTTGATAATCACAACTTAAGAACAAGATTAGTTTTGGAAAAGGTTTTGAGAAATTAAATTGGGAAAATAGTTTCTGCCTTAGAACTAACTAAAGAGAGGTTTTTAATTTGTAAAAAACGAGCTAAGGGGCTATGTGTGAGTTTTGGAAAAGCGAATTAGGGTTTTAGATAAGATGGAGGCTAAAAAATTACTCTCTCTAGTTAGGGTTTTGATTGTAGACATAAGATGAGTATTTATAAGTTAAAATTAGGGTTTTTGAGTGTTTTTAATGATTTTTAGATGTTCTCATGGGTATATGGGCCAGTCCACATCAAAGCATGATATTTCGGGCCCTTAAAATGAAGTTTTAAAAACCCAAAAAATTGGACTGCCTAGTTGGCTCAACTTCAAATGATCATAACTTACTCGATATAAGTCCAAATTAGGCAAAATTTGTGTTCAAATTGAATCCTAGGATGTCTAATTTCTAATGAATAAACCTTACTAAAAAAATTCTTTGTGAATAAAAAGTTATGGTTAAAATAGTGAGCAAACGTCATTTTTCAATATCGGTTTCAAAGCAATTTGAGCACTTTTGAGTTGTGATTACATCCAAACTATTGTGAACTCTTTAATAACCCTTGGTTGACATATGTCAAGCTCATCATTGGGGCCAGGGACCAAAATTTATTAATGGAAACAAAATGCGATGTCTATAGTTGCCCAACAGCGTATATACACATGTTTAAACTTACACTTAAGCAATGTGGAACACTAGAATCATAACATACCACTACGTTTTGCAGTCGACATCCATGATGGCTCACTCTAATGACACTAACCTGTTGGTAGCTCTTTCTCTTTTGACGGCTCCACTCACCTATCAATTATTTTAATCTAACCTCATGGTTGCCCCCTTTGAGATTTGACCACAAAACCACAACTTATTTGATCCCATACTAAATATTAGGAACATATGGGTAGAACTCACCCTTGAGCATTGGCTTACAAGGGGAGGGTGCCCAAGATCTTATAAACACATAACTAAATTTACACTTAATCTATGTTGACAGTAGGATCATAAGCTTATCTATGTGTTTATAAGCTCTTGGGCACCCTCCCATTGCAAGCTGGTTTTCAAGGATGAGTTCTACCCATGGGTTCCTAACATTTGGTATCAGAGCCAATCAGCATGTTCAGTAATCAGGCGTAGCTTATTGAGTATGGGATCAAATAAGTTGCAGTTTTGTGGTTGGATCTTGGAAGGGTCAACTTAAAGGCTAAATTAAAATGGCCTACTAAGTCATTGAATAATTAGTAGGTTAGTTGAGTTGCCAAAAAAAAAAAAGGGCTACTATCGGGTTAGTGTCGATAGAGTGAGTCATTATGGACATCGGTTATGGAGTGTGTTAGTATGTTATGATCCTAGAATCTCACATGGATTAAGTGTAAGCTTAATCATGTGTTTATAAGCACTTGGGCACCCCATCCTTTTGCAAGTCGATTTTTAAGGGTGAGTTCTACCCATGAGTTTCTAACATCCGATGGTATATTAAATTGGATTTTTTACCATAATTTATTTATTTTATTGAAATTAGTAATCAATTGCAGATAATTTATGTTGGTACCGTATTTTGTTCGACCTCAAATCTGGTTGGGAAATCAAGTTTTAAATCAAAATCTCGGGAGCTTATTTTAACATGACATTAAACATATTGAAATTTTCTTCATTTTAATATCCAAAGACAAAATCAGGCTTGAGTTGATTGAGTTGTTGTGAAAGTGAGAAATTTACTAGTTGCGGATTTGCCATTAAAATGTGCTTTATTTCTTAAATTGACAATTGTTTTCCCTTGAGATGCATTAAAGATCATATCTAACGTATTACTGGAGTCTGCAAGATTGCTCTGGTGAGCTGCATTTGGGATAGAAATTAATCTTGGCACATGATCAGAATTACCATTTGATGTAGGTAGTTAGTAAGATTTATCAAGAAATGCTTGTCACTAGTTTTAATTGGATCTGGCAATTTCACATTTATTTTATTTTAGTCCTATGATGTTTATCACTTTTATGAATTTATCTAACTATCCTAACATTTTATTGAGTATGTTTAAGGTTCGTTGATCATTGGTAAGTGTCAAAACTTAATGGTGGATTGATGAGAAATGTCATGTATTTGGTTCTAGAGTATTCCTAAGTAGCCAATTTTGGACTTGTCTGCCATGTGCTAGCACACAATGCGTGCTTAGACAGTGCACCATTTATGCTTGGACACATACTCCCATGTAAATACTTACTACAGATCTCAATACCCTAGACACAAACCCACGGACTTGGGCATCCTCTCTACCTCTCTCCCATCTCTTCCCACCTCCCTTATCATTCTCTCATCCAAGAACCCCCACAACAGATCCAAGAGATTCCTTAAAAGAAAAATTAGAAAAAATTCCCCCAAAATACCCAGAAAAGCAACCCAAAGACAGTTTGAAAAACTCAGATAAACCCATTCAAAAACCTAGAAAATAGACCTAGAAAAAATAACCCCTTGAACCTACAGAAAACTCGAAGAGAAAAGAAATCCAAAAGAAGCAGATTCAGAACATTAACAGAGAATCTAAACACAATCATTAGCTTCTTTCTTATTTCTTGAATCATTTTTCTTGGTTTTGTTTTAGTTTGAATCTAACTTGTTTATTGTGTTTTCTTTGTAGCTAAACCCTCAAACCCAACGAAGGCATCCATAAGCACAAGATCAGAATCAACAAAAACAACAACAACAACCCACAAGCATCAAAGCAAAAAGAAGAACAAAAAGGAAAACTGAACTGGTAAACCCAAAACCCCTTCCCTTTTCTCTATCTCTTTCCTTTCATAGCATCTCCTTGTCTCACTCACTCACACACATACATGTTGTGACTCTTTGCTTCACACACACACACACACACACACACACACTTTTACATGTTTACAAAGCCTTATGAAAGGTCAATTATGTGTTAAAACACAAGAGTTGTTTAGACCTCCAAATTAAAGATTATGGCTTGATGGATTTTACTCCAACTTAAACTAAGTGTGGAATAGAGTAAATGCGAGTGAACAAACAATAAAACTACTCTAAACCATATTTATCAAAACACAGCAGAATAATAAAAGCTAAAAGAGTAGGGAAGAAGAATGCAAACACAAAATAACATGCTAATGTGTTATCTAAGAGGAAACCGAAGTACTCAGCGTAAAATCTCTCTGCTACCCTCCAAGCGGTAAATTGATCCACTAGACAATCAGTTGGGATACACGAATAGCAAGAGACCTTCCAAGCCTAATCTACCTAGTGCAACTGAGCCCTCCAAGCTCTTACTCCAACAAGGCTTCTCGAAACTGTGTCTTGTCTATCTCTCCGGATTCCGCAATACGCCCGATTGCATCCACTAAAGCTTGGCTTCTTCCAATACTTCCTAGCAGCACCAAAACCTCACTTGACACTCAAAATGGATGTGGCAAGTGTTTGGGCTATCAACCTTTCAAGGATATGAAAATGGAGAGGTAGGAGTTGAGGAAAACCACAATCGATTGTGTAGAGAATTGTGGCTATAAAAATCTCTCACTCTCAAGGGTTGTGGCTAAGGTTTTCTCTCTGAGAAGCACTCCTTAACATTTGTGGGTAATGTGGGTATATATAGTGTGATTAGTGGGTATATATGTTTTGCAGGTATCTCGCGGGAAGGCCTTACCCACGAGACACTCGTGAAACCCAGCTGTCATCATCTGTCATAACTCTTCGCATTCCAATCATGTGCTGAGCACATGCTTCACTTCACGAAAAGGCTTCTCGCGAGCTACTCGCGTAAACTTCTTACTCTTCACTTTGCCTTGAGTCTTCACACTCTCTCTCACACACAACCCTTACAATGAAATCCCACATAAAATACAAGGTACATAAGATTGAACATAATTACAATCAAATTTGGCACAGAATTAAAGCCAACACAAAATAGTTGTAAATCAGAACTTTACAATCTCTCCTTTTGGCTATCTCGTGACAAAACCCCTAAAATAAACTCTAGACTTAAACATGAGTTTGGGAACAGTGGCAAAACTCACTTTCACCTAATCTAGAAGTTGTGAAGCACTTGCATGTATATACTTGTAACCTGAAACACTCGCACACAAACAAAACTTTCATTAAGCTCATGACAAGTTGAATACATGGTACGTATATAAGCAAGTAAAATGTGATCAAGGTAATAAACATTATATAAACAATTAAGCATATCTTGATCATACAAGAATAGTCATTAAAGAATGACTACAATGATCATTTTGCTAGAAATTGATCATCCAGACACACAATGCAATTAAGAGCAATGCACATATCAATTGCATGTCCAACACATAACCAATGCAACATATAAGAAGTATTTGCATCAAGGATACAAGATCGAACAAGGGTACAAGTGTATTGTACTCAAGATGAATCAACAACATCTAAAAGTACAAAAAATGCTACAAAGCAATGATATAAACAAAGTACTGAATATTAAACTAACATTAAAAAAAAGTACTTAAAGTTTAAAAAAAAAGCAATGTAAATATAAACAGATAATTTGAAACAGAATGCCTAATGTTAGGCTGGCTTGGTCTCCAATGCTTTCCCCCTATCACTACACTCTCCCTATCAATAACCATCTCCCCCTTTTTGTCATGGAATAGCTAGTTTCCTTGTTCTTCTAGCTTCCTCTGAATTTGGTCCAACTGAGTCTGGAGAGATGTGATCTTCGTGTCAAAGTGAATGTGTTGGGAGTGCATGATGGTAGCTAGTCTGGATATTTTAGTGTTGATCTCTTAGAGAGTGGCCATGATGTTGTCTAGCTTTTCATCATAGGTATGTGAGCTAGAGCTAGAACTACACTAAAGAGCATGGCTCTCATGCTTGGTGCTTTTTTGAGTGGGACCTATACTTGCATTGAGAGTGCGGATGTTTATCGGACTTGGCTGTGGGTATGAGTGCTCATCTACTGAAGGATGCAAGGCTTTGAGCTTCAAAATTTTTGAGATAAGGCGGCAAGAGGGAAGACAGTTCCTTGAAGTAGTCCTTTCAATTGTTTTTGCCAAGATGTGGAAAATGTGAAAGTACACATCAATCTCTTCGTCAGTGATCAAATTGTGAAGGAACAATGCTTGATTGAGATTCATGTACCCGGTGCTTGATAATAGGTAGAGGTTGTGAAACATGATCGTCGTGAGTAGCCTCAGTTCGGGAGATAAGGATGCCACACTTACTGATTTCCCATTGGATAAGAACTCTAAGTTATCTCCAAAGGCTTCTCGGAGAACTTCCTCTTCCAAATTCAAGTCGTCATATACCGGTGGTTTTGGAAACATCAGCCGGTTGATGCATAGGATCTCCACCAGATAAACTGGTGTCACTGAGAAACTCTTTCCCCTAACCCAGCATTTGAGCTCATCCCCTTCAAAAATAGCATTAGCATAGAACTCTTTCACCATGTTCTCGTATGCATCATCAAGGTTGGAAAGAAGGTAGTTCCAATCCTTAGTGGCAAACCATTTAGGGACTTTTGCTTCAAGAAGAGACGCCTGATCAACAATCCTTTCAACCAACAATGGAGCTTCTCTAAAATAGTTCTCATAATCCTAAAATGCAGCATAGGATCTAAACTTGTCAAGATCTAAAGCTCTGGTCAGAGATCGAGATCTCTTCGACCTTGGGGAGAGGTTATCAACATCAATTACTGGTTCTTTGCCTTTGCTAGAACCTCCTTTCACAAATGACCTCATGAATGGAGACATCTGCACAAATAACATAAACCAGAGAAAACAAGTGCAAAAACACAAAACACGAACATAAACTTGATTAATGTTAATTTAGTCCAAAACATAAGCACAAAAACTTAAGACAGAACACAACAGTGTCAACTTAACATGATATAAGTGCTAAAACATGTAATTATCATTAAAATGCCAAAAAAAAAATGACAACTGTGCATGTGCGTGCATTAAGTGTGCATGAGGTTTGCATGAGATGATGCATGGCAAGGCATGATGAAGTACATTTGGGTGTGTGTAAAACACACAACCTATGATCGAAACATGATAAACAAGTTCAATCAAGGTTAATCCCAAAATTTAGAACTCATTGGAGTCCAAAACAACTCAAAAATGTCACTTGAGCATTTTATCAAACACTTGATATGCAACACAACATGTGAGCAATGCAGGAACATGTGAAAATCTGCCTAAATACATGTTAAAATTGCCACATGGGGCCAACACAGTCACAAATAAGTCAAATAGGACACAGCCCAATCAAAAATTTGAAATTTTTTTGACCAAAATTAAGGTTCCCAACCCCTTTCTCAAAAATTCCTAAATCAAGTAAACCTAAGAAATTTCTACAAAATCTGAGAGAAATAAAGAAAAGATTGTTAAAAACATACCTTGGAGAAGATTATGCAGTGATTGAACTTGAAATTGCTTGGGTTTTTGAGTGAAAAAATGTTTGGGATTGAGTGAGGCACGAGGAAGGCAATAAGAGGGAAAAAATAGGATGTGTTTGAAAATCTGTCATATCAGCCCTTTAAAACTGAAAACACGCATTTTTCACGGGTTACATACTCGTGAAGAATGCATCTAAAGCACAAAACATTTTGCAAGAAGTCTTTAGTCACAAGACAGTCGCGAAAGTCTTTGTCTGAATTTTGTGTTTTCATGTTTTGCCTTAACCTATTTTCGCGGGAAGAACTTAGTCGTAAAATTCTTGTGAAAATGTCTCTAATGAAGTTTTTGATGAACAACATGAAAATGCAATTTTAACAAAAATTAAAACACGAAAGCATAAAAACACTTTGAAAAACATATAAAATACTCAAAAATCTTTTTAGGTTTGATCGACAAGCAATTGAGCATAAACATCACATTTGATCATGTACAATCACACAAATGAAATAAGCATTTATTGAACAAAAGTCTTGTGTATTGTGTGTGAGTATCAAATGTGGAATAGTCCTTAGTCTAGAGTGAAACTTTAATAATCAATTCAATCAAGTCATACACAATTGGTACTAGGTCAAGTGGTTTATCTCAATGACAGAAATAAACATATATGACCTCCCACAAAAAAATGATTACATATCTTTGAAGCTTTTCATTTGGCTTCTTTACAATTCATAACATATGATCATTTTTGAACAGTACATCTCATTTTGAGATTAGTACTTGAAATTTTTGATATTTCAATATTGAAAGTAAGCCTTTGGCTTTTTTTTTTTTTTTTTTTTTTTTTTTTTTTTTTTTTTTTTTCTTNATGATAACTCTTTATCATTGGTTCAAAACACCAATCGGTTATTGGTGTAGGCGGGGATTTAACTTTAAATCTCTTATTTAACCATCAGAATTTTACAAATTGAGCTTAATTTTGTAATTTAATGCTTGTTTTGTTATTTGGCTTTCTTATACTAAATTTTAATATCTTATAATTGATATGTATAATTTTTGGGAGTATTGTATCATTGATATAAAGAGATCCACTAAAAATAAACATAAAAAATATAGTATTATATCATTATTTCAAGAAAAATTGAAAAAAAAAATAGTCACATATCTATATATATATATATTGTTGGATAAATATATGTTTGTATCGTATACAAAACATACGCAGCGAAAAATTATTGTATCTACTTTATTCGTAATTTATAACATGTACTATGTAAATTTCAGAATATAAGAACAAGATAGTGTACCTTGGTGTAGTGAAATTCAAAAACCAAAGATTAGAAGTATTTGAGAATATTTTTAATCTTCACTCCAATTCTACTTGTGCTCAAGAAGTGTGGTCTCTCAATCAGTTTATATATGTATGTTCAAGGGAGAATAAGGGAGTGTCTAACACTCGCATACAAACCATTTTATTCTCTTTTAAAATTTTGTATGTTTCTCTCCTTATAACTGATTATCTAACTAGACTGAACTTTTGAGCTATTCAAATTGGGCTTTACTATGTGGCTTGAAGTGGGACAAAAAAGGAATAAATAAGACTCTAGCTTTAATGGGCCTTGGACTTTTCTGTTAACTCTTGACAAGTCCAAAGTTACCATTAATTATATTTAATACAACTATATAAATATAATTGCACTCTAAGCCTTAATAATAAATTATATCTCAAGACTTAATTATACATGCAACTCCTTTATAAAATATTCATAGTAATACAAAGTCATGAATGTTGATTGCCACTTTGAAAATTACTACATCTTAATCCTTAAGTACCCGGTTTAATCCTTTAAGTTATTCATTATATATTTATAAAATCTAATTTCATAAATATATACTTTAGTAACTCCTTACTAAAATAGTTAGGCTTAACATTCTGAATAACCGAACCCATTAAACTTATCTCAAGGGAATATTTTATATCTCCGTTAAGAGATTAAGAATTCCATATTAAGAATATATGTTCTATCAACACTAAATTTGATTGCCCAACATACTGAAGTTTTGATCGTGACTTTAAATCTCACTCCTGATATATCAAAGCAACTTACACTTCATGATGAGTTTCATTATTCTTTTGAGATTAAGAGTTCATGTAAATAGAAGTCGTGAGATTTATTATTCATTTGATAGTTGTTAGAATAATAAATCTCACAGCGGTCTAGTTCAATATGTCTTAACTCTTAAAACATATCAACATATCAAGATAAATCATCTTAGTTGATATGTTATACTTTTTACAGATAAAATACCCAATTTCATCATCGACTATGAGCTAAAATTCTGAGTTTACAAAGAACTTGTGATTTATATCTTCTGTAACTAAATCATTTAAATCACATACTATACATTTCATGGATTATATGATAATGTTTAAATATTCATGTTACCATTATTTTAAATAATAATAAAACAACTTTATTAATCACAATATTAAGTTATACATAATGTCATACATAACATCATACAATAAGATTTAAGGAAACTAATCCTAATATATATATATATATATATATTAATAGGAAAAACTCAGTGAAAATTCAATTAAAATTTCAAATTAGAGTCAAATTTTGCGTCATGTGTCCTAAATTATTTATTTTTAAAGAGAGTTTTATTTCCTAATTTTAAAATAAAATGTAAGGCCATATCATAAATATTCATCCAAGTGAGTTATTGAGTACATAAACTAAAGAGTTTAGAATAAATGAATCGTAGCAAAAAAATGCTTCATAATAACAAAAATTAAGAAGTAATTAAAAAAAATAGACAATTTACATTTTTTGCTTAATAATATTCTTACAAGCTTTTTAAAGAGACAACAAAATATGAGAATGACTATCAATAATATTTAAATTATATAAGAATGACACTTATGTAAATATGTTAAAAATTGTAGGTCTTATCTAATTAGACCACATGAGGGAACTTTCTTTCTCTTCAAATAAAATAATAATACTTTTACTTTTCAACTTAAAAAAAAAAAAAAAAAAAAAAAAACACACACACACACACACAAATATACCAAATAAATAATTATATTCTTTTATATATTATTTAAAATATGTTATTTGAAACATGGTGCGAAACAAAATTTTTGCATGATGAATACTTTAAACATGTGTTTTTACAATAATTTTTAAACCACAATTTTCACATAATTTTGAATAACAATACCTGAAATATGCTATCAAACAAGCTCTTAGTTTTGTATAAACTGAAAACGTGACTTTAAATCACATTTTCACTTTTAAAAATGCAACTATGTAAGTGTGCAACACACTGTGCAAGAGCTTTTAACTTTTCCTGTTTTTCATATCTCAGCACCAAAAAAGAACAATAAATAAACGATATCAACAATATTTAAGAGATAGCAAAAACTAGTCATTATTGGTAAGGTAATGCTAATTCGTATCTAGAAGTTTTGTGTTTCTGAAAATTTATGGCAAGAATGACGTCGTAATCATCCATCACATGGTACAATGTAGTTTTAGTGAAATGAGAAAAATATAGATAATATATACTATAAACGCCCAAGAGTCCAAGTGAAAATGTAGATATACAATCACACTTAATTTTCAAATTATGAACAATATCCATGTTTCTAAAAAAAAAAAGAGAACAATATCCAAGTAACACATTCGGCATTAAGTACTCCTTTATTCAAATGTGGTTTCTTTAAGGAAAGTATACAACCAAGTCCAACCTTCTCTGAGATTCTTCAATCATTTTCGTGTGTGATATATATATATATATATATATAGAGTACAATAGCAACAACACAAGAAAAAATCATTATTTAATTAGTACTGAGGTACTTTTGAATCTCGGACTCATCACGCCCATAAAGAATGACCTTCAATCCATGCTTCATGTACATAGTTAATGCTAGCTTTGGTTCCACAGGATGATTCTCCACCACTTTAACATGATAGCGATAAATGACAGAAGCAGCAACGAATTTCATTTGATAGTAAGCAAAATCTTTTCCCAAGCAAAGGCGAGGGCCACCATTGAAGGCTGTAAACTTGTAGGCAGACTCACTGATGAACCTCCCATCTCTTAGCCATCTCTCTGGCTTAAACTCTCTACAGTCCTTTCCCCATATGCCTTCCATTCTACCCATTGCATATATTGCATAGATCACTTTTGTTCCTTTCTTCAATATTGTCCCATCTGGAAATATGTCATCTTCAACAACCTATTCGTTGACATATATATATAAATAAGAATGCTATATCTTTGAATTCAACCAAGGAACCAATTACAGAAACTTCTACGTATCCAAACAAAGTAACTGTACATGTGTTTGGTGACCGGTTCCGAGTACAAGCAACTAGTTGTTGACTGCCTAAAAGAAGTTGTTTGTACTCAATACATGAGTCTATTTATTATCCAATATAGTCCTTGTAGTTTCTCATAAAATATATATATTAACTTGTTAAAGGATAATATTCAATTTATAAATAAGATTTTTAAGCTTATAAAATATCATGTCATTTAAAATTTTAAATACCTTAAATCAAAGTTATAAAATAAATTCATTTAAAAGAAAAAAAAAAATATGCGCGCTTTTCAATTCTTCAGGTTTAAAAAAGTAACATGATGCTATTCAAAAGGTAGCCAAGAACTGGTTCGCTCCAAGAAAGACATTCCCCACATCCCAACTATCAATTTATAATAAAGAAAAAGGGTAAAAAAATAATTATTGCATTAAAAGAAAAAAAATTTTTTTTTCTCAATAAGATAGTTACCTCCTTGTGATCGACTGGCACTGAAGGATATAACCTGAGAGCATCGGATAGAGCAGCCTGTAAATAATCCATCTTCTTTATCTCCTCTGGTCGGAAGATCACACTTTGGCACTCTCCTTTTTTTACCTCCTCTCTTTCACTCACGATCCCACATATCTCTTCAAGAATTCTTTCCTCCACCATCGGATTGTGATGAAGCAGCCAGAAAAACCAGCTCAATGCCACCGAAGAAGTGTCTCTCCCAGCAAGTATAAAGTTCACGCAAATATCCCTCAAGAACCTGTTCGAAAAGGGGTGTCCATCCTCATCTTTCAGCCCCATAAACACTGTCAGGAGGTCGGACCTTTTCTTCGACATATTATTGTCAAATTGCAAAGAGAGCTCCTTCTTTCTTGTCCGAATCACATCGTCAGCAAACTCATCTACTTCTTTTATTGAATTCTTAAGCTTCTTCTCCATCCCCAAGTTGAAATATCTCATGATCTTCCATATACATGTTGGTGTCACAAAACGTAGCACCGTGGCTTCTGTTGCGTCCTCAAAGGCTTTAGCAAATGGTATTTCAGGCAAACCGGGGCGTAAACAACCAGGATCAACCCCAAATGCTATCATGCAGACATTATCAAAAGTTAGCCGTAATAAAATGTCTTGGAGATCAATAGTAAGGGACTGTTTGATTGAATTCTCTAACACAGGAAGGAGCCTAGAGTGAACAAGTTCAAGCAATGACTCGGTCGTCAATTGCCTGAACTTAGCTGAGTGGAATTCAATGCTTGCTGTCTTCCTTTGTCGTTGCCAAGTTTCATCGTCAGCACTAAATATCCCGTTACCAAGAAGATCACGAACAGTGTCTCGAAAGAATGGTCCTTTAGGGAAATTGGGGAACTTGGTCTTGAGAAGATGCTCTATGTTACGAGGGTCCGAGGTGACAACACAGTTGAGACTACTAAATGAAGGGCCTTTGAACACAAATGTTCCATTTTGATTGATAAGAATGCCAGTCATCCAGTCATACATATTGTCTCGAAGGCCACTCACCAAGGAAGGTAACATTCCTAGGACTGGCCAAATAGGTAGGCCATGATGCTTCTTTTGCCTTAGGGAATGAATGGCTATGAAAACAAAAAGAGCAATGAAAAGCTCTATAATTTGGACATGTTTCAAGAAAAAGAGGCGTCGGGAAACGAAGTTTCCGGTGGAAAGTTCAGCAGAGGCGGAGAAGGAGGAGAGATTGGTAGGGTTGATCATGGTGTTGGGATGATAATTAGAAGAAATGTGAGATTGCATGCGCTTATTAGTTAGTTTGGGGGGCGGTGATGATCACGTGTTATATGGGGGTGCTCCTTGTGTTTCTTGGCGTGCATGTTCATAAGCAATAGCGTTATGATTTGGTGAGCTGAAATTAATGTGGTTCTTTTATGTTACGACTACTAAACCAATCATATGGTTGTTTCTTAAGAAAGGGGCTTTTGCATTTTGGGAAATTCCTTGTATATATTGCGAATGTTGGTTTGTAATTTTCGCTTGCGTGTCAAATTTAAAGTTACATATAGAATAAGATTGGTCTAAAAGCCCTTTAAAGGAACGAGATTATTTATTTTGGCGGATAGAAAGTGGGTACGGCCGATTACCTATATTCAAACACTTTAATTTTCCTAAGTTTCCAAATCCACCTTTTATATTATTATTATTATTGTTATAATAACTAATAGCTAAAATTACGGGTGGTATTAGGGTGACCAACCCATCACAATACGTAGTCTGGGCAGCTGAAACCTGGGCTTTATTGACGCTTGTGTTGTGTCGGCAAACTTCAAACCCTTAAAAGAAATGATATATTTACAATATTTTTATAATATTTTTACAATAAATTCTAAATTGCAGTTTGTTACTAGTTTCCATTATTGAGACAAAAAAGTAATCTTAGTGTTAGGTTCAAATTTGAGCTAATAACAACTAACCACCGCTGATTTGTTGTGAAAATGTTATAAAAATATTGTGGACATAGCATCTCCTTAACCTTAATTACCCCTCGGTTCCTTAATAAATAAATTTCAGGTTGACGTGTGGAAGCACCAAAACTTGTGCTATTGCTTAACAACAACCCCAATCAAATTTATTAAAGGAATCTTGTTAAATAAAATCAAATCAAATTCTTATAATTGTAATTACTAGGGACGGAGCTAGGACTTGAAGTTAGGGGGTAGTTTTGCTGTTGATTGCGTGCGGTAGCTCTAGCTTCCGACTCAGTTGCTTAACAGCTAATGGTTTTTTTTTTTTTTTTTTTTTTTTTTTTATTTTTTTTTGTGTGCTTTTTTTTTTTTTTTAATATGTGCATCCAGGTATGGACAAAATTATTTTGTTTAAAAAATTTTTAAGGGTCAAGTTGTTTGTTTTGGGTAAAAATGGTTGATTGAGTTTAATTGTTTTTAGCTTTACTATTGGTAATTTTTATTATTGAATAATTTTTTTGGGCTTATTTATTTTGCTTTAGATTTTAGATCTGACCTTCAAAATGAGGAAAATGCTAGAATTACCAACTGTTTTACAAATTATTAATGTGGTGAGTGGTTATTAGTAAGTAAAAATGTGATGTAAGTGAGGGCCCAGATGCAAACCATTAAAATTTTACTACCACAACAATTTGTAAAAATGTTATAGAAAATTTTGTGGCTAGAGTAGTACTCTTAAAAAAAATCAAATGATAATGTTAAGGGGGGTAAAGTGTGATTTTATAGAACAAAATTGCTAATATTGGTGCCTATGCATATATTAATCTAAAAAAAAAAAAATTAGGGGGGGCCATTGGCCCCCCTAGTCCAAGTCTCCTTCCGTCCCTGGTAATTATCATGCATTTTTGTTATAAATGGTCGGGTTGGTCTCCTTTCTGGCATGCTATGAGTTGTTTTTCAATCATATTGTTAAACAAATTGCTAACCTATGTTTTGTACGGAATAGTTAAATAGAAATTAACTATAGTTATATTATTTAGGGTATTGACTTGAAAATATATCAAAATAAAACCATTTGTTCAAAATAAAAAAAATTTTAAAAAAAAAGTTCATATAAAAAAATAGATAAACTTGTGAAGACCAGCCAACATTCTAAACATAAATTATGCTAATAAAATGGATGGATATCATATATAGGTTATCAACCTGTTTGAAGTACCAAAAATTTACCTTTGTGGAGGATAGGGTCAGAGAACCTAATGTTGCATGTTCAGAGAATACATTTTCGATAGCATTGGCTTCTATTGGGTCACCTGAATAAGGGATTTAGAGACAGGGCCACATGCATCAGTTTGAGCAATGTTATTTTAATGACCACGTTAGTGTTTTTCTTTTATGTATTTATTAAAATACTAATGTGGCATTTTAAAATATTAGTTTAATGACAACGTTAGCTAAATACTTAGCCACGTCAGCATTTAACATGCCAACTGTGCACTCTATCTACCACGTAGAAATTTTCTGTTAATGGGTTGACGGCAAGAACCAAAATGGGCACGATTTTTCGTTTTCAGAGACTAAGATAGGCGAAAAATCAAATTAGGGACCAAAATATGAATAGGCCCAAAACGTAAGAATTAAAAGTGCATTTTCAACTTGTGTGTGTGTGTGTGTGTGTTTTTTATAATTTTTTAGTGATGATTATATAGTAAAATAATACTATTTTATTTAGGGGGGAAAAAAAAAAGACAAAAGGACAAAGAAATGGGCCTGTAGGAGAAAAAGAAAGAAAAAAAAAAAAAAAGAATAAGTTAGAGAGAGTTTAGTCTTATTAATGAGCCCCATGATTTCCAATTTATTTACAAAATGATCATTTAGTAACATCACTTGAAAATCAACTCAAACGCTTTTAATCAAATACCCTTACCAAACACTTTTATTTATTTTTTTCAGCTATAGTTTTTAGTATCTAAAAACTATTGTTTAAGATTTGCTACAGGCCCATCACATTTGGAAAGACAGTTCGTGAAACATGGAACCTTAGTAGCTATAGCCTATACGCTATACCTGCTGACAAAAAATGCCGCACCGAAACCCATCAACCTATTGGAAGTCGTTGGAAAACCGGAGGTGGACTGAGTGAGTTATGGCCCGTGAAATGAAAACTATGGATTTGGTGAACAGCGAACAAAGTCCACAATCCATTATTACCAGCTATACTCTACATCACCAGACTCGATGGGCCGAACCTCTCTCTTCCCTTTTTCTAGTTGTTTTAAGATTTGTACTTGTTAGTCCTCACACCTCATCTCATCTCATCTCATCTCATCTCATTATTTACCCATATTTAAGTGAACAAGATCTGAGGTTCTCCCACCAATAGAACTTTTTCCCCCTCACAACATAATCAACATTTTAAAAAAAAATTGTAGCGTATTCCGCTTTTTTAAAATCAAAATTACTAAGATACTCTTTAGGTAGAAAATCTAATGCTAAAAGTTAAATAAATAAAAAAAATTAAAAAATTGGATTACACTTTTGATCCTTAAGTTTGTGGTTGTTTTTCTTCTATTCCTTTTAAGTCTGAAACATTTTAATTTGATCTACAAATCATTTCATATGTGTCTGTGACTAATATGACAATTAAATGAGACAAAGAAATGACATCATTTTGTTGAAACTTTTTAATCAAAATTATCTAATCAAAATTATTAAGATATTATTTTTAGGTTGAAACTTTATTACTTAAAAAAAAAAAAAAAAAAGAGAGGAGAGGAGAGGACACCTTGCATCCTACCGTCACTTTGCATGTAATGTGCGTCGATGCCTTGTGGCAATTCGACCACCCATCATGGTGACGCTTGGTGCGCGCCTGAAGCGTACAGGCTTGAGAGCTCGGGTGCTGCAGAGGAGGGTTGTACCTCTAGTGTGTGATTGGTAAATGGGTCAATTTTAATAAGGTTACCAAAGATAAGTGAAGTCGCCACCAATCATTAGGTTTTTTCTAAGGTGTGATTAGTCACCTAAATCTATTTGATTTTATTACCGATCCTAGGGTAAGAAAAAGGTTGTTTTTCCTAATCTAATATGGACGAATAAAAAATCTTGATTCTTTGAGTTCAGAAATCTGGTTACATGTGAGGAAGGTGTTAGGCACTCCACAACGCCTATCCATAGATAGTCTTTTGTTTTGGTGGAATATTAATTTTCGGATATTGGCAATTGAAAACAAGCTATTGGTATTAGCTTTCGGGGCTTTAATTAAATTGGGCTTTGAGGTTTGGTTACAAAAAGGGTGTGATCTTGATCAATGCTTCCTAGTGTGTTTGGAATTGTTGCTGAATTTCCACGACAAAAATCTGGTAGCATTTCGCCTTATTTCATGGTGAAAATCTAGCAGCGCTTCGCCTCAAGTGCATCATAGCACACAAAACACTATTCTCACCAAGTTTTCACTATGAGAATACAATAACAAAGGTGCCCCATTTTCATGGTGAAAATCTGGTAGAGTTTTTTGTTTGGTGCACAATGGCACACTAGCAGGATTTCGTGCCTATGTATACGTGCCAACATGCTAGTGCTAGGATGAGTCAGAGCCCCTCAAAGTATCAAACATATTGATGCGTGTCGCATACATGGGAAAACTAATGTCACTTGGTGACATGGATTGAGACGATCATACCGCGATGATTGTGCACAAAATATAGTGTGAATATGCACCTACAGCAATTGCCGTCACTTGGTGACATGGATCATGACAATCATACCGTGATGATTGTGCATAAAATATAGTGTGAATATGCACCTATAGCAATTGCCTTGGTTACATACCCACACTACAAGGTTAAGAGCACTCATGGCTAAAGAGGGTCACTCACGTAGCCACGAGGGTCCATCATACAAAGTGCACAATCACCCATATACAGGCCTATGTAGATATACCAAGGGAACGTGGCCTAAGCAAAGTGCAAGAAAGATAAAGGGTACACAGAGAGGAAAACCTAATACAATGGTCCAGAGAAAAGGCTAAGAGAGAGAGAGATGTAACCATTCGGGGAGGCTATGCCTCATAATCTACTAAACATTACCCTTTTGGGGCTTGTGTCTTCTTGCTTGCATCCTTGCCCTTGTTGCTTGCACCTAGGAGGAGGTCGTGCCTTCGCCCCAAGTATCCTCGTTCCATGTGTGTACATGCAATAAACAAGGAAAGCAACCAGCAAATAAGCAAAGGAGATAACAAAGAGGTAAAGAGAGCATGCAAAGAGACACACTAGCAAAGAGAGCTAAACGGGGGCAAACAAACATGTTAAGCACACGAAAGGGCAAACAAACAAGTTATAAAAAAAAAGGGGTATCCTAGGAGGACATATGTAGGTTTGGATTGGAGTATGGATGACATCCGTGCCATCAAGCAAAATTCCTAAAAGGGATTTGGGGACTCGTGTATCAAAGACGGGTGAGAACCCGCACGAGATAGTAGGAATTAGGCTTGATGACATTAGCAAGCAAGGACTCATGCATGAACATATAGGCAAATGTGCAAAGATGCAAAGAAGTAAAGAAAGCCAAATAGGTGGCATAAAGCAAGCATAACAACACACGGAGCGGAGAAAGGGTACGTGTCAAACAAACCAATATCATGGAGATGTATCTCACAAGCGATTATATCCAAACAAGCCACAAGAAGGATAGATGCAACCACACAAGCAAGTGGCCCCAAAGACCGAAAAGTACAAGCCCACGAAGGGTACAAAGTATTGCAAAGCTTAGATCTAGACAGGCAAACATGAATGTAAAGCATAGAAGCAAGCAAGCATATACATGCATAAAGGAAATTATCCAAACCCTTTGTGTAGGCCTAGACCACAAGATCTAGATCTACACCCTACCTAAAGGGCCAAAACGCAAGAATGAGACATATCAAGAGACAAAAAGGCTACAGAAACACATGGCATAGCAACCAACATGTAAATTGTGGTGGGACTTTTTGTGTTGTTGGGATTTGATTTCTCTTACTGTACTATGGTTTGTGGGTCTGAGGTAAGAGAGTTGGGGCTGGCCTAAATGAAATACACTTTAGGCCAGTTTATGCACAAGTCGAGCTGTCCTGATACAGACACATTTTGGAAGGGGCATTGCAGGCTGAGTGTACGGCATGTTGTTGGAAAAATACATGTTTGTATCGTATACAAGACATACATAGTGGAAAATTAACGGATCTACTTCATTCACAATTGATAATATGTATTATGTAAATTTCAGAATATAAAAAGAAGACAGTGTACCTTGGTGTGGTGAAATTCAAAACTAAAGATTAGAAGTACTTGGGAACACTTTTAATCTTCACTCCAATTTCACTTGTGCCCAAGAAGTGTGGTCTCTCAATCAGTTTATATGTGTGTGTTCAAGGGAGAATAAGAGAGTGTCTAACACTCACATACAAACTATTTCATTCTCTTTCAAAAATTTTGTATATGTCTTTCCTTATAACTGATTATCTAATTGGACTAGCATTTTGGGCCATTCCAATTGGGTTTTAGTATGTCGCTTGGAGTGGGACCAAAATGGAACAAATAAGACACTAGCTCCAATGGGCCTTATGCTTTTCTGTCAACTGACAAGTCCAAAGTTACTATTAATTATATTTAATACCACTATATAAATATAATTGTACTTTAGGCCTTATTAATAAATTATATTCAAAGAATTTATTGTTCATGCAACCTCTTCATAAAATATTCATAGTAATACAAAGTCATAAATGTAGACTATCACTTTGAAGATTACTACATCTTAATCCTTGAGTACTTGGTTTAATTCTTTAAGTTATTCATCATATATTTATGAAATTTTATG
Source organism: Quercus suber (assembly GCF_002906115.3). Classification (NCBI taxonomy): domain Eukaryota; kingdom Viridiplantae; phylum Streptophyta; class Magnoliopsida; order Fagales; family Fagaceae; genus Quercus; species Quercus suber. The sequence continues at coordinate 393,753 of NW_027069611.1, forward strand.
AAATCCAATTTCATAAATACATACTTTACTAACTCCTTACTAAAGTAGTTAAGCCTTTTGAATAACCAAACCCATTAAACTTATCTCAAGTGAATATTTTATATCTTAGTTAAGAGATTAAGAATTCTATCTTGAGAATATATGTTCCATCAATACTAAATGTGGTTGCCCAAACATTTTGAGGTTTTGATCGTGACTTTAGATTTTAGTCCTAATATATCAAAGTAACCTACACTTCATGATCAAGTCCATTATTCTCTTAAGATTAAGATTTCATGTAAGTAGAAGTCGTGAGATTTATTATTCATTTGACAGTCATTAGGAGAATAATAAATCTCACAGCGGCCTGGTTCAATATGTCTTAACTCTTAAAATATATCAACATATCAACTAAAAGTCTCCACTTCCATGATTAAGACAAATCATCTTAGTTAATATGTTATAGTTTTCGTAGATAAAATGCTCAATTTTTCACCGACTATGAATTAAAGTCCTAAGTTTACAAAGAACCTGTGACTTATCTTCTGTTACTAAATCATATAAATCACATACTATGCATCTCATGGACTATCTGGTAATGTCCAAATATTCATGTTACCATTATTTTAAATAATAATAAAACAACTTTATTAATCACAACATTAAACCATACATAATGTCATACATAGTATCATACAATAGGATTAAATGACACTAATCCTAACAATCTCCTACTGATCTAACTCCCAATCCCTCCAAATGTGACTCAAAAGTCCTTTGGGGCAAGGCTTTGGTAAAGGGATTGGCTAGATTATTTATACTATCAATCTTTGCTACTACTACATCTCCTCGAGCAACAATGTCTCGAATGATGTGGTACTTTCTTTCAATGCGATTTCCTTTCTTGTGATTCCTTGGATCTTTGGATTGTGCAACTGCTCTACTATTGTTGCAAAACAATGTGATAGGAACTTGCTCCATTCTCACAACACAAAAATTAGAAAGGAATTTCTTAAGCTAAACAACATCCTTTACCGCTTCACAAGTAGCAACATATTCAGCTTCCATGGTGGAGTCAGCAATACAAGATTGCTTAACACTCCTCCAACTTATGGCTCCACCTCCCAAGGTGAAAACACAACCTGAAGTGGACTTTCTGAAATCAAGATCTGATTGAAAATTTGAATCTATATAACCAATGGGAATCAAATCCTCACACCGGTAAACAAGCATATAATCTCTCGTTCTCCATAGATACTTGAGAATATGCTTTACAGCTTGCCAATGTTTTGGTCTTGAATTTGATTGATATCGGCTCACCATACCAACTGAATAACAGATATCTGGTCTAGTACAAAACATGGCATACATGAGACTTCCCATTGTAGAAGCATAAAGAACTTGTCTCATCATATTTTCTTTCTCAAGAATCTTAGGCCTTTGGTCATTAGACAGAGGAACTCCATGTCTGAAAGGAAGTAATCCTTTCTTGGAGTTTTGCATGCTAAACCATTCTAGAACCTTATCTATATATCTAGCTTGTGACAAACCTAACATTCTATCTTGTGATCTCGCCAAAGCTTGATCCCTAGAATGAAGTTAGCTTCGCCCAAGTTCTTCATATCAAATTGGCTTGACAACCAAACCTTTACTAATGATATTACCCCTACATCATTTCCAATGGGCAGAATATCATCAACATAAAGTACTAGGAACATTACTACTTTATCTTGATGTCTTTTGTACACACATGGTTCATCAAGATTTTGTTCAAAACCAAATGACTTGATTGCTTGATCAAATTTGATGTTGTCTCATACTAGGCTTACAACCAATCCACAACTTTACAGGTGTTTTAGGAACAGACTTCGAAGGTACTAAATTTAGAAGATACATTGCAGTATTTAAGGCATATCTCCAAAAAGAAATTGGTAGAGTTAAATAACTCATCATGAATCTAACCATATCTAAAAGAGTCGTATTCCTTCTTTCTGCTGCACCATTTTTTTGTGGAGTTCCAAGTGTAGTTATTTGGGATATAATCCCATTTTCAGTTAAGTTATCCTTGAAATCCCCAAGAGGGTATTCGCCACCTCGATCAGATCGAATGGCCTTTATGCGTTTACCTAATTAATTCTCAACTTCAGCCTTAAACTCTTTGAACTTTTCAAAGGCTTCAGACTTCCATTTCATTAGGTACACATAACCAAATCTAGAGTAATCATTAGTGAAAGTAATGAAATACTTATAGCCAACTCTTGCTTGGGTTGACATAGGACTACATACATATGAATGTACTAGTTCTAGCAAATCTTGGGCTCTTCTATCTTTCACATTAAAAGTTCTTTTGGTCATTTTTCCTCCAAACAAGATTCTCAAATTGGAAATCCATCAAAGTCCAATGGCTCTAAAAGTCCATCTTTGATCAGTCTTTGAATCCTTTTGAATTAATATGACCCAAACTCAAATGCCAAAGATATGCATCACTAATAGAAGGAAGCTTTCTCTTTAATGATTTCACATGTGAATTATAATCTAATTCAGAATTATATAATTAATTCTTATCAGGAGTTAAAATATAAAGACCATCAACAATATTGCCCGAACAAATAAACACTTTATCCTTCTTTATTACAATATTGTCTTTCAAGATAGCATAATATCCATGTTTACCTAAATAAGCTGTAGAAATTAAATTTCTACGAACATTAGGTACATATAGACAGTTTTTCAATATTAAAACCCTAAAATCAAAGCATAAATTAAACACTCCAACAGCTATAACTAGAATTCTGCTCCCATCAGCCAAAGTAAGAGACAATTCCCTTTCATTTAGCTTTCTAGTCTCCTGGAACCTCTGTAAAAAATTGCAGATATGATTAGTACAACTTGAATCCACACACCAGGAATCCGTGGGATTTTGCACTAAACATATTTCAAGAAGGAATGAACTTTTCATACCCTTATTATTGGTAGCTCTAAATTTTGGACAATTCCTCTTCCAATGACCTTTCTAGCCACAATGGAAACACTTTTCTTTGGCGTAATCATTTTTCCTTCCCTTGTTGGCAACTCCTAAGGCAATTTTTTTATCATCTTGCTTGGTGAAGTCCTTTTCTACTTCTTCTTCTTTTTACCTTGCCTTTCGACTTAGGTTGAGAAGTAGAAGCTTCAGCCATATTAGCATCAACACTAGATGTACCAAGAATGCCTTCCGCCTCTACCAATTCATTCATTAATTTAGATAATGAATAAATCTTTTTGTTCATATTATAATTAAGTCTGAATTCCTTGAATGATTCTGGTAGTAACTGAAGTATCATATCCACTTAGGATTCTCCATCAATATCGACACCTAAAACTTCTAGTATATTTAAATTAGAGATCATCTTAAGACAATGCTCCTTTACTGAAGTGCCTTTAGCCATTTTGGTATTATAAATTTGCCTCATAATTTCTTGCCTTGCAGAACATTGTTATGAATACTATTTCGAAACCCATTTCGGTTTGTTGATTGGAATGAAATATTTTGGTATCGGATTGGTACCGGACTATTTTGGTGTACAATTTCGGAGTTATTGCATATATATATATATATATAAATTCAATATATTAGTTTTTTTTTTCAACTCCTAGAAAAAGCAAGCATATCTGCATATAGTTATTTTTATATAAAAAATATATATATATATATTTATTTATGGCATTTTTGTAAATAAAGCCAACATTTTGAGTAATTAAAAACATAGAACCTTCCTGAAATTCATTTTCCCATTTCCCAAACCCACCCATGTGAACCACTCTTTCCCACCTTTCCAATATATTTCAATTATCTCTCACTTCTCAATATTCTTTTTAGAGTTTTAGACGGCTGGACAGTGGACACCATCACACCAGTGCATTCTCTCTTTCTCGATCTCTCATCTTGTTCTTCTTATTTTTCTTTCTCAGTTTTCTTGCTAGCACTATATTTTTTTGTATTTTTTTTTTCTTCGATGTTTTAAACTGAGACAAAGATAGTCACAGTGGATCAAAAAAAAAAAATTTTCTTTCTGGAAAAGCTGTGGTTTAGTTTAGACATCAGATTCAGGGAAGAAAAAGGTTCAAAACACATACCGGTTGAATTTTCAATTTCGGCCAATATTGACCGAAACAAACCGAAATGACTGGAATGGGTTGGAATTCTACTCGAGGTGGAACAGGGGGGGTCACTGTTCTGGTTTGCATACCGGTACGAGATATTCTTGCGGCCGAAACAGAACAAAATTCATAACAATGTTGCAGAATGGCCTTACTCACCAAACACCTCCTTTAGACTTAACATTATGTCCAAAACTAGTCCTACATCCTACATTTGATGTTGTAGAACATTTGAGATAGATGCTAAGATATAGCATTTGGCCATCTCGTTAGATTTCTACCAACGATCATATCATTGTTTTTCCTTAAGAGGAGCATCTAATGATGAAAAGTTAGGACATCGTTGAGTAAGCACATATTTGTGCTCTTCAGCAATAAGAATAATGTCCAAATTTCTTTTCCAGTCAACATAATTGGATTCAGTCAGTTTGTTTTGATTAAGAATAGCAACAATTGGGCTAAATGATGCCATGATTAAATCTGAAAACAATAAACATGAATATAATAAGTAAACCGGACATTGTCAATTTAGCATATAAACATATAGTATGGAACCTTAATAAAACCATAATATAAAATATGCAACAACAACCCAATCCCATGTTTAATATCCCTCACCATAGAGTAAACATTAAATACTATGATTGATTGAGAACTATTCTCATTTTTAGTGCTATCATGCTAACTCTTATCAAACAATAATAATATGTCGTTATACATTTAGCCTCTAAATAATAATAGTAAGAACTCAGCATAAAGGATACTATAATATTTAGTCTAGTGTATACCCTTGTCTAGAATCATGTGTAGTCACATTTCATCTACCATTAACAGGTTTATCTTGTAGTACCATAATTCAAAATACAACTGAGACAAAGATAGTCACAGTGGATCAAAAAAAAAAAAATTTCTTTCTGGAAAAGCTGTGGTTTAGTTTAGACATCAGATTCAGGGAAGAAAAAGGTTCAAAACACATACCGGTTGAATTTTCAATTTCGGCCGATATTGACCGAAACAAACCGAAATGACTGGAATGGGTTGGAATTCTACTCGAGGTGGAACAGGGGGGCTCACTGTTCTGGTTTGCATACCGGTACGAGATATTCTTGCGGCCGAAACAGAACAAAATTCATAACAATGTTGCAGAATGGCCTTACTCACCAAACACCTCCTTTAGACTTAACATTATGTCCAAAACTAGTCCTACATCCTACATTTGATGTTGTAGAACATTTGAGATAGATGCTAAGATATAGCATTTGGCCATCTCGTTAGATTTCTACCAACGATCATATCATTGTTTTTCCTTAAGAGGAGCATCTAATGATGAAAAGTTAGGACATCGTTGAGTAAGCACATATTTGTGCTCTTCAGCAATAAGAATAATGTCCAAATTTCTTTTCCAGTCAACATAATTGGATTCAGTCAGTTTGTTTTGATTAAGAATAGCAACAATTGGGCTAAATGATGCCATGATTAAATCTGAAAACAATAAACATGAATATAATAAGTAAACCGGACATTGTCAATTTAGCATATAAACATATAGTATGGAACCTTAATAAAACCATAATATAAAATATGCAACAACAACCCAATCCCATGTTTAATATCCCTCACCATAGAGTAAACATTAAATACTATGATTGATTGAGAACTATTCTCATTTTTAGTGCTATCATGCTAACTCTTATCAAACAATAATAATATGTCGTTATACATTTAGCCTCTAAATAATAATAGTAAGAACTCAGCATAAAGGATACTATAATATTTAGTCTAGTGTATACCCTTGTCTAGAATCATGTGTAGTCACATTTCATCTACCATTAACAGGTTTATCTTGTAGTACCATAATTCAAAATACCCTCTGCATGGAATGCAAAGCTTATGGCTAAGACAAGGTGTTTGATCAAACCACTATAAATCAGGAAATTCAATGTTGTAGCACCATGAAATAAATACTCTCTGTATGGTATGCTAAGCTTGAAGCAAAGACAAAGTATATATTTCATACAACTATGAGCCGATAATGGAGGCCGTGAGATCCAACCCTTGTATCTCTCTCCCACAAGATATTTTAAAAGAAAGGTTTTTTAATTAAAAAACATGTGTAATCTCATTACACATAGCCTTGCACTTTTAAATGTGAAAACACTTAGTGAAAAATTCAAAACTCATAAATTTCGATCGGTCGAATGTATCCTTTGATCGATCGAAATCATGAAGAAAATTTTAATAAACAATCTAGATGACTCAATCGATTCTCAATTCCTATTCGATTGATCGAAAAGGAACATTCGATCGATTGAAGGGAATTCTCGATCGGTCGAAATTTCAATAAATTTAGCATAAACAATCTGGTTGGCTCAATTGATTCTCGATTCCTGTTCGATCGATCGAAAAGGAACATTCGATCGATTGAAGGGAATTCTTAGTCAGTCGAAACTCGTGAAATTGAATTTTCCAGAATTTTCACCAAGCAGTTTTCAAGAGTTTTTCTTGAACAAACTACCACCATATGAACATAATAGATTAAGGCTGAGATCAAAACTAAATTCCATTGATGCTATAGCCTTAAAGTTCAATTTAACACACTTAACATCAAACTTAAACAACATCATAACATCAATATCAGTTTTTATAAAACAGTAATTTCAACAAACATGCAGAAAATTGATTGTAGAATCTTCTAACATCATGAAATTACTATCTCTAATACCAAAACCCATAAAACATGTTATACATATTTGAAATTGAAAACTTGGCTTTGATACCAGTTGTTGGAAAAATACATGTTTTTATCGCATACAAGACATACACATTGCAAAATTAATGGATCTACTTCATTAGCAATTGATAACATGTACTGTGTAAATTTCAGAATATAAGAACAAGAGAGTGTACCTTGGTGCGGTGAAATTCAAAACCAAAGATTAGAAGTACTTAGGAACACTTTTAATCTTCACTCCAATTCCACTTGTGCCCAAGAAGCGTGGTCTCTTAATTAGTTTATATGTGTGTGTTCAAGGGAAAATAAGAGTGTCTAACACTCACATACAAACTATTTCATTATCTTTCAAAAATTTTGTATGTTTCTCTCGTTGTAATTGATTATCTAATTGGACTAACCTTTTGGGTCATTCCAACTGGGCTTGGAGTGGGACCAAAAGGGAACAAATTAGACACTAGCTTCAATGGGCCTTGGGCTTTTCTGTCAACCCTTGACAAGTCCAAAGTTACTATTAATTATATTTAATACTACTCTATAAGTATAATTGCATTCTAGGCCTTATTAATAAATTATATCCCAAGAATTTATTGTACATGCAACCTCTTCATAAAATATTTGTAGTAATACAAAGTCATGAATGTAGACTGCCATTTTGAAGATTACTACATTTTAATCTTTGAGTACCCGGTTTAATCCTTTTAGTTATTCATCATATATTTATGAAATCCAATTTCATAAATACATACTTTAGTAACTCCTTACTAAAGTAGTTAGGCCTAACATTCAGAATAACCAAACCCATTAAACTTATCTCGAGAGAATATTTTATATCTCCATTAAGAGATTATGAATTCTATCTTGAGAATATATGTTCCATCAACACTTAATATGGCTGCCAAACATATTAAGTGATAGGCCAAAACCGTATTGACCCTTTGTGATGAATTAATTGATTAGTTAGCCAAGTTTATTAATTAATCAAATTAACATGCAAAGCGCGTGGTAGTACAAACAAATCACCAAATAAACGAAGTATGCAACGGAAAATAAATTGACACGGTGATTTATTTACGAATGGGGAAATCCTACATTGTAAAAATCCTACCGGGTGATTTTAAGGTCACAATTCCCAAGAATCCACAATTATCACAACAAGCGGTTACAAGTAAAGGAATCTCAGTACCTTATACCAACCTACAGTTGAACCCTTACCCTAATACCTAATTAGACTTGTTTTGTAGTGACAGTCTCTCTTTTCAATGCATGGCTCCCAGTACGTGACTAACCAATTGCGTGGATCCCAATACACGACTTTAATCACTAACTAGAGAAGGTTGTTGGCTCCAAAGTTTTTCAATTCATCCAGACGATGTAGATCAAGAAGATGCTTAGTCGCAAAACCCGTACAAACATAGCAGCTTCTTCACAAGAAAGATGAACTAAGGAAAATTCTGTATCCGGTCACAATTTGCTTGAACAAAACTTTGCTCAACACTTGTGCAACTTGTGTCTCTTTTAACGGCCCTTAAAATAATCCTTTTACATGTCTAGGGTTGTGAAAAAAGAAAGCCCATACATACAATCATGGATTGGATGACAAACAGACTAGAGATTCTGAGTTTCATAAACCTCGACAGATATCCTATCTATTGAGTTGCTGTCGAACCACATGCTAGAACAACTCTTCAAGGCTCGATAGATTGCTAACTATCAAGCTTTAATAAACAACACTTTCTGCACTTGAATCCTAGATAGACTTGCATGGTTTTAACACTTGAACTTGAAACAAGATTTCTTGAAGTGTTAAACACATCTTAGATCTACCTAATTCCAAGTAAAGTGTATTTTGTCAAAAGATTAGTCAATTACATAAAATAGTGACATATGTTCCTAACATGTGAAACACATATATCCTAACAATCTCTCCCTTTGACAATCCTTGACAAAACTGCAACAAACAAATGAACATATGAGAGAAGTCATAAATCACTCAACTCATATTCACTTGTTACATACAATAAAATATATCCTAACACATACTCTTGAAAAACTTTGTAAGAAGAGAGTTCATGACAAGGTAGACTTTGACAACTTGTATTTCTGAAACACTTTAAACAAAACTCATCAAGGCATCTTTGTGTGAAACAGAAATAATAGATTGCATACAATATATAGGAAGCATGTGCATAAAGAGAGAAAAGAAACAACACATGTAAGGGTAGGTGAAAAACATACATCAATATATAAAGAATGTAAGTACAATGTATGTCTAAATGGTCACAAGATATAAATGTACCTTAAGTGGAGAAAAGAGAAAGATACATAAAATCCTCACTACATCTCTTAAAATCAACACTCCCTTTAACAGAAATCTCCTATACTAACTCTCCCTCTAACTATGACTACTCTCATAACCAAAACTATTTCCCCTTTTTGTTATGAGTAACAAAGGGTAAGAGTGTCAAGTAGACATCTAATCAGTACTAGAAAAGCTAGCATCTCCATTAGAAGCAGTAGCACCATTATCATTATCCTCATCCTCAGAAGCCACCCATGACCACCTACCGTCATGCAATATGACCCACACGGGTGTTCACTTGACATAACTCATCATTGAGAGTGTCGAGGCGAGCATCCTTGCGCTGAAGCTGTGCCATGATGTCCTTGAGAGTCACACCGCTCTAAGAAGAAGAGGAAGCAGATGTGGATGGAGCTGAAGGAGTGGGAGGAGCTGCTAACTTGGACCGTCTCGACCGAAACTGTGCCTCGCTATGTTTAATGGAAGCAGCGTCTATAGCACTCGTAACAGGGAAGTGATTGGACACGGGAAAGGAAACAGAAAAATGGCGTAAAATCCTCATGATAGCCGAAGGGAAAATGAGCTTATCACGGATCTCCAAATCCCTATACACATTTATGATAGAAAGAATGAAATGAAAGGGAAAATCTATATTAAGATGCTCAGGAAGGGAAAGCAAAAACCGAGCACGAGGCTCTATAATAAAGTTATAGTGAGATAGGGGATGAAGAACAAAAGCCATAACCATGTTCAAAAATCGAGGGCCTTTAGCAAAGCCCGTACAGTAAGTGAACTGACGCTCACCCCAATCAGAAGGGCGCTCACAGAAGCAGAAATAAACTCGTCTTTAGACACTATCCTAAGACGATCACAGCCAGGGTAGTCAAGATGCTCTACGCTAGAGACATGGAGCACATCGAAGACAATCTCTGGTGTGACAACAATGCATGTACCTCAAACACAAGTAGTGAAGAAAGGTACTGAAAGATCAAATCCATGCATGTTGGAGTAAAACTCTTGGATCAGCACGGATGGACATGTGACCAGGATGTCACACAGTGACTCGCATTCTCTACTATGAATGACATTGGGAAGGTCAGTGTTAGAGAAGTCCGAAAAGATGACTTGGTGTCCAGAATGAATGCCTCGTTGGGAAAAGTTCTCAAAGAAGTCTAATTTGGCCTTCTCATCATGGAATCGGACGTGTGAGGGAGTAGGATCAGAAGAAGTGGATGCCTCGGAGTGAAGAGGGTTCTGGGACGGAGTAGATTTGCATTCGAGTGCCATAGAAGCAAACTAACTCAAACAGAAGAGAGAAAGGGAGAAAGAGACAATAAGAAAGGTCCCAAGCAGTTCAAATATATCAAAAATATATTGAAAAGAAGGAGCATATGCATGAGAATGCATAAACATGTGGCATGCAATAGAAAAAGCATCATGGGCTCAGCCCAATCCAATCCTACCAGCACACAATCAAATAACATTTATAACACACATCTAAATGCATGAAAATATAGTTATAATGCATAAGATTAAAACTAGACTGACTCAAAACAATAAAGCGAAACACACAAGTAATGCAAAAACAAAAACAAGAAAGGGAGGAGAGAAGAAGTGACAGAATCACTTGGAGCCCTTTTCCTTCCACACCTTGGAAGAACCTTTCCGTCTAGCAAATTCTTGATCCGGTGGTGAGGGGGAAGAGTTAAAACCATTCAAGTTCGAAAGGAACATGAAGGCTTTGAAAAGATCTCCAAGAGGAGCAAAAAAGGATGGAAACTTATTCTGGTTTCCCGATGTGATCATGCCATTGCTTTGTTGAGTGGTTAACCACTTATAGCAATTAGGTCGAGTATGACCAACTGCTCCACAATGATGACAGAGATGCTGCTTCTTCTGTTTAGGCTTTTGAGAGTTAGCCTTCTTAGCCTTTGGGTTTTTAGCTTCTTTCTTACCCTGTTTAGGGGGTGCTTTAAGATAGATTTACCCTTATTTATGTTCTCACTAGCTAATTCATTTTTAACTTCGTTGTTCTCAATTTCAACATTATTAGCAGGAAGAACAAAAATAGTAGTACTAGTAGAGGCAATACTAGGAGAAGAGAAATCATACACTAAATCGGTTCGATCGGAAGCATATTTCTAAAGACTGAGCATTTCATCAAGCTTAGCGCTTGAAGTCCTTTCCAGCTGAGCTTTGACTTGGAACAGTTCTGCCTCAAGCTTCTTGTTCTTCTCAGACAAGAAGTTATTCTCAAAGCTCAGTGCTCCAATAGTCTAATTGGCTTCATCAAACTTTGTGGAAAGCTCTTCACGCTCAAGCTCCATATCACTAAGCTTCTTGGTGGTCAACCTATACAACTTCTCTTGCTTTTTTGAGACCTTGTATAACTTTGCATAGGCTGTATAGATGTCATCTTGTTCATCCATTTTCTCAAACTTGAATTCCACCAATTCCTCTTCTTCATCCACATTTTCAAAAATCTGCTCAGTAGGATTGACAGTGGCAGTGAAGGCATTTAGGATTCCGTCGTCCTCATTGTCAAAATCATCCTCAGGCATGGGGTCGCTTAATGAAGTAGCAAGTGCCTTACTCTTCCCAATGGTCTTGAGATATGTAGGGCACTCTTGTTTCATGTGACTGAAGCCTTGACACCCAAAGCATTTTGGTCCTAAGGGAACAGTGTACTGACCGCCATCCCTAGCATCCTTCTTCTCTTTGTCTTGGCTCTTGAACTGAGAGGAACTAGATTGCCTGTAGTCCTTGTTGAAGCCCTTCCCATTGGCATTCTTTGTGAACTTCTTGAACTACCTTGTAATATAGGACTTCATCTTAGAATCTTCATCGTCTAAAGACTCATCAGTGTCACTGCTCTTGGCATTCAATGCCATGCTTTTGCCTTTACCTGACTTACCAATCCTCGTTAAACCTAACTTACAGTTCTGCAAATTACTGACCAGCTCTGTCAATCTCTCGGGTAGAGATTTGAGCACCTTTCTCATAACCTTGTGTTCAGGAATGGTTTCACCAAGATCAAAAGCTGAGTTCACTATGTCCTTGAACTTGGCATAGAGCTCATCGAACCACTCATCCTCTTCCATCTTGATCTCTTTGAAGCTGGTACTGAGCCTTTGAAGCTTTGAGTCCCTGGCATCCTTTATTCCCTCATAAGTTGTCTGGAGAATAGTCCATGCTTCCTTCACAGTTTCAATGGAGGATATCTTCTTGAACTCCTCATTGGTGACGGCACTAAATAAGGCATTCAATGCTCTACTATTGAAATTTACCGCCTTAATCTTAGCATCATCCCAATCAGCTAGCGCTTCCTTCGGCTTGGTCCAGCCTATCTCCACAACTTGCCACACTTTCTCATCTAGAGACTGCAAGAAAGCTCTCATGCGTACTTTCCAGTATGAATAGTTAGTGCCATCAAATAAATGAAGTATAACTAGAGACTGTCCTCATTCCATGACAAACATGGGTCAATGGATCACACAGTAAAGATTAACCTTAATCAGAGTGTGCCTGCTCTGATACCACTTGGTAGGCCAAAAAAGTATTGACCCATTGTGATGAATTAATTGATTAATTAGTCAAGTTTATTAATTAATCAAATTAACATGCAAAACGCGTGATAGCACAAACAAATCACTAAATAAACTAAGTATGCAGCAGAAAATAAACTGACATGGTGATTTATTTATGAATGGGAAAAACCTACATGACAAAAACCTTATCGGGTGATTTTAAGGTCACCACTCCTGAGAATCCACTATTGTCACAACAAGCGGTTACAAGTAAAGGAATCCTAGTACCTTATACCAACCTACATTTGAACCTTTACCCCAATACCTTATTGGACTTATTTTGAAGTGACAATCTCTCCTTTCAATGCACGGCTCCCAGTACATGACTAACCAATTGCGCGGATCTCAATATGCGACTTTAATCACCAACTAGAAAAGATTGTTGGTTGCAATGTTCTTCAGTTCATCCAGACAATGAAGATCAAGAAGATGCTTGGTCATAAAACCCTACAGTGTACAAACATAGCTAATTCTTCATAAGAAAAATGAACTTGGGCAAATTCTATCTCCGGTCACAATTTGCTTGAACAAAACTTTGCTTAACACTTGTGCAACTCGTGTCTCCTTTGACGGCCCTTAAAATAATCATTTTATATGTCTAGGGTAGTGAGAAAAGAAAGCCCAAATAAACAATCACAGATTGGATGAAAAATAGACCAAAAATTCTAAGTTTCATAAACCTCAATAGATACCCTATCGTTGAGCTGCTGTCGAGCCACGGGCTGGAATAGCTCTTCAAGACTCAATAGATTGCTAGCTGTCGTGCTTTAATGAACAACACTTTCTGCACTTGAATCTTGGACAGACTTGCATGGCTTTAACACTTGAACTTGAAACAAAGTTTCTTGAAGTACTAAACACATCCTAGATCTACCCAATTACAAGTAAAGTATGTTTTGTCAAAGGATTAGCCAATTACATAAAATAGCGACATATGTTCCTAACATGTGAAACACATATGTTCTAACACTGAGGTTTTGATTGTGACTTTAGATCTCATTTCTGATATATCAAAGCAACCTACACTTTATGATTAGGTCCATTATTCTCTCAGGATTAAGAGTTCATGTAAGTAGAAGTCATGAGATTTATTATTCATTTGATAGTCGTTAGGAGAATAATAAATCTCACAGCGGTCCAGTTCAGTATGTCTTAACTCTTAAAACCTATCAACATTTCAACTAGAAATCTCCACTTCATGATCAAGACAAATCATCTTAGTTGATATGTTATAGTCTTCACAGATAAAATGCCCAATTTTATCACTGATTATGAACTAAAATTCTATGTTTATAAAGAACTTGTGACTTATATCTTTTGTGACTAAATCACGTAAATCACATACTATATATCTCATGGACTATATGATAATGTCAAAATATTCATGTTACCATTATTTTAAATAATAATAAAACAACTTTATTAATCACAATATTAAGTCATACATAATGTCATACATAGCATTATATAATAGGATTAAAGAGTACTAATCCTAACAGCCCACAATAGGAACAACTATTACAGATGTTATAGCAGGAATACAGTATGGTAGAATAATTATAATACGGTTATAACATAATAATACAAAAAATGGAAATAACACTACAACAGACAATTTAATGCTGAACAGTAAACTAATTGCCTAACAAGCATAAAAGAAAAACTTGTCTTCCAGAAAAGTAGGCTTAGCTTCTCAGCAAATGCAAGTCTAAGAAGGGAACCAATCCCCAATGTGAGTAACCTCAAGGAAGGCTAGAAGTTACGCACTTTGGAAAAAGGGCCCAAATGATTTAAGCTTTAATTCCCAATCTCTCAGAAAGTAGGTCTGTTAAGAGGGAGAGAAAAAAGGTAGTCTATTAATGCATGCCTCTATTCCTACCACTTATATCTCTCTGTTTTTCTATATATTCTTTTTTTTTTCTTTTGCTTTTCTACCTTTTCTTCTTTCTGTCCCTCATTCTCCCCACCCTCTGTTTTTTTACCATTTATAGCTACCCTTTTTTATACTATCTGCCATGGTGGGATTTACTATTCTTACCCTTCAACTGCTTTTGGCTTCTTCTGGGTGTCCTTCCAAGACTACCCACTGGCCTGCCAGCTATGTAGTCACTGCAATTACTCTAAATGCATTGGTTGCACCACTCTTCATTCTCAGACAAAATTGCTTGTTTTGTTTCTTACCTTTTTTTTTTTTTTTTTTTTTTTTTTTTTTTTTTTTTTTTTATCATGGGATATAATTATAGATAAGACCTAGAGTGCAACTATATTTATATAGTGGTATTAAATATAGTTAATGGTAACTTTGGACTTGTCAAGAGTTGACAGAAAAGCTCAAGGTCCATTGGAGCTAGTGTCTTATTGGTCCCTTTTGGTCCCACTCCAAGCCACACACTTAAGCCCAATTGGTAAGGCCCAATAGGCCAGCCCAATTAGATAAATTGGTTAGATACAAAGGGAAAAACGTTCAGATTTTCATATAAAAGAAACATCATTGTGAAATGGTGTGCATGTGAGTTTTTGTCACTCACTAGTCATCCCTTTGTTTCCAATTGAGAGATCGCACATTTTGGGCGTTAGTGGAATTGGAGTGAAGATTAAAAGTAGTCCCAAGTGCTTCAATCTTTGTTTTGAAATTCACCGCTTCAAGGTACGTTCTCTTGTTTTCAAATTCTAAAATTCACTTAGTACGTGTTATCAATATCGAATGAAGTAGATCCGTTTAAAACTTATTTTCCGCTGCACTCATCTCTAACTTCCATCAGAGATTGCCTCGAGTGAAGCTGTGCAAGACTCTGCTTAATGGTAGCAGCATCAATGGCACACATGAAAGTGAAGTAGGGAGTCTCAGGATAGGAGATAGAAAAATGGCGAAGGAGCCTTGTGATAGCCGAAGAAAAAATGAGCTTATCACAGGTCACTATATCCTTATAGACATTTATATGGGAGAGTATGAAGTGAGATGGGAAGTCAATAAAGATATCCTCAATGAAGGATAACAAAAACCGAGCACGAGGCTTTGTGATAATGTTATAGTGAGGCAATGGATGGAGAATAAATGTCATCACCATGTTTAGGATTCTTGGACCTTTAGCAAAGGCCGAGCATGAGGTGTTTTAACAATCACCCCAAGAAGAAGGTGTCTCACAAAATAGAGATGAGAGTTCGCCGTTGAACACTGTCCACAGATGTTCACAGCCAAGGTAGTCAGGATGCGCTACTCTAGAGATGTGTAGTACCTCGGAGACAATACTCGGAGCAACTACCATGTGTATACCCCAAACGCAAGTGACAAACTGAGGCATAGAATAATTAAATCTGTGCATATTGGAGTAGAACTCTTGTATAATCACGGAAGGGCATGTGATCGAGGCGCTACATACTGACTCCCAACCTCTACTGTAGATGACAGTAGGTAGGTCAATGTCAGAAAAATCTGATAGAACAACTTGGCGTTTTGAATAAATGCCTCATTGTGAAAAGTTCTCCAAGAAGTCCAATTTGGTCTTCTCAGTACGGAGCCGTACATGAGATGGAGTGGGGTCAAAAGGAGACGAAGAAGAAGATACCCCGGAATGAAGAGGGTTTCAGGACGGAGTGGATTTACGTTTAGGTGTCATGACATAACTAACAAAAGAAGGAGAGAGAGAGGGGGAAAGAGAGAGAGAGACAATCAAAAAAGCACCAAACAAGATACAATATAACAAATATAGAAAATTGAAGGTATGTATGCATGAAAATGCATGAACATGTGACATGCAAAATTTAAATGCATCATGGGCTCAACCTAATCCAAACCTACCAGCGCACAACATAGCAACAAAGTAAGCACAAATCTAAAATGCATGCAACATTATTATACTGCACATGTGATGCAATGCATGAAGTTTTAAACTTATTAAAGAACACCCATCCCAAAAATTGCACAAAAACTTCATTAATTTTGAAAAACCCCAAAGTTTATCAAAAATCCCAAAAGTTAGGTTAGAAGATATGAAATGCATGAGAAAGAGGGAGAAATCAACATACCAGATGAAGAAAAATGATCTTGGGACCAAAGATTGAGTGAGAAGGAAGTTTGGAGTGCTTGAGAAGTATTTTGGGAGGTGAAGAGGCTGAAAGTATCAAGAGAGATTGAGAGAAATGATTCAGAAATTGCGAGGCTTATTTATATAGAAAACTCATAAAGCTCAATCGATCGAGAGCTATCGAGCTTTAAAAAGGCATTTTTTAGCTATCGAACCAGTTATCGAGGATCTAGCAAGAGGTTTTCTAAACACTGAAGCTCGATGAATTGAGGTAGCTATCGAGCAGCTCTCAAGGAGACAAAAAGTTTCTTGATGGATCGAACTAGCTATCGAGAGCTATCGAAAATGCAATAAAAAGAAGCTGAAAGGTCTCGATAGATAGCTTATCTGTCGAAAGCTATCAAGAAGCTATGGAGATTGCTTAAAAACAGTTTTTCAAGGAAGAGAAAAACACAGATATGAATGCAATCAAGCATGCTACTCAAACAAAAGATCCAAACAACATTTTAAGCTCTCAAAATCATCTCTCAACAAGAAAAATGTTAAGCACATAAATCCCAAAACACACACACACACACCAAACAAGTCCAACCAATTTTATATTTTAAAAACAAGTTAAGACAGTTTTGTGAGAATACATTAACACACGTATTCCTTGTGATGGCCAAATCACATTGTACCTGCGCATGTATCAAAAGTAGCAAAGAATATTGCGTGTTGTGCGTGAAAAATATTGCAAGATTGCATAAGTGTCTACATGTTATGATGATTTGAGATATGAGAAAATTACTTTAACTCACACACAATCATAACTGTTTGATAGGGACTATCACCTTCAAGGTACATCCTATAACTCCCACATCTCCTAAAATACACGATTGCAATCATATATAAAGCATTTTAATCTTTTTGCTTTTTTTTTTCTTTGCAAATTTTTCTTTTAAGCAAACCATGCATGGGCCTATAAGAGATAGAAAAGAAATACCCAATGATGTTAAGCATTTAACATTCCACTTTTACTATGCCGAAGCATACAAATGTCAATTCATAATTGGCGGGCAACAATGGTGAGATGGTTATTTATGCCTTTCTTTTAGTATTTTCTAGTCCTTCTCATCAAAAAGAGTGATACGAGTGTTATGTACAAGAGATCACTTAACCTTACTCATCACAAACACGAGCCACAAAGCTCACTTGCTTAGTTGTGCATAAAGATGCTCATCTAAGCTACAAACTGTTTTTGTATTTTTCTAATTTTTCAAAAAAAATTTAAAATGAAAAGCAAAATAAAGCAAAATTGAAAAGAAAACAACTAAAAACATGTTGAACAAAAACAAATCAATGCATAAAACTAGACTGACTCAAAACTAGAAAGAAAAACACGCAAGTAATGTAAAATAAAAAACAAAAAAAGGGAGAGAGATAAAAAGTGACAAAATCACTTGGAGCATTTTTCCTTCCACACCTTGGAAGAACCTATCCATTTACCAAACTCTTGATCCGGCGGTGAGGGGGAAGAATTAAAACAGTTCAAGTTCGAAAGGAACATGAGAGCTTTGAGAAGATCTCCAAGAGGAGCAAAAGAGGATGGAAGCTGACTTTGGTTTTCCGATGCGATCATGCTGTTACTCTGTTGAGTGGCTAACCACTTATAGCAATTAGGTCGAGTATGTCCAGCTGCACCACAGTGATGACAGAAATGTTGCTTTTTCTGTTTGGTTTTTTTAGTATTTCCCTTCTTAGCCCTAGAGTTCTTAATTTCTTTCTTATCAAGCTTAGGGGGTGCTCCTAAGATCACTAACTAATTCATTCTTAACATCATTGTACTCAATTTCAACATTCTTAGCAGGAGGAACAAAAATAGTAGTACTAGTAGAAGTAATACCAGGAGAAGAGAAATTATACCCTAGACCGGTTCGATCGGAAGCAGCTTTCTAAAGACTGAACATCTCATCGAGCTTAGCACTTGAAGTCCTTTCCAACTAAGCTTTGACTTGAAGTAGTTCTACCTCGAGCTTCTTGGTCTTCTCAGCTAAGAAATTATTCTCAAATCTCAGTGCTCCAATAGTCTGATTGGCTTTATCAAACTAAGTAAAGATTTCTTCTCGCTTAAGCTCCACATCACTAAGCTTCTTGGTGGCCAACCTATAAAACTTCTCATGCTTTTCTGAGACCTTGTATAACTTTGCATAGGCTGTGTGGATGTCATCTTATTCATCTATCTTTTCAAATTTAGACTCCACTAAGTCCTCATCTTCATCCATATCTTCAACAATCCCTTTAGTAGGATTTACGATGGCAGTTAAGGCATTTAGGATTCCATCATCCTTATTATCAGAATCATTCTCAGGCTCAGTGTCGCTCAAGGTAGCAGCAAGTGCCTTGCTTTTTCCGATGGTCTTGAGATAAGCAGGGCACTCTTGTTTCATATGACCGAAACCTTGACAACCAAAGCACTTTGGTCCTGAGGGTACAGTATACTGACCGCCATACCTAGCATCCTTTTTCCCTTTATCTTGGCTCTTGAACTGTGGGGAACTAGATTGCCTACGGTCCTTGTCAAAGCCCTTCCCATTGGCATTCTTTATGAACTTCTTGATTTGCCTTGTAATGTAGGACTTCATTTTAGAATCTTCATCGTCTGAAAACTCATCAGTATTACTGCTCTTGGCTTTCAAAACCATGCTTTTGGTCTTGCTGGATTTCCCTATCCTTGTTAAACCCAACTCATAGGTTTGCAGATTTCCAACCAACTCAGTCAAAGGAATTTTGTCGATGTCCTTTGATTCCTCAATGACAGTGATCTTGGCATGGAATCTCTCAGGTGGAGATCTGAGCACCTTTCTCACAATCTTGGGTTCAGGAATGGTTTCCCCAAGATTAAAGGCTGAGTTCACTATGTGTTTGAGCTTGGCATAGAACTCATCGAACTACTTATCCTTTTCCATCTTGATCTCTTCAAAGCTTGTAGTGAGCCTCTAAAGTTTTGAGTCCTTGACAGCCTTGGTTCCCTCATAAGTTGTTTAGAGGATGGTCCATGCTTCCTTAACAATTTCAATAGAGGATATTTTCATGAACTCCTCATTTGTGACTGCATTGAATAAAGCATTCAATGCCCTGCTGTTGAAGTTAGCCGCCTTGATCTTAGCATCATCCCAGTTGGCCAGCGCTTCCGTAGGCTTGGTCCAGCCTATTTCCACAGCTTGCTTCTCATTTAAAGACTGCAAGAAAGTTCTCATGCGTACTTTCCAGTATGCATAGTTAGTGCCATTAAATAAAGGAGGTATAATAAGAGGCTGTCCCCTATCCATTACAAATAGGGGTCAATGGATCACACAGTAAAGATTAACCCTAATCAGAGTATGCCCGCTCTGATACCACCTGATAGGCTAAGAATGTATTAACCCCTTGTGATGAATTAATTGATTAATTAGCTAGGTTTATTAATTAATCAAATTAACATGCAAAATGCATGGTAGCACAAACAAATCACCAAATAACTAAGTATGTAGTGGAAATTAAATTGACACGGTGATTTATTTACGAATGGAGAAAACCTACACGGCAAAAACTCCACCGGGTGATTTTAAGGTCACCACTCCAGAGAATCTACTATTATCAAAACAAACGGTTACAAGTAAAAGAATCCTAGTACCTTATACCAACCTACAGTTGAACCCTTACCCCAATACCTAATTGGACTTGTTTTGCAATGACAATCTCTCATTTTCAATGCACGGCTTCTAGTACGTGACTAACCAATTGTGTGAATCTCAGTATGCGACTTAATCACCAACTTGAGAAGGATGTTGGCTATAAAGTTCTTCAGTTCATCCAAATGATGAAAATTAAGAAGCGCCTTGGTCACAAAACCCTAAGGTGTACAAACATAACACTTCTTCAAGAGAATGATGAACTAGGGCAAATTCTGTCTCCGGTCACAATTTGCATGAACAAGACTTTGCTCTACACTTGTGCAACTGTGCCATCTTTGATGGCCCTTAAAATAATCCTTATATATGTTTAGGGTTGTGAAAAAAGAAAGCCTAAGCACATACTCACGGATTGGATGCTGTTAGGTTCTAAGGAATTAGGAACTAATGTATTAGAAATCTATTTTGTAATGTTGGCAAACTATGATCAAAACGGTTTTTAGTCTTGTTTAGACTTGCTCAAAGTTTATGCTTTTTATGTAAAGTTGGAATCGAGTTGTTGCAGGATTTACTGTGTAAATCTGCCTAGCTCGATTGATCGAGAATTAAACTCGACCGATCGAAAGTCGTGCAGATTATTTTTTCTGCAGAATTTCCAACTTAGCCTAAGCACGTTTGACTTGTAGGGTTTTATGTTTTACTTTAAGTATAAAAGGAAAAACCCTAGCCACGTTTTGAGGTGGCTCTTTATGCTGTGTGTGTGAATCTTTTGTAAGATCTAGAGGTGTTTGCCTTCACACATACTTAGAGTTTCCAAGATTCAAGATTATGTCAAGAACTTGGTGATCATTCAGTTGCAGATTCAAAAGCTTAAAGATAAACAAGCGGGAGTGCTTGTACTTGTAGGGAATCCAAGAAAGTAGTAGTCCGTGGACTCGAAACTATCATGGGGTCGTGGTAGTAAGTTTCCTACTTGAGGTAGTAATAGGATGTTAGTAGTCTAAGTTGCTATTGTGTAAATTTCAATTCTTTCATAGTGGATTCAATTTACCTTGAGGATAGCTAGGTTAAATCCTCCCCAAGTTTTTTACTGGTTTGGTTTTCCTGGGTCATCATATATTTGTGTTCTTTATTTTCTACACTTTACATTGATATGATATATTTGTGTTAACCTAGATCTGATAATTTGACTAAGTAATCACTTGGCTAATTAAGTAGGTTAATCTGGTTGTGTTTTAAGGGGTCTAAAAACGTACAAGTGGTATCATAGCGGGTAGCTCCATGTCTGTAGATCCTTTGATCTAAGAGCTGATCCTTGACCCCGGTTGTTATGGAACACAGACACTCTCTTGTTATTCCACCTCATTTTGATGGGAATAATTATGCTTATTGGAAAGTAAGGATGAAAGCATTCCTGAAATCTATTGATGAGAGAGTCTGGAACTCTGTTGAATACGAATTGGAGAAGCCCACTACTCTTGTGAGTGAGTGGAAAACTTCTCAAAAAGAAGCAGCTGCTTTCAATAGCAAAGCTATGAATGCTATCTTTAATGCTGTTTCTATGGAGGAATTTAAGAGAATCTCTAATGTTGAGGTTGCTCATACTGCTTGGAATATCCTCCAGACTGTGTACAAAGGCACAAAGACAGTTAAGATAAATAAATTGCAACAATTAACTTCTAGATTTGAAAGCATTAGGATGTTTGATGGTGAATTTTTTGATAAATTCTATGCTAAGCTTAATGATATTGTTAATTCTGCTTATAATCTGAGTGAAATCTATGATCAACCTAAAATTGTTAGGAAAATTCTTAGATCTTTGACTGAAGATTTTAGACCCAAAGTGATTGCCATCACTGAAAGCAAGGATGTGGACTTCATCGCTGTTGATGAACTTGTAGGATCACTTCAGTCCTATGAGTTGGACCTACCTAAGACTAGCAAATCCAAATCAATGACTCTTAAGTCTGTTGATGATGTTGATGTGAGTGGATTTGATGATGAGTTCTCTGCTACAGAGATTGATTACCTTGCCAAGAACTTTAGAAATTTTCTTAGAAATAATAATAGAAGGGCAAGAGGTAAGAACACTGCTGAACCTAGAAATTTTAAGAGGAATGATCCCACTAAGGTTAATAACACTAAAAAACCTAAAGAGAAAGTAGGTCAACCTTCAAATAATTCTATGGGGCAACAATATTTTAGGTGTTAAGGGTATGATCATATGAAATTTGAATGTCCTACATACTTGAGCTCTAAGGGTAAGACTATGGCTGTAACCCTTAGTAATGATGAAGTTTCCGATGATGAGTCTGGTTGTGACGAGGATGGAAACTTTATTGCTTTCACTGCTACTACTGTAGTTAATGATAGTATTACTGTTGAAGAGGACCTTTCTGATAGGGAACTCTTTGATGATGCAGATTTACAAGAAGCCTACAATAAGCTTTGCAAAGTTGCTGCAAAGGATGCTATGAGTGTTGATTTAAGCTTAAAGAAAATTGCATCTCTTGAACTTGATAAGAAAAATTTTCTTGTGAAACTATTTGATGCTAATGAGTTATTGAATAATGTGAAGATTGAGAACATGCTTTTGCTTGATAAAGTTAAAAATTTGGAACTTGAATTATCTGTTGCTAAAGAACAAATTAATAGGTCTGCAAGTTCCAAACTTGATCACATGCTGATTGTTCAAAAGTCTCCCTCTGACAAAACTGGCTTAGGTTTTGTAGAAAGCATCTCTGTGCCTGAACCCTATTCCACAAATTTTATTCCTTCTACTAAACCCTCTGTGAGTGAGGTTGTCAATCCCTCTATGAGTAAGGCTGCTAAACCTATAGATGTTATACCTCCTAGGAAGATTAGGGTTGATCTTCATGAGTCTAAACCTAAGGCTCCTAATCCTCCTAAGGGCAAGTTGCAAGTTAAGTCTGCTTGGGTTTGTCATTTTTGTGGAAAGTCTAGGCACATTCATCCAAACTATTTCAAGTTGCAAGCTACTAAGCGAGCAAATAAACCAAAAGTACTTGTGCCTCAAGCACAAGATCCTATGGTACTTATTGGTGAATTGGTAAAGGCTCTAAACCTTTATTCCAATCCTGGAGTTGGTCATCATTCTAATGTGAATAAGAACTCCAATTCTCAAGGTGCATCTAAAAAGCTTTGGATGCAAAAGGTTCAATCTAATTGAGTCTTTCTAACATGGTCCTTGTGCTTCATTGCTCTACTCTTTGTGACCATTTTTCTTGATGTTTTGTTTTCTCTGTTTTCTAGGATTTGCATTGCATAACATTCATGCATTTCATTCTAGGTTTATTTTTGTTATTTTTTTTAAAAAAAAAAAAGGAAAAAGGAAGCATAATGTGTTTTGCATTATTTTTTCTTAGATTTGAAATCAAGGTTGACCAATTTATTTTTACATAACATGTTTATGTACCTTGTTTAGCTTTGATGAACTTAATTTTTGCATTTTACTAGTTTTAGCACAGTAGTGCATGTTGTATGGGAAGATGTTTATAGTTTTTGATCACTTTGTCTTGATCTTGAAGTCACATGCCTTTGATTGTCGGATTAGATCTTATTGAGAAAGGCATAAATAACCATCTCACCACTGTTTACTAGCCAATCATGAACACCTTAGTGCATATCGTAAAATTTTTGTGCTCGAGAAAGTATAGCACATACACAAAAAGAACATGAGGTGTAGCCTCAGTTTAAATGCTAAAATTGGTGTATACATTATTAGACTTTAAGTTAAAGCAGTCAAATAAAATTGGTGTGTACATTATCCCAGCTATTTTTTATAAGTTTCTGCTTAATTAAAATTGGTGTGTACAATATGAGGCAAATTAAGAAACTTACATGATTGCAAGCTTTTATTCTATGAGATGTGGGAGTTATATGATGTAACTCTTTAGGTGATAGTCTCTTTCAAATTCTATGTGAAGAATTTTGTAGACTTTGTGATTGATTTCTATTTACATATCACCTCACAGGTATCTCAAGCTTTTGTTAGTTGCACACACTACACAAATTACTCTTTGCTAAACTTTGTACATGTTATTGTGTGTGATTTTTGTTTGGCCAACCAAGTTTGAAAATTCCTTGAGTTTTATGGAAAACATGTTTGTTGTTTAAGAATTTAAGGTGAATTGATTGAAAATCTTAATTTTGGGAAAACTAGGTTCAAAACATGTGTTTTTGAAAAGCATTTCATCTCATACTCATGCATTTTATTCCTAAAAATTCAATGCTTTGAGGAGTTTTTGCATAAAATTACTTTGTTTTTCAAAAATGTGATTTTTCTAGAATTTCGATCGATCAAACTTGTTTTTCGACCGATTGAAATTGCGATTAAAATTTTGGTTAGCCTCTATCTGTTTTAATCGGTGCTCGATTGCTAATGGATCAATTGAAGCATTTTCAACCGATTGAACCTATTTTTCAATCGATCGAAAATCATATGGAGAGTTTTTTTAAAATCTTTGTCTTTTCATGTGTTCTACCTTATTTCAAACTTTTTCAAAACACTTTTCTCTCTCATTCGATCGATCAAGGCTACCAAAGCAATATTTTGTCATTTTCCTCCAAAATTTTTGCAAGGGTTTTCTCATCTAAGGCCGGTAAGACCTTTTTACCCTTCCTTTTGCATTTATTTTCATGTTTCATGCATTAAATCATGCATTTTGGGGAAAATTTTGAACCAATGTTTTTTTTTTTGGGATTTTTGATGATTCAAGCTGTTTTTCTTAAAATTGATCAATGGGTTTTTGTTATAAGATGCTATATAACTGTTCTTGATGGTTTAATTTGATCAATTTGATGATTTGTGAGAAATTGAAAATTCTAGGGCTTGAATATACCCAAAATGGGGATTTTGTTAAATTGAGCTTTAATTGATGAAATTGGCTTATTTGATTGATTGATTTGGTCATTATAATATGTTATCTATCTTGTTTAATGATCAATTGGTCCAATTTCTTGAAAATTGTACAAGTGGTTTTTCAATTTTTTGGGGTTTTTGATAAAAACTCTATGCTCAAGCCAATTTTGTAATTTTAAAGTTCAATTGAACATATTCTCACTACATTAGAGCATGCATCATTTGCTTTTACTGTTCATGCATCACATAGAACTGTTATTTCTATATTTTTGTGCTTACTTGTAGTCTACTCTTGGGTTTTCTTGTTTTCTCTTTCCTTGTTTCTTTTCTATTTGTCCTATTCCAATCTTAAATCATGGTTAGGAAGACTAGAGCCCATAGGACACCTACTTCCACCTCTGCTCCTTCTTTTGATAGTGAGAGGTTTCTGAGTGAGAAAAACCAAGAGATGTTTGAGAAACATTTGGGTTGAGAGAAAGGTTTTGTTAGATGAGCTTGATCCTGCCATTAAGGCTAATTTTGAGTGTAGGGGCTGGCTACCATTGTTGGATATTGATCATCCACCTCCAGCTACTCTGATTAGAGAGTTCTATTCGAATCTCTTTATCCACATCTATGATTCCAACATTTTAGTTAAGAGTTGTATATGAGGTGTAGAGTACACCATTACTCCTTTAGTAGTGGCTAATGCTCTTGGGGTACTAGTGGTCCAGCATCCTGTCTACCCGTATGATGAATCTCCTCTCTATGACGACATCATGTCTTACATCACTAGGTCTTCTATCCAATGGAGTTCTGATCCTCAGATCACTACTACTAAGGATCCACTATCTTTTCATTGGGATTGCTTGTCATTCCTTGTGGCCTATCTCTTATCTGTACACTATTCCTTTGGAGCGTTATGCATTTTTGTATGCCTTAGTTACTGATACTCCTATGATTTTTCTTCATCTTTTTATTCGTTCTTTGAACGAAGTTCATAGGAGTAGTGCTACTGCTCATGCTCTTTTCTTCCCCGTTTTTAGTCATAGGATTCTTTTGCATCTAGCTTTAGATGAGTTTTTGGCATCTGAGCCTGTCCATGTTATTGCTCCCATAGGTGCCACATTTCTTAGGTAGAGGGCTGCTTAATTGAGACCGAGCTCTAAACGTCCTAGGGTTAAGTCTTCTTATGTTGCGCCTCCTCCTCCCTCTTCTACAAGTACTACTTCTGCTGAGGCGTTTGTTGATCCTGTTGCTGTTGTTGTTGTTCCCTCACCATCTACTTCGGATGATTTCGACATTTGACGTACGTTGGAGATTGTCATGACCGTTCAAGTGGCTCATGGTCAGCTTTTGGTAGACATGCTTGATGAGCTTCGTGCTTTACGAACAGATNTTTTTTTTTTTTTTTTTTTTTTTTTTTTTTTTTTTTGCTCATGATGTATTTTGTTTGGGTTGTCCATGATAAGGGGAGATACATTGTTGATATATGTTTCTTGTTTCACATTGCTTATTGATTTATATTTATGAGTTATTCATGATATATGTCTTTATTTTGTGTTATGTGAAATCAAGAAGTTATTTTGTTTTACTTGTATTTTCCACACATGTGTTTATGCCTTTGTTGAGTGTTTCAGGAAATATACAGGTTGATTCAATTGTGCTGCTATCTACACTTGCAACTGATAGATAGTAGTTAGGTTGAATTTGTTTTGTTGGGCAATATTTTTATAATGGGCTGTTTTTTTGTAAACTTTGAGCATTTTGTTAGTTTGTGTTTTGTCACAGATTGCCAAAGGAGGAGTTTGTTAGGTTCTAAGGAGTTAGAAACTAATGTATTAGAACTCTATTTTGTAATGTTGGCAAACCATGATCAAAACAATTTTTAGTCTTGTTTAGACTTGCTCAAAGTATATGCTTTTTATGTAAATTTGGAATTGAGTTGCTGTAGGATTTATTGTGTAAATCTGCCTGGCTCGATCGATTAAGAATTAGACTCGACCAATCAAAAATCTTGCAAATTGTTTTTTCTGTAGAATTTCTAACTTAGCCCAAACCTGTTTGACATGCAAGGTTTTATATTTTACTCTAAGTATAAAAGGGAAAACCTTAGCCACATTTTGAGGTGGCTCTTTATGCTGTGTCTGTGAATCTTCTGTGAGATCTAGAGTTGTTTGCCTTCACACATAGTTAGGGTTTCCAAGATTCAAGATTATGTCAAGAGCTTAAAGATACACAAGCGGTAGTGCTTGTACTTGCTAGGAATCCAAGAAAGAAGTAGTGCGTGGACTCGGAGCTATCATGGAGTTGTGGTAGTAAATTTCCTAATCGAGGTAGCAATAGGATGTTAATGGTCTAAGTCACTATTGTGTAAATTTCAATTCTTTCATAGTGGATTCGGTTTACCTTGCGGATAGTTAGGTTAAATCCTCCCTAGGTTTTTTACCAGTTTGGTTTTCCTGGGTCATCATATTTTTGTGTTCATTATTTTCTGCACTTTACATTAATATGATATATTTGTGTTAACCTAGATCTAATAATTTGACTAAGTAATCACTTGGCTAATTAACTAGGTTAATCTGGTTGTGTTTTAAGGGGTCTAAAAATGTACAGATGCAAAACAGACCTGAAAATCTATTTTTCATAAACTCGATAGATAGCCATCTATCGAGCTAGCTGTCAAGCCACGGGCTTCAATAGCTAAACTTCGATAGATGCTAGCTGTCGAGCTAGCTATCAAGTTTTAAAATCCAACACTTTCTTATTTGTTTCTTGGACAGACTTGCATGACTTTAACACTTGAACTTGAAATCTTGTTTCTTGAAGCATTAAACACATCCTAGATCTACCCAATTACAAGTAAAGTGTGTTTTGTCCAAGGATTAGCCAATTACTTAAAATAGTGATATATGTTCCTAACATTGAATCATATATGTCCTAACAATTCCAAACATCTTTGAAGCTACAAATATAGAGAGCGTTCAAACATCAATTGCTATTATAAAGCAAAGTTGATGTAATCAGTTAACCACATTTGCTAATTAAATCTTCGAGCAGAGATCTCAGAGTCACGAACAAAGGAGTTCGTGTGCAACTATCCATAATAGGAGAGAACGAGGATTCGGAGCTTCGTGTGGTCACGTCAATAAGTTCTACATAAGGTAGCAGTATATTTAGGATTAAGTCTATTTACAAAATTCAATTCTATTAATGAATGTGTTGCCTTGAGGTTTGTTTAGGTTAAATCACCTCTAGGTATTTTTCTCAGAAACGGGTAATGTAATTAGTTTTCTTAGATCATCATTTTTTGTGTCTATATGATTTGTGCTTGTTTGGCATGTTAATCAATTAAATCAAGAGCATAGTTAATTAATTGATTAATTATTTGGTTAAAAGTTGATTAATTTTGTGACAATCGGGATCTAAAACCCTTATAATGTCATGAACATAGGACATTACAGAGGCACATATCATCTTCTTATTATAGATTGAAGGCTTGAAGCTTAAGGTTACAATTAAGTATGGAGTCAAAACTTTGTTTGCTAAACTTTGTCCAACTTTGTTCAACATATATACTTGTTCAGCAAGAAGAACACGACCCCACTGAAAAAAAAAAAAAAAAAAACAGATGCTGTAGCGTTTTGTTTGTAACAAAGCCTACAATTTTATTCCAACCAAATGCATGGCAAGCTCCCTCAAAAAGAAGAAAACGGCATGGCAATTGGCAGGCACATGACTTACATTTTCTTGATCAAATACCTTTGAACCAAGCGAGGAAGAAACAAAACGATTAGGAACACATTGAGACAGACAATAGCACTATGTTTGTAACAGAGTGTACCATTTTATTTCTAGGCATTTACATGACAAGGATATGCCTATTATTGATTATAAATGCGGAAAACAAAAAATAAAAGAGTACCCTCATGCATGGTGAACCAGATAGTAGATTGAGACATCATCTCCAAACATTTCATGTAAATTTTGTCCGACGCCCACGCATCATTCCACAAGGACAATTGAGTAATAATGAACGGGCAGAAATCTGTTACAAGTTCAAGTGTCCAAATCTTAATGTTTTGCTTGAACGACTGAAAAAATCAAAACGAATAGAGAAGGAAAAGAAAAAAGAAAGGCAGTCTCACCTTCGCATAAAGCTCCATTCAGCATTGACTACTGCACATCAATAACTATTGCTGGCGAGTAAGCAATAACTCCCCAAATTTGGTCCTTGGTTTCCTCAATTTTTTCTATGAAATTATCTGGCATGTCCTTTAACTTCAATTCATGAAGAGTCTTTAGATGCCTCAACCCCGTGGGAACTTCCAATTTTTGGCAGGACCGAATCTCCAACTGCTTGAGGTTTGGCATTGCTTGTTCCTCCACTTTCCATTCTTCTAGTTCACAAAGCTTCCAGAATTTCAAAACTAGAAGCTTGGGAAAGCCTCCGTTGGAGCAAATCATGCTATTCCCAATATATGAAAGAGAGTAGAAACTGAGAGATTTAAGGTTATGAAGCTTCTCTAACTCTTTCATTGGATCGTCTGAAAGTCTAGAGGCTGATAAGGTAAGGTATGTCAAGCTTTCAGGAAGTCTATTAATGGTTGTGATGTTGGAACGTTTTTCTAATTTTCCAGACAAATATAGGATGGAGAGGCTATCAAGGCCAGACAAATCCATCAACTTTAGATCCTGAGGCTCACCC
Organism: Quercus suber; assembly: GCF_002906115.3. NCBI lineage: Eukaryota > Viridiplantae > Streptophyta > Magnoliopsida > Fagales > Fagaceae > Quercus > Quercus suber. The sequence goes on from NW_027069611.1 coordinate 423,739, forward strand.
ATTTCATCAATTGATTTCAACTTCAAAGTTTCAAGTTGTGTTAGTTTCCCAAGACTCTCTGCCAATGCTTCTTGTTGTAATAGGACCAATTGGATTGCCATTTTCAATTTTCTGAGCTTGATCAACTTGTACAGTCCTTCCCTAAGAGGACTGTCCTTATCTACAAATGCACCTTGCAGTGTTAGTAGATTTTGCAGAGAATTCCCTTTTGGATGATGCACAATTTTGCTTCTGTAAGTCTCGTTCATGTATAGATACTTAAGTTCTTGCAATTTCCATATTGAACTAGGGAGAGTGCGTATATATGTATGCTCCATATCAAGACTTTCAAGCTTCAGTAGCTTACCAATTGACGATGGGATGGTCTCTAGGTAGGTCCACCTTAGGCCCAGATACCTTAAAAGAATTAATTTTCCTATAATGTTAGGCAATTGAGGTCTGAATACATGTTCAAGATCAAGAACCTGTAATTGTAAGAGATGCCCACTTGCAATACCCTTGCGAAGGAAGTTACCTATGTCCTCTCCAGGTTTATATCCTTCTCGAGTATCAAAGAAAAGAATGGAGTTGGAATTTCTGTAGCTTTTCACATTTGGTGAATTTGTGCTCCTACCTTGACTTTGACTGCAACCACCATCACTTTCATCAAAATAATAAGCAAGCCGCCCGTCTAATCTAGAACTTAGAGATGCTGTGGAAGTGATCTTACTATTGAGTCGTAACCACAGTTCTCGAAGAGCACTAGGGAAGCAACAAGTCTTGACCGTCCTATTAACTTTCCTTGCCAATACTTGTACTAAGTCGAGGCTTATCAACTCTTCGAAATAATTATCTGCAACGGATTGTGTGTTTGCAAACCCTTCTGCAACCCACAAAGCAGTTAATCTCCCTGCAGGAATTTCAAAGTCTCTAGGAAAGAGAGACAAATAAGAAAGACATTGCCTTAGATGCAAAGGCAAGTCTTTTTCAATTGTTTCCAATGTTTCCAACCATGGTGCTTGGTTATGATCGATATGTTCAAGTACCCTTAACAACTCGTCAGCAGTGACTTCTTTCCCTGACAATAGATACCCAACACGTAAGATTGAAAGTGGTAAGCCCCCACATCTTCCTACAACTTTATTTGCTAGTGCTTTCACTTTCGGAGACAGTTCAGGTCCAGAAAGTTCTGGCTGAAACCGCACCATCTGTGTAAACAATCTCCAGCTCTGCTCTTTGGTTTTTAGTCGAAGTTGGTGGGGGACACTACTTTGGTCAGCATGTACAGCTACACTCTTGTATCGTGTAGTCAACAAAATTCTGCTACCATTTGTGGTTCCTGGAATTGCTTCTTTTAGATCATCCCAGGCTTTGTTTGTTGAGATGTTGTCCAGAACTACAAGGTACTTGTCCCTCCTCAAGAATTCACGTGCCTTTCGGATCAAGTATTCTTTTCCACTGCGTTCATTATCAGTTCTTGGGACCTGCTCTCCAATAATCTTTAGAACATTTTCACCAGCCACTTTATTAGTTAAAGCCACCCAAAGAAAGAAATTAAAATGTTCCCGAATAGCTGTATGTTCACAAATTATCTTTGCCAGAGTTGTCTTACCTATGCCCTTCATCCCTACAATGGAAACAATACTAGACTGATGTTCAAGGTTGGTCAGTCGTGAGACCACTTCATGTATGTCTTCCTCCAATCCGACAACAAAGTTTGTGTCTTCCCTCAGTTCAGTGCGACATACCCTTATCTTCATCTCAAGAAGACTGAGAGCTTGCACCAATTTGTCAATTTCTGCAAAAAAAGTTAACCAAGATTCTGTGTTGTTTTGACTGTTGCTGATTTCGGAGGCTGAACTTTCTATATAAGTTTCCAAAGAAGTCTCTGCATCTCTAACAATGATCTTCATCTGATCTGTCCAAGCCCTTCTTGAATTCTTCATGCCACCAATTGCTTTTGCATATCTGAAGTGCCCATACACCTTCACAAAAAGATCGGATAGATTTTTGAGATTATTAGTAGCAGTTTCCATGGTTTGCTCCTCAATAGTGATCAGGAAGTTCTGAATCTTGTCTACAAAGGATAAAATACCAATGAAGTCATCGCTGATTTGAGATGGAAGAGTTCGTTGTTGTGGCCCTTGTGGGGGCTGGTGGAGGAATTTTGTTCGGCCTCTTCTGATGAAGGTGAAACCATACACAATCTTTCTTTCAAAGAGGTCACTGAGCCGATCAATGTTTTTGATTGGAGCAGGGCTTCCCAAATCCAAAGGCCAGATCATTTGATTTGCTGTTGTAGTGGTGGTGATGTCTCGATGCAATTCGCCTATAATCTTCTCGGCTTCAATCACCCAAGCCTTTTCAGTTTCACTTTCCAATATAAGACCTTCGAAATCTTTCAGGAAAGCAACCACTAGCTCCACAAACAACTTGATAGACTCTATTTGGCCTCGCGTGACAAGCATTAGACCCGGATTTTCACGCTCCAACAAGCCATTAATTTCAGCTTCAATAGTGGCTACTGATACACTTGGTTTATATACATCAGATGGTTGTTTCTCTATTGGTCTGTCCTGCAAGCTTCTAACGTTAGACCTTGACTTCTCCATGGCTCCATAGATCTCTTTAGCTTCTTCTTCTTTTTTCGTGCTGATGTGATCATTTATCTTATTCTCAATCTGATCCATGTCAGCGCCGAGGCCACCAATTTTTCTGAAATCCCAGAAAGAAGCCAACTCAGAAATTTTCTTCTTTGACTTAATTTCTTGTAGGTTTTAACGCAGTGCTCTGCCTTGCAAACTATAGTTTTGGTTTCGTCCAACCATTTTCTCTCTGCATCATGTAGTCGAACAGTCATTCCTGGTTTCAGTTGTGAATCCCAAAGTTGAAGGGATTTCTCATCTATCTCTTTCCCTGATTTTGAAAGGTATTCTCCATCTTTTATGAGAGCATCCAGGAGCCTCCATTCCCTTCTAATCCACTTGTACTTATCTTCCAAACGTTGAAACCTAAATTCAGTCAGGATAATGCAGGCGATGTACACCAGCAATAGGACTGCCAAAATAGTAATAAAATAGGCATGGAAGAGTTTAGAGATTACAGACAAGATGCCCATGGGTGCTCTCTTCTGTTTGCCAGTAAGCAAAACAAAGCAACGAAAGAGGTATTTACACAGCTTGAATTAATGAAATAAAAGTGGACGTTACATTGTTCAAAAGTGAGAATTACTGAATCACCAAGATAGAATAGGTGGACCAAGTGAAATGGATTTCGGCTGAAAACCTGAAACTTTGAACCTCAACTGTAGGAGGAAAAACATAAAAATAAAGATCTTAGTAGAAAAATAGAGATTGAGCCAAAGAAGCCCAGGTTGCGGAGTCGGAGGTAGTTGATTTTCGTTATTGATAATAATAGGGAAATTTTCAGACTACAGTATATACAATATTTCGTACAATATTTACACTTTTACATTTCATATTTCAAAAATGATGTGAAAGTGTATGAATATGATATGAAAAATATTGATCTTGTTAGATTTGAAACAATCAAAATCCTTAACAAGAAATGATTCTCAAAAAAAAAAAAAAAAAAAAATTCCTTATCAAGAAATGCTACATATATAATATATGAAATCCAATTCCATAAATATATACTTTAGTCTTACTAAAGTGGTTAGGCCTAACTCTCTGAATAACAAACTCATTAAACTTATCTCAAGGGAATACTTTATATCTCCGTTAAGAGACTATGAATTCTATCTTGAGAATACATGTTCCATCAACACTAAATGTGTCTGCCCAACATATTGAGGTTTTGACCATTACTATAGATCTCACTCCTGATATATCAAAACAACCTACATCTCATGATCAGGTCAATTATTCTCTCAGGATTAAGAGTTCATGCAAATACAAGTCGTGAGATTTATTATTCATATGACAGTCCTTAGAAAAATAATAAATCTCACAGCGGTCCAATTCAATATGTCTTAACTCTTAAAACATATTAACAAATCAACCAGAAGTTTCCACTTTCATGATTAAGACAAATAATTGTGGTTGATATGTTATAGTCTTCGTAGATGAAATGCCCAATTTCATCACCGACTACAAATTATAATTCTGAATTTATAAAGAACTTGTGATTTATGTCTTCTGTGACTTTTCACATAAATCACATACTATGCATCTCATAAACTAAATGATAATGTTTGAATATTCATATTACCATTATTTTAGATAATAATAAAACAAATTCATTAAACACAATAATAAGTCATACATAATGTCATACACAGTGTCAAACTTAATATCATACAATAGGATTTAAGGGTACTAATCTTAACAAGAATAAAGCCAACAAAATGGTTGATAAAATTCAACCTTACACACTTCTTCATCAATCTTTTGCCCAGGACTTCGTAGGCCCACTTTTCATGTCTTTACCTCTTTTGGGCTTTGTTGGCTAGCATTCCTACTATGCTAGCCTATTACTTCTGATAGGTCAAGAATGTATTGACCCCTTATGATGAATTAACCAATTAATTAGCCGAGTTAATTAATTAATTCAATTTGCATGCAATAAGTGTTGTAGCACAAACAAATCACCAATTAAGTTAAAATGTAGCGAAAAATAAATTGACACGGTGATTTGTTTACGAATGAGAAAAACTTACACGGTAAAAACCCCATTGGGTGATTTTAAAGTCACCACTCTCGAGAATTCACTATTATCACAATAAGCGGTTATAAGTATAGGAATCCCAGTACCTTATACCAACCTACAGTTGAACCCTTACCTCAATACCCAATTTTACTTGTTCAATAGTAAAATTCTTTCCTTTCAATTGCACGGCTCCTAATACATGACTAACCAAGCTTCTTGGTCTTTTCAACCAAGAAATTATTCTCAAATCTCAGCGCTCCAATACTCTGATTGGCTTCATCAAACTTCGTGGAGATTTCTTCTTGTTCAAGCTCCATTTCACTGAGCATTTTAGTAGTCAACTATACAACTTCTCATGTTTTTCTGAGACCTTGTATAATTTTGCATAAGTTGTGTGGATGTCATCTTTTTCATCCATCTTCTCAAATTTAGACTCCACCAAGTCTTCTTCTTCATCCACATCTTCAACAATCCCTTCAGTAGAATTTACAGTGGCAGTGAAAGCATTTAGGATTCCATCATCCTCATTGTCAAAATCATCTTCAAGCTCGGTGTTGCTCAATGTAGCAGCAACTACCTTGCTCTTCCCAATGATCTTGAGATATGTAGGGCACTCTTGTTTCATGTGATTGAAGCCTTGACACCTAAAGCATTTTGGTCCTGAGGGGACAGTGTACTGACCGCCATCCCTAGCATCCTTCTTTCCTTTATCCTAGTTCTTGAACTGATACGAGCTGGACTGCTTGCAGTCTTTGTCAAATCTTTTAGCATTGACATTCTTCATAAACTTTTTTAATTGCCGAGTGGTATAGGATTTCATCTTAGAATCTTCATCGTCTGAAGACTCATCAGTGTCACTACTCTTGGCCTTCATTGCCATGCTCTTTCCCATACTAGATTTCCTTATCCTTGTCAAACCCAACTCATAGGTCTACAGATTGCTAACCAATTCTGTCAAAGGAATTTTGTCAATATCCTTCGATTCCTCAATTGCGATGATTTTGGCATGAAATCTCTCGGGTAGAGATCTAAGCACCTTTCTAACAATCTTGGGTTTGGGAATAGTTTGCCCAAGATTAAAGGCTAAGTTCACTATGTCCTTGAGCTTGACATAGAACTCATCGAATGACTCATCCTCCTCCATCTTAATCTCTCCAAAGCTTATGGTAAGCCTCTAAAACTTTGAATCCTTAACAGCCTTAGTTCCTTCATAGGTTGTCTGGAGAATGGTCCATGCTTCCTTTGCAGTTTCAGTAGAGGGTATCTTTTTGAACTCCTCATTCATGACCACAGTGAAAAAGCATTCAATGCCTTGCTGTTGAAGTTAGCTGCCTTGATCTTAGCATCATCCTAATTGGACAACGCTTCCTTTGGCTTGGTCTAGCCCATCTCCACAGTTTGCCACACCTTTTCATCTAATGATTGCAAGAAAGCTCTTATGTATACTTTCCAGTATACATAGTTAGTTCCATAAATAAAAGAGGTATAATAAGAGACTATCCTCTATCCATGAAAAACAGGGGTCAATGGATCATACAATAAAGATTAAAACCTAATCAGAGTGTGCCTGCTCTGATATCACTTGATAGGCCAAGAATGTATTGACCCCTTGTGATGAATTAACCAATTAACTAGCCAGGTTAATTAATTAATTCAATTTGCATGCAATAAGCATGGTAGCACAAACAAATCACCAACTAAGTTAAAATGCAGTGAAAAATAAATTGACACGGTGTTTTGTTTACAAGTGGGGAAAATCGATATGGCAAAAACTCCACCAAGTAATTTTAAAGTTACTACTCTCAAGAATTTACTATTATCACAACAAGCGGTTACAAGTAAAGGAATCAACCTACCCCTTACCCCAATACTTAATTGGACTTGTGCTGTAGTGACAATCTCTCCTTTCAATTACACGGCTTTCAATACATTACTAACCAATTCGATGCGTGGATCCCAGTACATGGCTTACTTACCAACTTAAGAAAGATGTTGGTTGCAAAGTTCTTCAGTTCATCAACACGATGAAGATCACGAAGCTCCTTGGTTACAAAACCCTTTAGTGTACAAACACAGTAGCTTCTTGAATAGAAAGATGAACTAGGGCATATGTCTCTGGTTCACAATATGCTTGTAAAAAACTTTTGTATTGAGTTACTTCAGTTGTGACGACCCTTAAAACAATCCTTATATATGTTTAAAGTTGTGAGAAAAGAAATCCCAAACATCTATTCACGGATTGGAGTGAAATCAGATCTAAAAAACTGATTTTTTTTAAACCTTGACAGATAACCTATCTATTGAGCAACTGTCGAGCATCGGGCTAAAACAGCTTTTTAACCTCGATAGATACTAGTTGTCGAGCTTTAAAATCCAGTACTTCTTTACTTGATTCTTGAACAGACTTGCATAGCTTTAACACTTGACTTAAAACCTTGTTCCTTGAAACATTAAACACATCCTAGATCTACCAAATTACAAGTAAAGTGTGTTTTGTCAAAGGATCCTAACATGATTCACACATGTCTTAACAACTTCATTCCTTGGGCTTCCCCGACCCGTTTACTTCCTCTTTATTTCTTTTACTTCCATGGGATTTTTGCTAGATTCTGATAGGCCAAGAATGTATTGAACCCTTTAGTAAACTAATCAATTAATTAGCCAAGTGAATTAATTAGATTCAATTACATGCAATAAGAGTGGTAGCACAAACAAATCACCAACTAAGTTAAATGTAACAGAAAATAAATTTGACATAGGTGATTTGTTTATGAATGAAGAAAACCACCGAGGTATAACCCCACCGGGTGAATTTAAGGTCACCACTCCTAAGAATCCACTATTATCAAAACAAGCAATTACAAGTAAAAGGAATCCCAGTACATAATACCAACCTACAGTTGAACCCTTACTCCAATACACAATTGGACTTGTAATGTAGTGACAATCTCTCCTTTTAATGCACAGCTTCTAGTACATGACTAACCAATCGATGCACGGATCCAAGTACGTGACTAACACATCAACTTAAGAAAGATATTGGTTGCAAAGTTCTTCATTTCATCCAGATGATGAAGATTAAGAAGCTCCTTGGCTACAAAACCCTTGGCGCATAAATGTAGTAGCTTCTACAAAGAAGACGATGAACTAGGACAATTATCTCCGGTCACAATATGAGTGAATAATCACTTTGCATCAAATTGCATCAAGTGAGACAACTTTTGAAATAATACTTATATATGTCTAAGGTTGTGAGAAAAGAAACCCTATACAAATAACTTAGATATGTGTGAAAAACAAATATGAAAATATGAATTTCGTAATTATCGATAGATACAACTTCTATCGAGAGCTGTTGAGAAATAAACATTAAGCCTCGATAGATTTATCTGTGAAGCTATCTATCGAGTCTTAATGAACAACACTTCTTCACTTGTTTCTTGGATATATTTGCATAGCTTCAATATTAGACTTGAACTCTTATTCCTTGAAGTATTAAACACATCCTAGATCTACCCAATTACAAGTAAATTGCATTTTGTCAAAGAATTAGCCAATTTATAATAACATATGTTCTAACAAGTTTCACATATGTCCTAACAATCTCCCCATTTGGCAATCCGTGACAAAACCACAACAAACAAATGATGTATAAGAGAAGTCATAAATCACAAAACTCATAATCACAAAACTCATAATCACTTGTTGAGTATAATAAAATATAATCCTAACACAAACTCTTGAAAAACTTTGCAAGAAAAGAGTTCATGGCATGACAGATATTGACAACTTGTTGTGAAACACCTCGAAAGTTGCCTCTCAAAAAAGAGAGATTTTTGGAGTGTTTTTTAGGGCACATCTCTTTTTGGGTAAGTGGTATGGAGTCGCCACTTATTTTTTACTCAAAAAATAAGAAAAACTAAATACATGACTGAATTATTCTCTTCATTGATTGAATAAAAAATTACATATTTGGAAAAATGGAAAATTACATGGCTTTGGGTCTTAGTTACATTCTACCCAAAATAAAAGGTAAAGACAAGGCTTAGATCTACTTAACCAAAGACCTAAATCCATAGACTAGGTTACGGAATGGGAAGATGTTGGCACCCATTCCGCCCAGACAGAGTCTGGTCCTCTAAATTTTTGTGACCAATGTACCTTTTTATGCATGTCATGAATGATATGTTGAACATGTTAAATAAATATTAAATCACCTAAATTTATTTATGAATGAAGTCTCTTCTTTTGTTTAAAAAATTCAGATCTATTTTGATTGGTAAAAGAATTGATTTTGATTTGTCAAAATACCAGCTATGTTTTGTAGGATGTAGAAAAAGGTTGTTTTAACTTTGTAAAAGATCAGATCTGTTTTGTGATAATAAAAAAATGGTTTTTGATAATAGAAAAATTAGATTTGTTTTTTTATATGTTTTAAAAGAATGAAAAATATTTTTTAAGAAGAAAGTTTCTCTCATAATTTAAATTTATGCAACATGAATTGAATAAAAAAAAACACAAACACAATCATGTTTAATATTTTCTTTATTTCAAAAATCTACATACGTTAATGAAAAATCAGATCTATATCTAAGAAAGATACAAATTGGTTCTTTCAAAAAAAAAAAAAAAGGTTTTAAGAGAAAAGAATTATTCACATGTAGATTATTGGAATTAAGAAAAAGATCATAGCAATTGTATAAAAATCAAGATCATGCTCTAACAAAACAATAAATAATAATTCATGGAAAAAGAAAAACATTCATCATTATAAACAAGAAGCATAAAAAGAAAAGGTGATTGAAAACAACCTCTTGCATGAGCACTACTTGTTCTTGAGAGGATGTTTTAGGGTTCAAAGAAACTTATTTGATTATCTTTGAAACCTAAAATCCATAATTTTAGCAGTAAATCTCAGAGAGAATCAGCAAATATTAGCAATTTGAGAGCTTCAAAACGTATGCCTCTCAGAGTGTAGAAAAAAAGGTGCTGAATTATGAGACCCAACCTTTATTTATAAAGGCCAGAAGACTATAAAAAATAGCTCAAATGTGTAGAACGTGAATCGGGACTCATCCTTTTGCGAAAAGATCAAAAAGGGTGTGTCTTAACTGTCAGATTGTATGCCTTACCGATCCATCCAACGACCAATTAGTGAAGGATGAGGGGGCACAAATCTTTTATAGCATTCGATCGCAGACCAAGCCCACTGGTATTGGAGCAAATGGTGAAATCCTTCACAATCCCTCCCTCACAATGCGGTCCCAATGACTCGAACCTACGACTTTGACTCTAATACCACTTGACGGACCGTGTGCCTTACCGATCCATCCAATGACCAATTCTTGAAGGCCAAAAACATATTGACCCCTTGTGATAAATTAACCAATTAATTAGCTAAGTAAATTAATTAAGTTAATTAACATGCAATACGCGTAGTAGCACAAACGAATCACTAATTAAACTAAATGCAGTAGAAAATAAATTTGACAAGGGTGATTTGTTTACAAATGGGGAAAACCATTGAGGCAAAACCCCACCGGGTGAATTTAAGATCACCACTCCTGAGAATCCACTATTATCACAACAAGTGGTTACAAGTAAAGGAATCCTAGTACCTTATACTAACCTATAGTTGAACCCTTACCCCAATACCCAATTGGACTTTTTCTGTAGTGACAATCTCTCTTTTTTTTGCACGGCTCCCAGTACGTGACTAACCAATTTGATGCACGGATCCCAGTACGCAGCTTACTCCTTTGCACGAATCCAAGTACGTGACTAACTTCACAACAACCCTTTGATTGTTGTAGTTGATTTGTAGCAGCTTCACATATAAGCACCAATAAGATCTTCAATGTTGGTGCAAGAGACTTTGCTTGGTTACAGAACCCAAAGGCGTACAAGAAATGCAGCAAGAACCCTTTCTTCTATAAGAGAAGGCTAGGGTTTCAAAAAGAAAACCTTATGAAGTTCTCTAGGGTTAGGTTTTTCTTTTTACACCTCCTTTAAATAGGAGCTTAATGGGCTCTCTTATTCCAAATAGGTTTACACAAATCTTGGCATTTCCTAGTCTAATAAGGATTATACAAACCCATAAACAAATAGCCTTTTAGAATAAAAACATTGTGGGCTATAATCTGAATCCCGTAAGCTCGATAGATTTAGACATCTATCGAGCTTTAATGAATCTTGACAAATCAAGCTTCTGTTGAAGAGGTATCGAGACCTACGGATTGCACTTTTCTTGAGCAGTTTTTGAGTAATCTTCATGTCTTCAATTTAACCACTTATAATGATCATTTTGAACTTTCTTAGATTTACCCAAATACAAGTAAAGTGTGTTTTGTCAAAAGATATGCCAATTACATAAAAATATATCTCTAACATTATTGTTGCCCAAAAGGCATTGGGCCAAAGCCCAAAATGGGGAAATTCGGTCTTTTTAAAGTGTCGAATGGGCTCTTGGACACCGAACGTTCTTTCGTGTTCGGGTGCGTTTTGGACTCTCCTTCTAGGGTTTTTTGATCTGATCCCTACACAAATTGATGCATGTGATGCAAGAACAAATTGATGGATGTAATGCAATCATGATTTTTGGGGTACATGGATGGTCATTAAAGTCATTCTCCTTGATTAAATCATGGTGCAAAATTGAGAGTCTACAAAATGCCCCTCATTGACTAAGGTTGAAAAGCGAATCTCAATGTAAAAAAAAGACACTGATTTTAGCGACCATAATTTAATTGAGGTTGAATTTTCAAAGATTACCTAGCCCTTGAACCTAAAACCTTGGAACATAATACTAGTGCCTTATCTATTGGCAAAAATGAAGATAGTTAACTTAGCTGGTAGTTGATGACTTTGGAAATGATTCTTGACAATTAGGGTGACAAGAGACTTTTCAATCTTGATCTTGATAATGGAGTTGTCTGTGACCCAATAGCTTATCTACCTTGATCTTAACGAAAGGCAACTAAAGGGCAAAAGGGCTTCTCTACCTTGAAACTGGAGCTGTCTGTGACCTAAGGGCTTCTCTACCTTGGTCTGGAATTGTTGAAATAATGATTAAATGTCTTCTCTACTTCAATCTGGAGTTGTTGACATGTTGATCAAAGGTCTTCTTTACTTTAACCCGGACTATTGAAATGTCGATCAAAGGTCTTCTCTACTTCAATCTGGAGTTTAGTGAAATGTCAATCCAAGGTTTCTCTACTTTGATCTAAAGTTTTTGGAAATGTTGATCTAGGGCTTCTCTACTTCGATCTAGAGTTTGTTAACATGTCAATCATAGGTCTTCTCGTCTTTAATCGGGAGTTGTTGAAATGGCGATCAAAGGTCTTTTCTACTTCAATCTGGACTCTTGAAATGGTGATCAAAGGTCTTCTCTACTCCAATCTGGAGTTTGTTGAAATGTCGATCTAGGGCTTCTCTACTTAGACTATAATTGTTAAAATGTCGATCAAAGGTCTTCTCTACTTCAATATGGAATTGTTGAAATGTTGATCAAAGGTCTTCTCTACTTTGATCCAAACTGCTGAAATGTTGATCAAAGGTCTTTTCTACTTCAATTTGGAGTTGTTAGAGTGTCGATCTAGGGCTTCTCTACTTTGATCTGGAGTTTGTTGAAATGTCGATCAAAGGTCTTCTCTACCTCAATCTAAAGTTGTTGAAATGTCTATCCAAGGCTTCTCTACTTAGATCTTGAAATGTTGAAATGTTTGTCCAGGGTTTCTCTACTTCGATTTGGAGTTTTGCATGCAAAAAGTCAAAATTTGGGGGCTAGACTTTTAAATTATGAGAGTTTTTTTTATCCCATTGTTTTTTGAGATGTGTGATTTTTATTTATTCCTTCTTGATTTGAATCTTTATCAAGAAAGTTTTTATTGACAAAAGATTCTATTTTTGAGAAAATTTTGATTTTTCGAAACTTGGAAGTTTTGAAATTGACATTTAAAATTTTAAGATTTTGGAACTTGGAGATTTTGACTTAAAATTTGGAACTTGAAATCTGAAATTTAGAAATTTAGAATTTTGAAATTTAAGGCTTGAAATTTTGATCATGAAATCTGAGGTTTGGATTTTTTGAAAACTGAAGATTTGAGTTTAAAATTTGGGCATTAAGAATGTGGGGGCCGAAATTTTTCGCTAATTTTGGCCCCCCACTTCTTTGTTTCTTCCTTTTTCCTTTTTGCTTCATCTTTTATCAACTTCTCTTCCTCCATTGACACTATTCACCTTCTTCTTCCCCTTGTTTTTTCTTCTTCATTTCACCATTTCTTCTCATAAAAAACACTTTTCTAAGCTTCTTAACCTTCCTTCATCCATCTCTATCAATATTTCTTTAGATCCTTGTGTTTTGAGCATTTTCATCACACACCCATTTTTGATGAACACAAATTTTGCCTAATTTGAACTTATATTGAGTGAGTGATGACTGTTTAAAGTTGGGCCAACCCAGCAGTCAAAATAAGGATTTTTCTGGACACATGCGTACGCATGCATGTACATGCACGCGCATGTTGCATCCCAGAACTCCAGAACTTCATTTTTAGGGGCCCAAAACATCATTCTTTGATGTAGGCTGGCCCCTAGACCCTTAAGTATGTCCAAAGACGTCTAAAAGACCCTAAAACCCTAGTTTAAACATATAAATGCAGCCTTATGTCTCTAAACTAAAACCCAAACTAGAGAGTTTTATTTTTTAGCCTCTATCTTCTCTAAATCCTAATTCTCTTTTCCAAACTCACACAACAACACCTGAGCACATTTTTTACAAATTAAAAACCTCTCTTTAGTTAGTTCTGAGGCATAAACTATTTTTCTAAATTGATTTCTCAAAACCTTTTTCAAAATCTTTTGTTCATGAGTTGTGATTACGAACTATTGTTGTGTTCTTTTGATTATTCTTCTCCTCAATCTAATCTTTGTGTTGTAGGCACTAAGGGGTCGGTTAAACAATCTCAAATTTGCGATTCTAAAGCAAGGTGAGCCTTTTTCCCATGATTTCTCACTTTGCAACATAGGATTCACATGGCTCTTAATTTCTTTTATTTGTTTTACATGCTTAGAAATATGTTTGATTTTGTTTTGTCGCGTCTTACCATGCTTTGAATGAACGACTGAATTAGACATTAGAAGCATGCTAGGTTTTGTTTGATTGTTGTTCTGTTGCTTCTTTAAAACAGTGTTTCTGGGCATGTATTCGTGCACATGATTTATGTATGCTTACATATACTCAAGGAATGCGTACGCATACTTGTGCCTAGAAAAGTAGATTTAGGGTTCTTACTTTTTTTTATGTTTTGATTAGTTTTAATTCTCTGTTTAGGTCTTGTTGAGTCTAGCATTCACATGTTTAGGTTTAGGGTTAGTAGAATAACATGTTTCACATGCTTGAATTGATAGATTGATGATTAGTGTTTATGCTTTGATGAATCACATGAACATTTATGAGAATTTGAACATGCATTAATGCATAGGTGCTGAGGTGTTATGGTGCAGCGAGATAAGTGGGGTAAGTCATGCATAATTCCATGAACATGCATTTGACTTGGCTGATGAACATGGTGAACTTTCTTAATTGATGAACATGATGAATATACTTGATTAATGCCTTGTTGATGTTGTTGTGTGATGTGCTTGCTGCCCTTGGATATATATTGTGATGTGATCTTTAACATGTTTTGTGTTTTATTTTCCTTAAGTGCATGATGTATGTTTAGGTTAAGGATTAGGGCTCTCTTAATAAACTCTTTAATTAACTATAGTCTAGCAACATATAATGGAGGTTGGCCCACAAGTTAGGCAGTCTTGGGTGCGTAACACCTCCCCAAGCCGTACTCAAACTCCGAACCCATAATTTGGTATGTGGACCCATGTATGTAAGTGATTGGCCTAAAAGGCCCAATATGGTTCATAGACCTAATATAAGTGACAACTCCACTTTTCTCCACCACTGTCACTCAACCGAGGCATACTCTCCTTTGTGCCCACAAAAGCCCACAAAGGGAAAAAAGACATGTGAAGTATGGCAATGATGCAAGAAACAAATTCTAAGCATACAAGCATGGATCCAAACATAAACACATGGAAAAGGGAAAACAAAGCACAAATATGCATAAAAGAACTAATCCAAACCCTTTATTGAAAAATGGGTGTATGGATGTAGGCATAGACCACAAGATCTAGATGTACACCCTACCCAAAAGCCAAAGCGCAAGAAAAAGGCAAAGGCAAGAGATATAAAGCTATAAGGGAAATGCATAGCATCGAAACAAAATTTTAAGCACAAACATGTAGATCCAAACACACAAAGATGGCAAGAAGCCCATAAGCATATAGATCCAAGCAAAAAAAAAAGGGTAAAAAGTAGCTAAACATGTAGATCTAAGCACAAGCAAGGTATTTAGACATATTTTAGCCCAAGGAGGCTAGGCCAACATCATCAAAGCAATAAAACTTGTTATAAAGCAAGTAGACATACTAAGAAAGCTATAAAACATTCTAGGAAGCAAGATAAAGCAAGAAAAAAAAATGCTAGGATATTAAATGGGTGTAGATAGTAGCTAGAAAGCTACATCTACACCCCTAAACCTCAAATCCAAGGTTCTGAAACCAAGGAGAGGAAGATAAGAGCAAGAATACTACCTTTTGATTATTAGAGAAAAGAAAGAAATCAAAGATTTTTGTATGTGTTTTTAGAGAGAGAGAGAGAGAAAGAGAGAGAGAGAGAGAATCTACCCAGAAAAGCTCCAAGGAAACCTAAATTTTCATTTCTTTTTTTTTTTTTAGCTATGGGGGTTAGGAGGTATTTATGGTGATTTTCTAACTCTTCGGCTTCCAGCTGCCCCTTAAGGGCTACCAACTAGCTCCAATGGCCCTTTAAGGTGCGCAGGCTGGTTGCTGATGTTAGCAATCCTGTCCTTTTCACCAGTTCAAATTCGAATGCCTTCCTGGGCTCCGATTGAGCTGATCTTGGTGTCCCTGGAAATGTATGGATGTCTTTTTTCTGGAACACGATGGACACATTTGGTAGATTGTAATAGTATTATATAGGAATAGGAATAGATATTATAGGGAATACAAAAGCTGTAATGTAATGCTTATTACTATTCATTTGTTTGGTAACAACATAATAATAGAACCTTAAGACAATGGAATGAAATCATTTTAAATCAAACTTAAGATATATTTTAGGAAATATCGTACTCATATAATTATGTTTCCTAAAAAATAACATTTTTTAAATTTGAAAGAGAGATTAGTTATTTTTTATGATTTTTTATTTTCATAATTGTTCTGTGCATATGGAAAATTTTTTTATTTAGAAATATATTAATTGTATAAATTAATACACCTACTAAGGAATAGCTATTATATCCTTTTAGAGATGAATAGTTATTCCCTATTTTAAAGAATACCTATTCATAAGGAATGACTATTCCCTATAATAAAAACATAACCAAACTACTAAATAGCTAAACCATATGAATAACTATTACATTACGGTACCTATTACTGTCTACAAAACATACCTTAAAGAAAATAAAATTCCAATGGTTGGATAAACGCCCGGATTGGTTTTCAAGATATCTCAACTATTTTAACTCTAATTCCAATTCATGAATAGTCATTGGAAAGGAAATTTAATAATCTTAAAAATGGCGCTAGTTTCAACCCGTTATAATGGTTGGATCAAAATTAGGGTTTCTAGGGCCCTTGTGAGTCAATTCCGGGTGAAACTTGGTCAAAGCTAGTTAAATGTGACAAAAATATCTAAATGGCTCGGATTTCATGTAAAAATATGAAAAAAGTGGTTTTGGACTGATTTTGATCAACTTTGACTTTTGGTCAACCTAGGATTGACCAGGGGCATTCTGGTCATTTTGACCTAAAATGGCACTTTTAAGTGATCCAATGCTTGAACAGGTTGTGTCGTGTCAATCTAGATGTTTCTGCGGTCCCATGGTGGAAAATTGTTATTTTTGGAATTTTGAGGGCCCTGCATGCAAATTGAAGGTAGACAAAATATGGTATCTGCAATACCCATACCATAACATAACATAAACATGATCTACTAACACAAATTGCCACCCCTAACCACTTGTTGTATATTCTCTAATTTCTCATTTTGAATAATATATATACTGATTTACATTATAAAAAAAAATTATGCTGGAAAGTTGCATACTAAGTTTTCATTTTTTAGTAAATCCCGTCTAGCGTCAAGCTTTAGTAATGGCCCCACTCTATTGACTAGCACCATTTAAATATATATATATATATATATATATATATTATAAAACAAAGGATTTATTTATTAACTAAGGAGCACTGTTATAAGTATTGTCCATCGGGCACTCGCAAGGAGTTCCTAGTTGCAAAATATCACACACATATTTTACATAAACAAAATTTGGACATTCATTATATTCTCTAACGTTGCATTGGTGCTCCCGTCCCCTCTTTGTTAGTTCATCTGCCACGCCATTTGCTTCATAAAAGATATGATGTGGAAGGATAGTCCATTCTTGGTCAAGCAGCATCTTGCAATCCAACATTAAAACAAAAAATTGCAGTGCTAGAATACCATATGTTGTTAGCCAATTGAGGAGAATTTGAGAATCAATTTCTAAATTTATATGTTTATACCCTAATACTCAAGCCATTTTTTAACCATATCTAACAACCCATATTTCTGCAATATTATTTGAGGCAAGGCCAATGTGAATTGAGAAACCTTTTATCCTTCTTCCCTTTCTATCTCTTAATACACTGCCACCTCCTGATTTACCAAGATTATATTTAGAACTGTCATCTGTTTTTAAAGTAACAAAAGGAGGTTGTGGAGGATGCCAATATATTATTTTAGTGACTTCTTAACCTTTGTTTTTCTATGATATGCAAGATGATAAAATTCTGCAGCTAAATGTAAAGTTTTGTGCATAAGTTGGTTAAGTGTTTCTAAAGGAGGATTGAATATTCTTATTTCTGGAAAGAAAAAGTTTCCAAATTCCATAAGAAAATAAAATATTCCAACGCATCATTTGAAAAGAGTTGGGAGATATATTAGTCAAATTTTCATGTAGCATTCTACTAGTGATTTATGGAAAAAAGATATTTCTCATTGTCCAAGAAGAGCAATCTAGAATTACTTTGCCCAAGGGCAGTCTCGAATGACATGGGGTTGCCCAGGATGCATTTCCATATAAAAATATGAATTTTTTGTGGACATGGGGTGTTCCAAATCCAATTCCATCTACTTTTAAGTGGGTTTTGTTCTAAAAAAGAATGTCTTGGTTTTACAAAACTTAAACTATATTCTTTTGAAAAAAAAATTGAAGAATATTATGCTACATTTAAAAATGATATCACCTACTATTATATAATTAAATGGAAGAATCTATTCGCTATAAATCTTTATAACTAAAAATGTGTTGCTACCCAATTTTTAACACATGTTTGGAAAAACAAGAAAAGCCCAAAGCCCAAAAAATTAGAACCTAAGAGTTAGAGTATAAGGAAGCATTTTGGCCTAGGACCAACTCAAATCACTTAAGTATAGGAAAAGCTAAAATGGAAATGAATGACTTTTTCGAATAATAACTTAGAATGAGATAATGGTTGGGCACATGAGTGGCCCAACTCTCCTTGAATAATGGACAAAAGACTAAGAATGGTCTTAAAATGGTATTTGAATGGGGTAAGAATAGGCTCGGAGATGACCTAAATACCTTGAAGAGAAGAGAAAGAGCCCCAAAACGAGGTCTTTTGCAAAATAACCTTAGGTATAAAAACAAGTAGATCCATGAATGGCCAAAGCCCTTGCATTGGGAAATAATGCAAAATGGGCCTAAAGGAGCCCAAGGCCTTTGTATAAAGGAGTGGGGAGGAAGTCGGAGGAGCTTAAAGCCTTCGTTGGGCATCCCAACAAAGAGATAGAGAAAAAAAGAGCTTTTGTAGAATGGAAAAAGACGTTTGAAAGCACTATAACAAAATGTATTTTTGGTGGCAAATATTTCCGTCACCAAATGTCCTATTTTATTGCCTATGACTTTTGGTGACGAAACTGGCTTTGTCACATATACTGCATCGCCAAAAGCCTTGGCGATGAAAAATTTTGTCACCAAAAGTTTTGACTAATTTAAAAAAAAAAGAAAAAAAAGAAAACCTTTTAGCAACGAAACTATTTTGTCGCCTAATGTTTTCCTTGCTAAATACATTATTTAGCGACAAAATAATTTTGTCACCAAATATATTTATTTATTTATTAAATCATATTTGATGGCCAACTATTTCATGGCCAAAACCAATTTATTATTATTATTTTTTAATTTGGGCTTTATTTGCACTAAAGGCAAAAGGGGGTAGATGGGCTTAGGAATAAGGTTCCATTCTCCACATGTTGACCAGAAGCTGAGGCCCTCAGTGTCAATAAATCACAACTGTCAATCCCATGTTTTGCCGCATTTTATGCCACCAAATCCATGTTCAATCCCAAACTTGTCGCAGTACCTGAATTACTCTCACTGATTTGGCAAAGTCCCATTCTTGTGGGAGTCAAATTCGGAGTAATGGTGTCTTCCATTATGAGCTCTGGGATTCCCTCACTATCCAACTTCTTACCTCCACCATCTTCCTCCACTGAAGAGTTAATGGTTTAGTTGCGCCGGCCTTTTTTTCCACTGTGATGGACCACGAGCTATACCTGACACAACCACCATCGACTTTCTAGTTGATCTTATCAGGGTCTACATGCAACTATTCCCCATATTGTTGGTTCTCTTTTTTTAGATTTCGTCTCCCATGGAGCCATGTTTCACAATCACATTCACCGTGATCAGCCCTACCACACCAATAATAGAAATTAGGTAGGCGTTTGAATTTCAGGAGGGCTCATCCTATATGTTCTCCTTCAGTGGTCAGTTTACAACATCATGGCTGTGGCTTTGTGATGTCAATGGCCACCCAAAAACCCATAGGATTTCACCCCCTTAACCATCGTCCTTAGGATCATGAACACTAATAGTAGTTCCTACAATATTACCCACGGCTTCGCTCGTTGCGTGGTTTAAACTCTTCTCAAGGACATTATGAAGCTAGATCTAAAAATTAATAGACGAAAAAACCAAATAAGGGGCATACTCCCCATCAACTACATGCTGAAAAGCAACCAGATGTTTATCATATGACCATGGTTCAAACTCCAGCACCTATTCTAATGGAGGTCTCTCTCTCTCTCTCTCTCTCCCCTTTTTATGTTTATTAGAAAATTTTTGCTACATATTTCATGTATATGCTAATTAGAGATTTATAACAAATAATCCAAAGTTACAACAACACTTTGAGAACATTAGAGCAATGTACAAGCAGTTTAAGATAGGCTTTTTTTTTCTTCTACATTTTTTGCTTTTATTTTTCATACTTTTACTAGGTACCTAGTAGTGTATATATATATATATATATATATTGGAAGTAATTTAAATAAGACATTGTTTTTGTCCAAGTAATTGGTGGACCAGAAGTGATACTTTCATATATTTCTAAAAAATTGTTTATATTTCATTGCATTATCGTTACTAAGTAATAACACATTGCCAATGCATAAAAAAAATTAAAAGTTAAAAATATTGAGATAAATGGGAAGTTTTTCTTAAAATTTGATCATGAATTTTAAGTAAAATTATTATTTAGAAATAAAGGTAGAAGTAACTTATATTATTTACTAAGATAAGTGGAATTAGTCTTTTAAAATTAAATGAGAACTTTTTTTTTTCCCCTATATCTAAGCCTAATCATATACTAGGGTTGTTCACTGGGTCAGGCAGTTCGAGTTTGAGATCAATCTGCCACTCGACCCACTTAGTTCAGGTGGAAGAAAAGAAGACCCATGACTGATCGATGACTATCACGGGTCAAGTCGAACGGGCTCTAATGGACGATCGATCGGTTCGGTTAAAATTGATGGAGGAGTGGCAGTGGATGGAGGGTGGTAGATCTTCGACGAATCTGAGTGAAGGAGAGAAAGAGTCGGCTGGAATTAAGCCAAATCTTGCTGGATCCATGCCAAATGTGGTTGGATCTGAGACCAACACTGTTGGATTTGAACAGATCTATGCCAAACATCGCAGGATCTTAGCAAATCTAAGTCAAACATCGCCGGATTTAAGTGGATCTAAGTAAAGAAAGGCCAAAACGTGGCCGGATCTGAGCGGAGAAGGCCTAATAGTTGCCATATCGAGATAGAATCTGGTAGATTTGAGAGTTTCTTGAAGTAGTTTTCCGATTAGATCGAGTGGCTCGGGTTTTAGTGGAGGACACTCACCACTCGACCCACAGGAGTCAGTTTCTAAGAAAAGAAACCCGTGGCTGACTGACAAAGGGATCGGTTCGGGTTGACGGCAGTCAATTTTAGTTGGTTCCATCGATTCTATCAGGTAGTCGGGACTCGTGAATTGCCGTATCATATACTTCAAGTTCAAGTTTAATGGGGAAAGAATCAAAAGATTAGAAAAAGAGCGCCACTACCTTAACTCATGTTCAAAGTCATTATTTTCTTTTTCATTTTCCTTTTCAAAATAGTAGGAAGAAATTAGCTGTCATTATCTTTGACGGTAGCAAAAGGAATCTATTTGCCCGTGGTTAGCTCTGCGCATTCTTCGGGTTTATTTGGAATCCGCTTATTTTGTTAAAATTGAAAAACTTTTCGCTAAAAGTACTGTAGATAAAGGTAAATGTTAGTTAAAATAATATAGTGAGACTCATGAATAATACCAAAAAGTACAGTAAGACCCTTAAATAATAACAAAAATAAACTAAATAGTAAAATAAATTGACAAAAAAATAAGTTAGCTAAACAGACACTTAACCGTTATTCACCGTTATTGATTTTTTGAGACACAAAGAATATTCGGTACTGTTATCTTTAACAGCTTTCAAAGCCCATTCGGCATTCACCAATGTAGTTCATCATCAAAAAGTTGTACCTGCGCAACCTTTCAGGAACATCATTATTTTAAACTCACCGTTCATTAGCATTATATCAAAAGAAAATATTATTGGTATTAAAAGTTCACTTTTTTTTTTCTCCAATATTTGGATCACATTACTTTACACTCCTTTTTTTTTTTTTTTATTTATTATTTGCTTAAAAAAGCAATCCCCTATTGTTTATCTAGCTAATATTGAGAAATTAAAATCTTCAATAAAAAACAATTGGGAAATATTTGATATGAATTCTGTCAATTGTTGTTTATTAGTATTTTGAAGGTTTGTTTTACTTCCTTTAACTTTGGTGCTATTATTGGTGGCTCAAGTCTCAAAACTTGTATGTAAACTTTAAAACTCTCATGTCATTTGGGTACTCAAGTTTTAAGATTTATAATCAACAATTGAAATTTTCATAGTGCTGTCATTTTTTTTTTTTTTTTTGCTCTCTCAACTTTAAATTTTTTTAGTACTTTTTTAAAAATATATGTAATCTAAAGGTCAATAGTTCTAGACAAGTCATATTGATAACAGCTCAAAATTTGGTGAGATTAATTGTCTTAGAATGTACGGAATCAAAATGAGAACGGTGCTAAAACTGAAATGTAAAAGACAAAATGTTTTATAACCTATTTAAAATGTTCCAGATTAAGACACCACTTTTCCCGGTAAAAAGCCTGACCTGGCTAGCTGGTTAATTGCTCTATTATTTGATGAACATATTTGAAAAGGACAAAATTTAGTCGAACTCGAAATTTATGTAATGTGATGTTACATAAAAATACAATGATGGAAAAATTGAGGTTGGATCGTGCAATTGATAGGACAGGAGTTTAGGCAGTCAAGCACTAGCTACATTTTGTCCACAAATACATATGAAATGATGTTTCATATCTAAAGTTTTAGAATTTTTTTTGAAGAAAGTCGTTAAGAAACTTAAATTATATAAAATTAAAAAAAAATAAAACTTTATATATTGACCAAAAAAAAAAAAAAAACACACGTAAATACATAAAGTCTTATAATTTCTTCAATGAATTTTCTTATTTTGAAATCGTTACATCTCTCATCAATATTTTAGTTAAATAAAACTTTTCTAGGACCTTTTCTTTTTATTTGTAAGAACCTAATATATTGTTAAGGAGACCAAAGTTTGAGGATAAAGTTTGTTACAAACTTAGTTGTAATTTAAGGCTACGACTCTCACTAAACAAATTAACATTGTTACAAATTTTGAAAATCTAAGGGTTGAATTGCATGTTTTCTATATTCTTAAAACACTTGTCAAAATTCATGTCAATCGGGTGTTATTTACTATTAAACTCATAAACTTATTTTATATATATAATTTTATTCTACAAAAAATTAAAATTTAAACATTTAATTGATGAATATTGATTTTTAATCTTCTTGAAATTTTGCAAGTAAGGAGAATATAATAAGAGAATGTGATTAAATGCCAGATTTGTTAAAATTCACATCCAATGTGAAAAAATATTTAATGGAGTTGTAGTCTTAGTCTACAACCAAGTTTATTGCCAAAGTTTGTCTAAAATTTAATTACGTTGGGCCTAAAAAATATTTATGGTGGTTACAAAGTTTTTTTAAGGATAAAAAAATCATAAATTTTTAAATTTATACATAACTAGTTGCTAACCCATGCAATGCACAGATTAGTTGAACAAAAAGTTTAGATTTTAAATTTGCCTAAAGTTATGATCATTTGAAAAAATAAGTTACAATTTAAGATAGAAAAAAAATACTAACACCAATAATGTTAGGCATGCCATGTCTATTATCAATGACATCCTTTCTTTAATGAAAATTAAGGTCTCAATCATATTTTTAATATAATATAATCCCTCCCATTGCTCAATTTGTTTGCAAAATCCTGGGTTTTTTCTTTCCATATAAAATGCAACCAAAAAACCCAAAAATAAGAAATTAAAAACTATAGAAGTTTTTACATAGAAAACCGTAATTAATTACACTTAGAAATGACATTGACACTAAGAAAGAATCATTAATCTAGAGCAATAGGTTTCAGAATTTTTTTTTTTTTTTTTTTTTTTTCAGAATTGGAAAAGCTAAATTAGTGTTATAGGCAATAGTTATAAAATTTTAACACGTAGAAGAAGAACAACAAAAAGGCATATCAGATGAATAAATTGATTTCGTTAGAGAATGAAGACAAATAAATGCACTAGAAGGAATAGATTTCGGAAAAATATGAATTTAAAAAGAAGAAGAAGGAAGTACTAGTTGAAAGGCCACAGAGTTTTAATGGAGATAGAAGACGACCAATCTAGGAAGCACTTGGAATGCTCCTATTATATGTATAGCCTCGGCTGCCACCTTCTTGTCTCTTATCTACTTATGATTCCAACTTTTACTCTTCGTAAGAGAAATGGGCTCTTGCCTTCAGGTAATGTAATTGAGAAAAATGCCACAAGAAACATATCAACACCCTTTTTGGATCTTAAATAATAAAAATTTAAAGAACAAATTTATGAGGTTAATGCATAACCTAAGCTTGTTCACCAAGATTCAAGACCTAGCAACGTAAAAAACAATATAAAAATAGAGTAAAAATGCAAAAAGGGTCATATATATGAAAAATATTTTTTTAAAAATAACAGTAATTTATAATTCTTAAATCACATTAATTCAAATAGTAAGGAAAAATATATGACTACATATTAGAAAAAAAGTATAGGAGAAAAATAGGTTACCTCAAAAGAATAATGCATGACTATAGCAACTGAAATTTGTCAAGACAATTTCATATATTGCAAAACATGAACCCAAAATTTAGATATTAAAACTTCTAAAAAGCTAAAAGAAAGAGTAAAGAATCAGAAGATTCAGTGCCTAGCAATTATTGAAACAAAACCAAAAACCAAAAAAAAAAAAAAAAAAAACACATATGACTACATAATAGATACAAAAATACAAGGGAAAGATGGGTTACTATCCATGGCTAACAGTTGAAAGTTGCAAGATAGTTTCAAATATTGCAAAAATTGAATCAAAAAATTAACTTGTTAAACTTCTTAAAGGCTTAAAAATTTGAAAATTAGCAAAAAAACATATGACTACATAATAGAAAAAATATAAGAGAAAGATAGGTTACCTCAAAAGAATAATCCATGATTATAGCAATTGAAATTTGTCAAGATAGTTTCATATATTGCAAAATATGGACCCAAAATTTAGATGTTAAAACTTCTAAAAAGCTAAAAGAAAGACTTAAGAACAAGAAAATTCAGTGCCTAAAAATTATTTGAAACAAAACCAAAAAAAAAATATATATATATATATATATATGACTACATAACAGAAAAAATTAACAATTCTTATCAACAAAAACACAGTAAAACTATAATTAAAAACCCTAATAGTGATATAGTGGCCGGAGAATTAGAGAAGGAGAGAAGGAAGAGTCCAAAACAAAATAGAAAACTGTATGAGAGATGAGGTGTTTGGGTTTGAATACCTCTTAAAAGTCCTAAATCAAATTAAAAATTATAAATAAAAAATGCTAATGTGGAAAATTATGGAGAGGTCTACCAAAAGTTAAAGATTTCAATTATATATATATATATATATATTGTTTTTCAAGCCAGTGACCACCAAGACTCTACGTGGAGTTGCCCCTATTATCCTAATACCCTCACTATTGTTGCTTTTGTCAAGGGATGGCAATGGGACAGGATAAGTTCGAAAGATGGGGTCTTTGCTCCCGCCCCGCATGATTTTGTCTTATTCCATCCTCGCCTCACTCCACATAACGAGAAAAATTTTCCTGCCCATCCCCGCCCCTTAGGGCCTTGCGAATGTCCTACCCTGTAAAACTCTACTTTTTGTTTATTTGCTTACAACTATTACAATTATTTTTATATTCGCTAATAAACATATACTTGAAATTACAAATAAGTTTATCCTATCAAATCAAACAAATTTGTAGCAAAAATTGAATAATATTATTAAAGTGTTTAACACTATAATATCATAACAAAAACAAAAATCTCATAATACAAAATCAATTATTTTATAGTATATAAATTTGTTTATAATAAAGATAAAAGAACATGTTAAAATTGGTACCTTATTTCCAACCTTACTAAAAGAAAGAAAGAAAAAAAAAAAAAAAAAAGAGGTAGAAAGCCTTATTGAATAGAATAAAATAAGTTGATAATATATTTGTTAAATACGATTTTAGGGTATAAAAAATTTATAATTTAAGTCTTATCAACACGGGTCGGGGTAGAAATAGAACAGAGCAAGATAAGATGGGTCTAAAAAATCTAAACTCATTCTCATCCTACTCTGTGATGTGAGGCTAAATCTTGCCCCGTTTTCACCCACCACCTTTCCCGAGCAAGAAAAACCTGCCTAGAGCGAAATAGAAAGAGGCGGTACAAAATTGTCGTCTCTACTTCTGTCGCTTTTTGTGTGTTTGTGTGTGACCGTCAAACTTGTCCTTTTGATTATTTATTTATTTATTTATTAAATTTCTCAAACCCAAACCCGACAACCTAACCAAGCTTTTTGTCTTTTTACTCTGTTTTTCCCTGTCATGTTCAATTGGCATAAGCCATTCCCCAACTCTTTTATGGGTTGTGTTAACGGGCACCGCACGGTGCCCGTTAACCACAAAATTTTTTTACTTTTTCTGATACAATTTTTGTCTTTTTTTTTGCAATACATGTCATTTTTTCAGTTTTTCCGGTACTATTCAGAATATTTTTGACTTTTTTTTCACAATTTGTTTTTTTTTTTTGTCTTTTCTGCTCTTAACCAGCACCAGGCGGTGCTGGTTAACATTCTCCCTCTTTTATATATACAAACGGTTTCGCTACGTTCATTATTGGGGTCTCACTTAACACACACTCTCTCACATAGTAATAGTACTAACTACTAAGAGGGTGTTTTGTTATTATATTATGTTGCAATCTCCAATGGCCGTTGTCTGGAGCTTGCTTCTCTGTTGTCTAGTCTCCACTCTTCTAGTGGTCTCCGCGGAAGAAATTCATGGCGAAGAAGCGGAGAAAGAGGCTGACAGAGTGAAAAACTTGCCAGGACAACCAGCCGTGACTTTTAGACACTACGCGGGCTATGTCAAACTCCAGCCCCAGCATCAAAAGGCACTCTTTTATTGGTTCTTTGAAGCCCAGGAAGCACCTTCTCACAAGCCATTAGTCCTTTGGCTCAATGGAGGTCTCTCTCTCTCTCTCTCTCTCATGTTTATTAAAGAATTTTTGCCACATTTTTTAATGTACGCTAATAAGAGATTTATAACAAATAATCCAAAGTCACAAGAACAACACTTGGAGAACATTAGAGCAATGTACATGCTGTTTAAGACAGGTTTTTTTTTTCCTTCTACATTTTTTTGCTTTATTTTTCATACTTTTACCAGTAACTTTTTTTTTTTTTGAAAGTAATTAAATAAGACATTGTTTTGGTCCAAGTGATTGTTGGACCAAAAGTGATACTTCCATATATTTCTAAAAAATTGTTTATATTTCATTTCATAATCGTTTCTAAATAATAACACTGGTCAACACAATGATGGATTCTCTCAAAAAGAAAAGAAAAGAAAAAACAAAACAAAAAATACAATGATGGAAAAATTGAGGTTGGATCAAGCAATTGATAGGACAAGAGTTTAGGCTGTCAACCACTACATTTTGTCTAATACATCGATATCCTAATACCCACGCTGTTGTTGCTTTTGTCGCTGAGTGTGAGTGAGTCTGTGACTGTCAAGCCTTGTCCCTCTGAGGCCTGCTTTTTATTATTTATTTTTTTTATTTATATAAATTTTTTTAAACCGAAACCCAACAACCTAACCATGCTTTTTGTCTTTTTACTCTTTTCCCTTTCTTGTTCAAAGCTGCGCGCATGGCAATTGGCATAAACCCTTTTTACTGCCAGCCCTGGCCCCGCACTAACTTGTGCAGCTGGGACCTCCTCTTTTCACCGCTCTTTTCTAATTTGTGTTTATTATTTAATTTATGAGTTTAACTTGTTGCACATAATCTGTTTATACTCTTTTTTTTTTTTTTTTTGTGTAATAAAAATTATTCTCTTTTATTATATGACGGGTTATATATTATTTTAGAATCTGGCTAATGACTATTTTGGAGGGAGTAATTAAAGTTTGAGCTTTTACTATAGGCCCTTGTCTGGTAGAATGGAATAAAGAAAAAAAAATTAGAATATTGTTCAATTTCTTTATTTGGCAGTTTTAATAGAAGGAATGAAAAATTCATTTTTTTATTTACGAGTTTAAGTGGGAGAAAATAAAATAAGTATGAGAGAACACTCATCCTTTTCTATTATTTTAAAATCTCAAATTTTCATTCCCCCAAAAAATTAGGAGAAATGAGAGGGAATTGAATTAGAATTAATGAATTTTTTTTACTAAAACTCTTAAAACACCCCTATATACTCAACTCTTTATTTTAAAATAGGGGTTTAATAATAATATTGTCATAAAATATTTCATTCTATTCCATTTCATTCCCTCTATGTTACTCTCAAATAAGATTACTTACATTTTAATTATTTTCATTAATTTATTTTAAAATATCTAATCAAGATTACTTAATTTTGTTATATTCTTTTCCATTACTTTCCTTTGCTTAAATACATTCCATTCTCTTCTCAAAAAAAAAAAAAAAAAAAATCGTTCTATTCCATTCATTTCCATTCTCTTATAAACTCATAAATGAATCTTAATTGATCTGATTTTAAGATCATTTAATTAAAAAAATATTTGTTTATTTGTTTTTGTTACTTTCCAATGCAGTTATCCAATAAATTACATTTAAATTCAACAAAATTTTCCATTTGAGTACACACTACAATCATACAATACATAAAGTACAATGGACCTAACTATAGGACTTGAGCCTAATAATATTATAGTCCAACGAATTTCAATAATTATAATAAAAAGAGAAACATAAATGGTTTTTTTTTTTTTTTTTTAGAAGAACATAAATAACTTCAATTATCATCTTTTTAATGATTTTCAGTTTTGATTTTGTACATTTGAACTATCCATCAAGTTTCATTGGTTATTATCATTTGAAGAGTTGAGTCAAATGCTACCTCTCCATGCTTTAAGTGCATAGAAAAACACTGCGATTTCATTTCGAATCTGGGAGGGTGGGGGTGGGATATTTATGAAATTTTTTGGATCAGTGCAACCAAAAAGAAAAAAAAAATTGTTTCATTTGTTATTAACAGATTTTTGAAAGTGATTAAACTTTAAGGAAATTTTCAACTATATTGCCAATTTCCTTATTCTTTGTCTTTTACTTGTTTTGAAATTTATATTTCAAATCTTCTGCCACGTACGCGATGAATTTTGGGAAACAAAACAAATAAAGAATAATAGTAGTAGTGGTGTTGTGTATTCTCAGGACCTGGCTGCTCATCCATTGCGTATGGAGCTGCACAAGAACTCGGCCCATTTCTTGTCCAACTAAACGGAATCAAGCTCAATCTTAACAAATTTTCTTGGAATAAGGGTAATTCAATAATTAGCTTCTTCTTTTTTCTTTTTAATTTATTTAAAAGTTCGCAGCAATGATCTAGCTACCATTGGCCAATACATCATCATTGTCATTGATATAATTATTTTCTATTCTAATTTGATTTTTTTTGTAACAAAATTTTTCTTCCCTTTTATTTATTTATTATTATTATTATTATTATTATTATTATTATTATTATTATTATTATTATGTTTCAAGTTTATTTGATGTTGGCTAAAATAATCAGTTGCAAATATATTATTCCTGGAGGCACCTGTTGGTGTGGGGTTTTCCTATACAAACAAATCAAAAGATTTGCATATGCTTGGTGATCGAGTAACAGCCGACGATTCACATGCCTTCTTGATTGGATGGTTCAAAAGGTTTCCTAACTTTAAATCCAATGACTTCTATCTTGCTGGAGAGAGCTACGCTGGTATCATTTTCTTCACAAAATTAACCTTTTCTTATTTATCTATCTATCTATCTATATATATATATATATATATCTCTTAAGGTTTTATATTTTTCTTACTTGATTGTATCTTCTCTCTCTCTCTCTCTCAAGGTCATTATGTTCCCCAGCTTGCGAATCTCATTTATGAAAGAAACAAAGGAGCCAGCAAGAACTTGTACATAAATCTAAATGGTTCATGGTAAGCCCTATATATATATATATATATATCTTACTTTGCTAATTATTTATATTCCAATCAAATTAAGGCTTTTATATTTATTTTTTATTTTATTTTATATATATATATATATATATTTACATGTCCTTGTTTTTCTAATAAGAAAAAACCAGATTGGAATGCTGTGATCAATGATGCAACAGATTTAAGTGGCATGTTTGAATATTCATGGAGTCATGCAATCATCTCGGACAAACTGTACAATGATATAGTGAAGGAGTGCGATTTCAGGAGTGATAACCAAACAAGGAATTGTGGTATTCATATCAGAGGTTTCTTAGAAGCATATTCTGCCATTGATATTTACAACATTTACGCACCCATTTGCCTCACTTCCCTAAGTAGAACCTCCCCCAAGCTCGTTGTTGCTCCCCGTTTGATAACTCAACATGTAAGCCCTTCTTTCTTTCTTTCTTCTTCTGCTGTATGTAAATGCGTGAGACAAAACATGTATATATAGCAGTTGTTAGAACCTCAATAAATTAAGTATAAACAAATTGCCTTTTACTTTCTTATGCTTTGGTCCCATGAATCACAACTTATTAGTCCACAAAAGTTTCAATTATTATATGTGACCCTAAAGCTTGAACTAAAATTAATTTTTTATGGCTGAATTCAAAATATCCCTTATTGATTTTATTTTTTATTTTTCCAAATATTAGGAGTTAAAAATACAACAATTTAAAAATTTTGTAAGACCAAATTATGATTAGGTCAGATCACAAAGTAATGGTTTGTTTGTTCAAAAAATATAAAATCTATTTGTTTAGTGGAAAGATTATAATTTCATTTTAATCTCATTTTTAGGATATCAATAGCTGAAAATTTATAAACTATTTTGATAGAATATCACCGAATCGAAGTCTTTCCATATATAATAACTAAAAAATGGCAACTAGTTTTCATTTATTTATTGGTGCTGCAAAAAAAAATAAAAAAAAGAGTACTAAAACCAAAGGTAAATATATCACACAAAAATAGTGAGAAACATGATAGATGTGAAAAAAATTTAGGAATACATCATTTTGGGTCAGAACTTTGTTATAATTTTGATGTAATAAAGTCGTTGAAAAAAAGTAGTGAATTCATGTGAAAATAACAAATAATTAGTTATTACTTATAACCTATCATATAAGATAATTGTAAAAAATAATGTGACAAAGAGTGTCATTCTAAGATTACTATGCATGATGTAGCAATTTCATATCTGACCTGTTTTGGAGGTGCATTAAGTTTATGTACTATACTCCTAGCTAGTGGTTTGAAATTAATCTAGAGTAGTTTTAGAATCATAAATTATTTCATAACATGACAGACTATAAGTATGTAATTAATCATTAGTTATATATGGACCTATTGTTTTTTCCTTATCAATCATACTTTGCACATTGCGGTAAGAAATTGGTAAAAAAATTGATTGTACTAGACTTTTTCATTAATTTGAGAAGTTGGTAATTAAGATTTACCCACACTTAGGGTGTGTTTATTTAGAGGTGAAACAGGATGGATGCAAACTTTGGAGAAAAAATGAGAAGGAAAACTTTTTTTTGGGAGCGTGTTTGGTTGGTAGGAAAGCAAGAAAATAAATGATAGAGCTTAGGTGTTTTCTCTCTGGGTACACCAAAATATTTTCTCCTTAAAATAAAGATAAAACTGAGTGAGGATGAATTTTTTCTAGATTGACAAAAATGCCCAAGTGTATGTGCACACTGCAAGCTTCTTCAAGTTGCCTTTATTTATTTATTTTTTCTTCTCCCCTGGTCAGTAAGGTTGCCCTTTTTTTCTTTTGGCAACATTTTTTTAGCCTTCTTTTTTTTCCTGCAACGTTGCCTTCTTTTTTTTTTCTTTTAATTTTATAGGGCATTGGCATGATATATATATATATATATATATATATATTTTAAACTAGACGTTTTTTTTTTTTTTTGGATATGATTTTTTTTTTGATAAAGGTTGATTATTCTTTTTTTTTTATAGTTATTTGTCATTTTTTTTTTAATTTTAATTATGCATCATTTTTTAACAATAATATATAAATAAATTTATTCAAATTCATTTTTTCTATTCTTTTATATTTTCACACCCAACCAAATAAAAATAAAATAAAATAAAATATTTCCTACCTTTTTACTTTTTCATATCATCGTCATTTTTTATACCCTTACTTCTTCGCTGTTCTATTAATAATTGACGTTGAAAGAAGCTTTTGTTTTTGTTTTTTTTTTTTAATTCAGAACCTCTGGCATAAGCTACCGTCAGGCTACGATCCATGTACAGAGGATTACGTGGAGAAATATTTCAACAGAGAGGATGTCCAGAGGGCCCTACATGCCAACGTTACTAAATTGCCCTACCCTTATACCACATGCAGGTAAAAGTACAATAGTATAGAAATGTTAGTAACTGTGCATTCGGCTTCTTTTTTTTTTTTTTGGTAAACAAGGACTTAATAGCTTTTACTTGTTTATTTTTTGTTTTTTACTTTTTTTTTTAACGTAGTTTTTGTTGCAAATAATCTTCTTCATTTTATTTTTATTATATATATATATATATATATAAACTAACATCGAGCTTTTTTTTTTTTTTTTTCGCACAATTAACTTTTCCAACACAAAAAAAAAAAAAAATTATATATATATATATATATAAGATTGTGTTCAAGTTACTCATTGTATAACTCTAAGCAATATTATACTACTCAATATTTTTTAATTTGATATAAAGTTTGACAAATCTACCGTTAAATTTCATTATTTTCGTATATTTTCAATACTTGCAAAATTTCAAGGTGATCAAAGATTAATCATCAATCAATTTTTGAAATTCAAGTTTTTGTAATTTAAAATAATGCATAAGTATAACTCTAAGCAATGTTATGCTACTCAATATTTTTTAATTGAATGCAAATTTTGACAAATCTATCGTTAGATTCCATTATTTTCAAATATTCTCAATACTTGCAAAATTTCAAGATGATTAAAGATGAATCATCAATCAATTTTTAAAATTCAAGTTTTTGTAGTTTAAAATTATGCATAAAAAATAAGTTTATGAATTGAATGGTAAATAATTTTCAATTGACATGATTGTTAAGAACGTATAGAACATGTAATTTAACGGTGAGATTTCAAAATATAAATTTTATAACAAGTTATTAAGTGAGGTAACATTATTTAAAATTACACCAGGTGTAACTTGAACCCTCTCATATATATATTTATATAAAATACCTCTTTTACATAGACTTATCATATATTTAGCGCAAATCAATTATAAGTTATAAAATCTCATCTCAACAATTTAAAAAAAAATATGAAATTGTTTTTATTTTTTTTATATTTTAAAAAAATAAATACTTTTAAGTGTTTGGTTGCAAAAATGCTCGAAAAACATTTTTGACTATTTGGTTACGTTGCTACTACTTTTGCCACATTTTCTCTTTTCTTAGACAAATATATAATAAAAAAGAAAAGATTAGGTTAAATGTTAGGTATAAAACATTTAACTTTATAGTACCTCTATTTTGTGGTCAACTGGAAATTATTGTCCGGTTGACTAGCAATTTCCAATCACCCAAAGACCACAAATTTGTGTTTGTAATACATCCAAATTTTGCCAATCCAACGTGTGTTTGTGATATACTAAAAACTCAGCTGTTTTGAACAAATGTGTAGTTAAGTCTAAGGGAGTGTTTGGTACATTTACTTAAATACATATTTTTAATTTTTAAACAACATATATTTTTTAACCTACACGTTTATTTACACATATTTTCAAATAACAAAACACATGTACCAAACATCTCATAAGATCGTAAAATTACAACGTACTATGTCATTTAAAATATATATATATATATATATATATGAAAACAACATACTATGTCAGAAATGTATGTATTAATTCATTTGGCTGTTGGGTATTTCTGGGAGATTAAGTTACGCAGAAAATCCTAGAACTTTCAAGCAAGTTACTCGGAGCATGTGTCAAATCATTGAACTAGAGCTTTCAAGTTTCATCCTGCTTCCCCTGCCAAAACATAATCAATGAAACGTTGCAGTGAAATTCTTGACATTTCTTTTTCATTTCCATCACTCTTTCACCCTCTAACTCCCGTCATTTGACCACCAGCGAGTGTGGCTCAGCCAAAGAAAACTCTCAAAAGCTTCATTTGCTCAAAAGTTCGAATTCCAGCTCATGCAATTTTATGTTGTAAGCTGCTTCGGCATTTGCCCTAAGCTTGCTTGACGGATTCTCATTTAAATTTATTATTGACTTGAATTTTTTATTTAGCATTAACAATCTGCCATACCAACGGGTGCCAGATTTTTGTTTTAGTAGATTTTTGCGAAAACAATTAATGGAATGGTTAGCTGTAGCTAACCATGCCCGTAGTGTAGATAAGCCAGTTTTTTTTTTTTTTTTTTTTGAGAGAAGATAAGCAAGTTTTTGTGTTAACAACATTAGATATTTTGGCAAGAATAAGCAGGGAACAGACAATTAATTAAGCTGTGTACATACCAGGAATGTCCAACATTTTATATGTATAAAATTTGATGAGTTATTAATTGCTAGGTAGCTAGATTAGGTTGATAAGATCCTCATATTTTGAGCTTATGGTTCGTGAAATTCAGTGGTGTTATCAGCGGATGGAATGACTCAGCAGACACAGTGCTGCCCATAATTCGGAAGCTTTTAAATGCGGGACTGCGCATTTGGATTTACAGGTACTCCCTTCAATTTCAGCCCATGCCTATTCTTCAGACCTTGTCTATATATAATAAAAATGCCTCTGTACAACTTTCAAGAATTAAAACAAAATGTTCATAACATTGTTTTTAGATTTAACTTCTGTACTAACATGCTTATCAACCGTAGAATACCAATAACTACAGTGCTTTAATTTAATATGCTCTTAGTCCATATGTTCTGCATGATCTCTCTCTCTCTCAACAATAAAATTAACCCTAATGACTAAGAATTTATAACTCTATTAGCATCTTATAATATTTTTAACGGAAAAGTCCAGAGTTCTAATACCCCCATTTTCTACTGTCACTATCATATTTATTTTAAAAAATGGTTAATACATATAACGAAAAGCTCAATAGCATTGCCAACTCTCTTTAATTAGGAAAACTAAATATTGAATTCTCCTCCCCATTAGTCATAAACAACAAAACATGTTTTCCCTTAGATTTTATGTTATCTTTAATTTTCTAGGCAGTCATTCTAATTGCAAATTTCAATTTTGTTAGGCATATTTTTATCTATATAATAAGTAATAGTCGAAACGTTTAACTTTTTATTTGTTGCGCCTCATTGCACTATATGGCTACATAAATTATTAACACGTCTACATTTAAAAACACTAAACCGTTTAGTTCAATTTGTTTTAAATTATATTTGTTTCTTTTGTGGATTCAATTTTCAGTAACTAACTAACTGCACAAGATATATATATTAAAACAAAAAATTGTCATTAAGAAACATAAGTAAGGCGTAAGGAGAGAAAAAAAAAAAAAAAAGTGAGAAATTTGAGGGCACTACAATCGTCAAGCAAGCATGGGCCAGCATCCCACAACCGGAACTGGTAAAGGTATTTTGAATAGACAAATTTAGATTTGGTTATTTTGGTTAGATTGATCTAACCGTGTCTGTGATGATCTCTCTCTTCTTTTTGTTTTTTCTTTGCTTTCAAATTACTTCTTCTTCGTTTTCACTGGCATCCATTGGCGTGCTCTGCTCTGCATCTTCTTCTATTCTTTCTCCACCCCTCTCTCTTTTATTGTTTTTCTCTCTTTTTCATGTGAAAGTGGCAACTGGACTCATTAGTAAAAGACGTGTAGCATTCAAAGCAACTTTCTGAGAAACGTGTGGCCATTGAAAGAGGATAATTCAGAATTTTGATTAAAAGATAAAGTAGAATAAAATATGATAAGACAAAAAGGAAGAAATTGGTGGAACCGTGGAAGAGATAAACTAAAACAAGGAAAATAAAAATAAAAATAATGGTGAATGCCTGGGGCCATGGAGGACAATAAATGAGAGTTGAAATATGGGCAGATTGCAATATTAGAAAGACTCAGAATTAGGATTTAAAAAAAAAAAAAAAAACCTTTGGATAAAAAAATAACGCATTAAAGTAAAATCCAAAACCAAATAGAAATAGAAATCCCTCTTTCTTTGGGACGTTTCCTCTATATATATATATATAGTTATATATACTAAGCACTCTCAATCTCTCTCTCTTTCTCTTTGAGTGTTCTGGTCTCTCGGTTGAGGTAAAAATTCTCTCATTCACGCTTTTGTTTTTGAAATAGTCTCGGCATATTTTGATTACAGCTTCTTCTTCGTTGGTTGTTTATTTCAATTTAGTTTATTATTGGTGTTATTTTTATTTTTATTTTTGGTGTGAGTGGATCTAGGGTTTAATGTTTGTATTCAAAGCTAATGTCTTTCTTTATATTTGCTCTGTAAAGATTTTATTTTATTTTGTACCTGTGACTGTTTATGGTTCCTTTTCATTGTTTAGAATTCGGAACCAATATTTTCCCCAAAAAAAAAAAAAAAAATTCAAAACCAATAAAACTTAATGCAATTTTTCTCTAACATATTAAATAAATAAAAATCAAACCAAACCAACATTTTTGGGACAGTGCTTTGATGTATAGTTATAAAATATTGACTTTTTGTGTTAATAGATTGTGCTGATTTTTTTTTTTCGACCCAATTCTTTTATGTAAATAATTATATTAGAGGGTACTTGCGTCTGTATTGTATTCTGTTTTGAGTTTATTTTTTCCATTATCTGAAATTGTCTAGAAGATTTCAATGAATATCATATATTTAAATACTGTTAAGTTGATATAATAATAATAATAATAATAATAATAATAATAATATAGTTTGATAAATGTATAGCGGTTAGCAAATATTTTAGCTACATGATTTTATTTTACAAATTCAATTTTGGTGTTGTAGTAAAATAGACCAAGATTAAATTTTTGATTGTACTTAATATCTTTCCTGTATATCGCACGGGTTAGTGACTAGTTTTTATATAAATTCAAGAAAACGAATATTATTTTGTGTCAAATTGTTACTTTGTTTAATTTTTCTCAAAATAGTTGGTTCTTATTTCTCTTCCTTTGAAAAGAACTATAAATTTTTTGAATCCATAAGTCCATAGAAAATTATCTACACTGAATGTCGAAATTTTAGTTTCTGGTCACCCTAAAAACGTTACTGCTTAGTATACTAAAATTGATATTAGCTCTTGGAACATGATGCCGAATTGCATGCATCCATTGATAATGATATACTCCTTTCATATAGTTTCCTTTTGTTATTTTAGGTTGTCTTTTCGATATCAAATTTTTTTTTTTTTTTTTTTTTTTTTTTTTTTTTTTTTTTTTTTTTTTTTTTTTTTTTTTTTTTTTTTTTTGTCCTGGTTAATTTGCTTGTTCCCTTAAAAAATACTTATGAATTTTGACTCATCACCGATAAGAATATATCGATAATAGGGTCAGGCTAATGAATATTCTTAGAGTATTTGTTAATAAAAAATTTTAGAAAAGTTTTGATACTATTTTAATAGGAAATATAGAAAGCTATAAAAAAATAAAAAATAAAAGTAAAAAAAGATCAGATACTTTTTTCTTTTTCTATAAAAAATTTCTAAAAATATTTTTTAAATTAATACCCTTAGTACATTCGTTAACTTTTTCGTAATAACAACAATAATAATAATAATAATAATGTATTAGCTAACATGATCATAAATCATACTATATTATTATTATATCACGAATTAACTATCATCTTTTATGTTTTAGTTCATAAATATTGGGTATGGCTTAGAGATTGTTTCTACACAAAAACAACAATAAACATTAGAATTAATAATGAGAATAATGATGACGATGACAATGATACAGCGGTGACACGGATGGGAGGGTGCCGGTGACATCAACAAGGTTCAGCGTAAACAAGCTGGGGTTAAAAATAAAGGAAGAATGGAGAGCATGGTTTCACAAAACTCAAGTTGCAGGTTGGGTGCAGACGTACGAGGGGGGCCTAACATTAGCCACAGTGAGAGGCGCAGGGCATCAGGTCCCAGTCTTTGCTCCTCATCAATCCCTTTCTCTCTTCACCCATTTCCTCTCTTCCAAAACCTTGCCGGATTCTCAATCTTAGATGCTGCTAAAGAAGACAATATTGTGTAACCAGGGAGATTACATTTTTAACAAATTTGGGACACTTCTATTCTATTCCATAAGATGTTCTTCATAGTATTTATCACTATAATCTTACATATTTATAAATGTGGTCATTAACAAACTTAAATTAAACAAAAATTATTAAAAATAAAACTTGAATGTATTGACATCAAAATAAAATTAAAAAATATGCAAATATATAAAGTTTTAAATTTTTTTTTACGAGTTTTCATATTTCAAAATCGTTGTATGATAATTTTATTATCAATGCTATCAGCTATATACATCTTTTTCAATGCACACAACAAAACAATTATTATACTATTAGTCTCTAATTCAATTATTAACACCTTGCTTAAATAAGTATAAAAAAAAAAAAAAATGTATCATCCTTTTTTATGATCTGTTCCAACTAATTTTTGTATTCTTTAAACTACTTAAGATTAAATCAGTGCAATACTCCACTAATTTCTTTTTTAGGGAAATCATGGCCAAGAGGTTGACAAAAACCTCTTATTAAATATGCTCTTTTTATTTTATCCCAACTATTAAGGTGAAAAAATGAGACATTTTCTCAAGGTCTAGGATCTGAAAGAAGATTATTCAAGTCAATACAAATTTGCTTAAAAATGAATATTGCAATACAAGTTATTTCCTTATAAGAAATTTGTTCATTGTGCTAGCAAAATAATAAAGGGTAAATTATAAGTTCATTCAATATATTCAACTTAAATTCGACTTATGCATTTAACGGTTACATTATTCATGTTCAATAAAATATTCAGGTATTACTTTAGTGCATCTACGTGTACAAAGTGTATCAAATAAATTTAAGAAAATCAGCTAAAGACTAAAGCAAGCACTAACTGAATACCTATTTGAAAATATGCGTTTTTTAGAAGAAAAAAATAAATATATATAGCGATTTTAAAATATGCCTTTGAAAACACAATTTAAAAAATCACAATTAAACATTTGATTTGAGCTAATTTGTATTTGTTTGAGCAATTTTTGAGAAGTGCTATGTCCACAACACTTTCACAATAATTACTAAATGGTAAGTTAGATCAAATTATATTTTTAATGGACTCAAATTTGTATTTAGGGTGTTAGCCAAGAAAATCCTAAGGATAGGGTACTACTAGAATACAATAGAGATTGATTGTGTGGACTATGAGAAGAGTTGCCATGATTGTCAGATGCACGCCAACTTGAACCATGTACTGCCTAGTGAGTTGTATAGCATGACTTCTCCAAGGCCTTTTTCAGTTTGGGGCATAGATGTGATTGGAAAGATAGCTCCTAAGGCTTCAAATGGGCATGAATACATTTTGGTGGCAATTGACTATTTCACCAAGTGGGTGGTGGCCACCTCATCCTACTCCATATTGAAGGCTAAGCATGTGGCTTGGTTCTTAGAAAACAACATCATATGCCAGTTTGGGGTGCCCCAAGAGATCATTTCTGATAACATTTCCCACTTTGAGGGGGAGGTTTGAAGGATCATGGAGTTGTACAACATTTAGCATTATAAGTCTTCATCGTATTGACCACAAGCTAATGGGGCCGTAAAAGCAACTAATAAGAATGTGAAGAACATCCTAGCCAAGATGGTAGTGACATACAAAGTTTGGGCCAAGAAGCTTCTGTTTGCCTTATAGGGTTATAAAACTTCTATTAGTATGTCAACTGGGGCAACTCCTTCTCTTTGGTTTACGATAGTGAGGCGGTGCTTCCTATTGAGGTGGAGACACAATCTTTGAGGGTATTGGTGGAAAACAAGGTCCTAGAAGTGGATTGGGCTAAGATGAGATATGAACAATTGGCTTTGATAGATGAGAAAAGGGCTAGGGCAAAATATCATGCACAAGGGTACCAAAAAAGGATTGTTAGAGCATTCAACAAGAAAGTGAAACCGAGGAACCTTAAAGAAGGGGACTTGGTCCTAAAGGTGCTTAGAGATGAGACTTTTGACCTAAGGGAAAAGATGAGGCCAAGGTGATCTGGGGCTTTTATCATCAAGAAGAGATGTTTTCCCAATTAACATGGATAGACTCCGAAAATACAACATCTAAAAAAAGAAGGAAAAGAGCTTGCTAGGTTGAAAACCCGAAAGGGCA
This sequence comes from Quercus suber, assembly GCF_002906115.3. Classification (NCBI taxonomy): domain Eukaryota; kingdom Viridiplantae; phylum Streptophyta; class Magnoliopsida; order Fagales; family Fagaceae; genus Quercus; species Quercus suber. The sequence continues at coordinate 463,962 of NW_027069611.1, forward strand.
GCTTAGGCAAAAATTAAGGTAAGAAAACCCGACTAGATTGAAAACCTGAAAGGGCAATCTAGGAAAAAATTAGGGGAAAGACCATGAGCATGGCAAAAATTTCCCAAAAGGATGTCATGGGTAAAAATTACATGGCAAAGGAAAAAGAAAAGAAAAGAAAAAAGGGAATAAATGACAATAAGCAAAGGTAATAAATAGGAGATTCTCTTATTGCTCAAATTAAAAGATGATAAGACTGTTTCATAGGGGATTTGGAACATTCCAATCCTTTTATTAAATTCAAAAAAAAATTGAGAATCATAAAAGTGTAAAAAAGTAAAATATGGGCCCATTAAGGTGGTCACTTAGTCCTCCTTACTTTCTTGCTAGTCTTCATGTAAGCTTTTTCATCTCTCAGAATCCACTTCATGTCATCCTCCAACCATTGCTTGTATCTTGCAATGGTATAGATGTATTGAGGAGGAACAATGCCTTTCGTCACCCTACGACGTGGCCAAGCCTCACTAATCCAGTCCAAGATCCTATTGGTAAACACTTCGGTGTGGAAGGCACCTTCATCATCAAGGGCTTCTTGATGCTCTCTAAATTGCCTTGAGATACGACAAGTAAGTAGTATGAGCAGCAATGAAGTCCAACTAAAGTCACACATCAGTCCTTGCAGCAACCGTGGACCATGCTTGAGATGTGCCACCATTCCACGACCCACTGAATGTTGGTTTCCTTAAGGTGACCCATACACTCCATGTACGTCTTGAAGCTCATGTCATTCTGATGAAGTCGACAGTCCCTAAGATGCCTAGGGTGGTAGGTGCTGATAGGTACAATGGGAGTTTGAAGCAACTAAAGCCTCTCTTGTAGCTATATCTGGAAAAAGAAAAAAGAAAAGAAAAAAGGAAAAAAAGGAAGGAGTAAAAAAGAAGAAAAGGAGAAGAGCAAAAAAGAAAAGAGAACATGAGTGGGAGAAAAAAATGATAGACGATATAAGGTATCTCGATGGGTTGAAAACTGAAAGGCAATCCATGCAAAAATAAAGGAATCCCACTAGGTTGAGAACCTAGGTAAAAGTTCAGGATTTTACCTAAAGGAGAAGGGGACTTCCTGTAAAGAAGCTTACTTCCTTCCTATGAAAGGAATCCAAACCATTGAGGGTCTCTACCAAGATCAAGCCCACCGGGTTACCTCTCTTTAGCTCTTAAGCTACCATGCACATCCGAAGGTCCACACAATATAACTTTTGGACCAAGAAATACCGTGCAAGAGCACATAGGCAAAATTCATGAAGAAAGTATGAACGTAGCCTCTCACTTATAGGAATGATCGAACTATAAAAGTACTCAAAAACCAACCTTAGGTTGAGCTTGCCAAAGAAACACCTTCTATTTGTCGTGGTGGAAGGGACGCCCAACACAACTTGTAGAAAGGAGGGGAGATCCCCACCCTTGGTAGGGAAGATGAGATCACCAATCTCCAGTTCATCCATGATGGTACCAAACTCTTTGATAGTGGGACATAGTTCTATTCCATTGAAGTAGAAAACATGTCGAGAAGGAACCCAATAGTTTGCAGCAGAATTAAGAAGATGCTCATCTACTCTAATTTGATGATATAGGATGACATAAGAAAGACCATAGGGGGCGATGAAATCCTTGAAATCAGGACCAAGCCTCATAATCCAAGCTGAGACATCAAGTGGAGAGTTTTCTGCCATTGGGGACCTCAAAAAAGGGCTCTATGGGTTGAAAATACGTTGGTGGGGGGTTTTAGACTCAAACGGCTACTTTTAAACTTAAGTAAGTCAGTTAGAGTTTTTCTGATTTGCGGCCCACGTATGCAAGGTCAACCCTGCATACACAAAGTCAAAGCTGTGTACGCAGGCCCATCCTTACGTACTCATGGCGCTTGGCAAAAGCCCATTCTTCCCTGTTTTGTGCATAGATCATCACCACCGGCCTGGTGGGCTGCTCTTCCAGGACTGTACAAGCTCCTTGAATAGTTGGTCACCTCCAGCTTGAAATTCCCAGTCAGACATACCAACTCCTCATGCTCTTGGATAGTAGGTTGCAATTCAAAGAAAGAAGGATTAGTGACCCAAAAAGAAAAAAAGAAAAAAAAAAGAAAGAAGAGAATTGGTAAAAAGAGAAAGAACTCACCGCTTGAGTGTTGGGAGGGAAAGGATAGCCCATGACATTAGGATTGCGGGGCACGGCAAGCTCTCGAGCAAAGTCGTTAGGGCCATAAGCATAAACCATCCAAGAGAGATGTGGAAGGTCAATGGGCTCACCAGCAATAGGCTCTTCCTACTATAGTTTTCTACCATTATAAGTTATGACAAACAAGATAAAGAAGAGAAGAAGAAGAAGAGATTGAACATATACCTGAGCAGTAAGGGAAGGTATGATGCGAGTGATGTTGAACTCCTCATAGTCCACCCCTCAAGAAGCCGTCCAGCATAGGAAATGGCACTCCCCTATGAGTTGTACTCAGTATCAGTCATGGAGTGTGGGGCAAGCATGAACTCAGGAAGGTCCATCGGAATCTGTAGGTCATCTCTACCCACTAATTGGCACCGCACCCTCTTCGCCAGGTATAGCGCCCTCAAGCCTGCTCCCTCAAAAGGACGAGTAATTTCCAAAGCAATATGAGCGACAGGCTCTAAGTCTCAAAAAGCAGGAAAGGGTTGGCCGACCCATGGAGTCTAGTTAACCTATAATGACACATAATTAGAAGAGGGAGATCTTAAGGGAAATGCATGAACGAACATGAAAATTAGAACTCTTGAACTTACCTCATCCGAAGTTAACCCAGCAATGTGAGTCTTTACTCTAGGAAACACCTTTAGAATTAGATCGGTGCTCGAGGTTATGAGGTCATACCTAACAACCCACCGCTGCAAAAGAAGCATAAGCCATAGGTTAGATGCAAGATGACAATTCACAAGATCATACAATTTGCAAGACTACAAGTTACAAGTGAAAATGCAAGGAACGGAAAGAGAACTAACCTCAAGGAGCTTCCAAGGCCCCCCAAGCTATTGTAAGGTACCCCAGCTGAGAGTTTCAAAGGTGGAGTAAAGATAGGCAAGACATGCCTGCCCCCAATTGGCCCTTTGTGCCTTTCCAGAGTCTTAAAAGAGGATCAACCACCTCAAAGACACCATTTTCCCACCATTGGCAAAGAGATAAGCCCCCAACAAGTGAAGAAGGAAATCGCTAGCCATATGGACATGCACCTCCTTAGCCCTCTGTGGGAGAAGCATGTAATCTAACCCCAAGTCGAAGTAGTAGATGGTCTTCGTGGAGTGCTTCCTCCCCTAACATGTCAAGACCCAACTAAATGCTATACACACTGTCCAAGTTGATGATAGCCCATTTGAAGCTAAGATCGCTCATGTGGTAGAAGTCGTAGGGAGTTATTGTCATATCCCACTTAGCAATATAAAAGGAGTGGGTCGTCTCCCACCACCTCTCAATGAGGCACTACACCAAGGTAGCACTGACTTACTTTTTTGAAAGAAGACCAGTGATAGGCTTGAAGTCTGCTTCCTGGATGTAGGCCTTGGTTTTGGGGATAAGAAGGTTGTACCACTCTACCACCTTATTAGTGCTCCCCTTACCAGCATAACGGATGATGACTGCACCCAAAAAAAAAAAAAGAAGTTGGCATTAGATTCTTGATTCAAGCAGAATTGATGAAAAACGATGTTTTCATTGCAAGAATAAAGATAAAAATGAGGATGCAGTGATGTTCAGATACAAAAATGACAAAAAGGGGTGTTAGGATTGCATATAGAAGAGAAATAGTTGAAAAAGAAGTGAAAATGGGTAGAGTAGGGCCTCTGCTAGGTGCCTCACCTATGCAGGTCAAAGCCCACGTAGCAAATAGGACCTTGCATACGCAGGCCAGAACCCAAGTACATAGGACCTCAAGAAAAGGCCTACGTACACAAGAACGGAGCTGTGTATGCATGAATACAAGTTGCGTATGTAGGCCTAAGCCCACGTACGTAGCATACATCATCCAAAATCAATCCTAAACATGTTCCTACCCCTCTTAGGATGTCAGGTTTTCATCTAAACCCATCCCACAACAAAACCCAAACATCTATATGGCCAAAATCACATTAAAACAGAAGATCAGAAAGAAACTTGAAAATGAGAAAAAGTTTGAAAATTTACAGATTCAGCCATGGAAATGTGATTCTCTGGCCCTTATGTCAATAGTAGAGGCCCCATCAACCTCGTTGCCCTACTCCAGCGAATAAGGAGGAATCCATCAAAAGAAAGGACATAGAAGGACTTCTTTAGCCTTAGGTGCCATTGGAGAAGATGAGAAAATGAGAGAATAAGAAAGTTTTAGAGAATGAGAGAGTCCGGAAGTGAGGAAAAGAAAGAGGAGAGGGAGGTTTTTGTAGAGAGAAAAGAAAGAAAGAAGAGTTATGAGGAATGTGAAGAGGTAAGGGAGATGAACAGAAAGAAAAAGAAAAAGAAACGGTTGGTAACCGTTGGAGAAAAAAATGAAAAGGCGGAAGCACACTTGATGGCTAAACCACGTGTAGTTTAGGCCTTATCACTAAACTACGTGTAGTTTAGTCATGAGTAGGAAAAAAAAAATTTCTTTAAAAAAAAAAAGGGAGGGGAGGGGGGGACATCTCAAGATTGCCTTAAATTAGGCACAAAATCATCAAAGGGCTCCCTAGTTAAATTAGGCACAAAATCATCAAAGGGCTCCCTAGTGAGTGGTAAAGGAAGTAGAAGACTCTTCCCCAATGAAGCATGTATATCCCAAAACCATTTCAAGCAGATCATACAAGATCAAGAATACTATCCCTAGTAAGGAAGCAAAAGATTTTTCCCCAGTGGATCAAGCGCATCAAGAACACTATCCTCAGTAAAGAAGCAGAAGAGTCTTCCTCAATGGTTCAAGCACATCAAACATCATCCCTATGGAGGAGGCAGAAGATTCTTCCCCAATGGACCCAAGCACATTTAAACAAACCCCAGTGAGGAAGCAAAACATTCTTCCCCAAAGTATCCCTAGTGAATCAGGTACACCTAAAGTATCCCCTATGAGGAAGCAGAAGATTCTTCCCCAGTGAGTCCAATACACCTAAAGTGTCCTCAGTAAGGAAGCAGAAGATTCTTCCTCAAAGTCCTCAACATTCTATGAAGGAAGCAGAAGATTCTTCCCCAGTGGATCACGCATTTACACCATTCCTCAGCGAGTGCATTCCTACTACCCCTCAGCGAGTTTGTCATCCCCAAGCAAGTCATGAGAGGCAGAAGATTCCTTTCTATGCACATCTTCTCCTCGGTGAGTTTTCATCATTTCTAATAGATCCAACAATCAAGACTACTTGTGCACATATCCTCTGGGAGTTGAACATGCAGACACGGTAGAAAAGGGTAGAGATAATGATAGAGAAAGAGACCAAAGTCAACCCAAGGCAAGAGCCTCACCAAAAAAGATAATGAAAGAAGTGAAGAAGACAAGTGGAGTAAGTCGCCTGGAGAAGTTTGAGGTAAGAGCCTCGGACAAACACCATAAAGACTATATCCTTTTGTTGTTTGTTAAGTTAGCTCATAAGAGCACCTTTGTTTGTTTTTCTTTCTTTTTTTAGTGACTCTAGGATAGCGAGTCACTCACTATTTGCTTGCAAGTGGAAAAACAGGTTCTGGGATAGTGAACCTGTCATTGCTCGTTTCCCGAGCAACAAAGGTGGGACTTCGGACATACGAATCCCATGCAACTCTTCAAAGTTGCACCTCGCCCCATGTATGTGTGATGTGTGTCATGTGCATGGGTTGGGCCTGAGCCGTACGTCGAAACAATATGTTTTGTCTCTTATTCTTTTGATTCCATTAGTAAAGCTCACAAATCAAAAGAGGGGCATTTGTAGACACCGCATTCTGTACCCCTTACGACTCAAGCCCCCGTTCTTTAATGATGCTCAAACTCTACGGCCCAAGGCTAGTTTAGAGCCTAATCAAATATCAAATTGACTTGAGAAGTGTTAAAATAAAAAATATAACTTTTTAAATGAGCAGTAATCTATTTTTGGAAATAAATGACCAAAGTGGCCCTTGGCCCACGTACGTGGGCCAAAACATGTGTATGCAGAAACATTCTTATGTATGTAGCTAGGGTTTCAGAAGTATGGAAAATGAATGTTTTTTGCTATAATGAATGAGGTATGGAATGAATCCATATCGTCTGGAAGCCATTCTAAACCCCATTTTTTCCACTATAAAAAGCCTTACATGGTACATTTTTAGAACACACAGAAATCCCGTGGGAAAAGCCAAAGATTCACTACAAAATAGTAAATCAAAAGAGAGTTTTTTACAAAACACCCTCAAGTCAATTTTATTTGATTAGGACCTTTTTTGGCCTCACTCCTTTTAGTTTAATGTTGCTAATCGCTTGTTTAATGACTTGTGATAGATTTGACAAAAGGGAATGGTCAAAATTAAAGCTTAGGAACTCCTTTTGAGGTATCAAGCTTCAAGCTTCAACCTTTCTTTTCTCTTGTTAGTCTTTCTTTTGCTGTTTAATCTATTTTTCTTGCTTTGTTTATGTTATAATTGTTGGAAAATCTGGTTTTGTATCTCATACAAAACACACAGCAAAAGCAACAAATACGGATCTACTTCAATCATGAAAGATAACATGTAACCTTGAATTCTAGAACAAAGAACAGGATGCATACCTTGATGCAATGAATTTCAAAACCACGACTTGAGAATACCTTTAATCTTCATCTCAATTCCACATGGTACCCAAAATGTATGGTCTCTCAATCAGTCTTTTGTACATAGACTCTTAAAGAAAGATCCTTCTTCTTCTCCTTGTAGAGAAAAACTTATTTCTTTTTCTTTTCATCATACTTATGTTAAACTATTCTTGTAGTTTCTTTATTTAATAACTCTTATTAAATAATGACTGATTATCTAATTGGGTTAACCTTTTGGGCCTACCTAATTGGGCTTTTGTTTGTGGCTTGAGATGGGACCAAAGGGAACAAATAAGACTCTAGCTTCAATAGGCCTTGGACTTTTCTGTTAACTCTTGACAAGTCCAAAGTTACCATTAATTATATTCAATACCACTATAAGAATATAATTGCACTCTAGGCCTTATTAATAAATTATATTCCAAGACTTTATTATACATGCAACCCCTTCATTAAAATATTCGCAGTAATACAAAGTCATGAATATAGACTGCCACTTTGAAGATTACTACATCTTAATCCTTGAGTATCCGGTTTAATCTTTTATGTTATTCATCATATATTTATGAAATCCAATTTCATAAATATATACTGTAGTAACTCCTTACTAAAGTGGTTGGGCCCAACACTCTGAATAAGCATACCCATTAAACTTATCTCAAGGGAATATTTTATATTTTCGTTAAGAGATTACGAATTCTATCTTGAAAATATATGTTCCATCAACATTAAATGCGGTTGCCCAACATACTGAGGTTTTGACCGTAACTTATAGATCTCACTCCTGATATATTAAAGCAACCTACATCTTATAATCAAGTCCATTATTCTCTCAGGATTTAGAGTTAATGTAAATAGAAGTCGTGAGATTTATTATTCATTTGACAGTCGTTAGGAGAATAATAAATCTCACAGCGGTCCAGTTCAATATGTCTTAACTCTTAAAACATATCAACATATCAACTAGAAATCTCCACTTCCATAACTAAGACAAATCATCTTAGTTGATATGTTATAGTCTTCGCAGATGAAATGCCCAATTTCATCACCGAATACGAACTAAAATTCTGAGTTTACAAAGAATTTGTGATTTATATCTTCTGTGACTTTTCACAAAAATCACATACTATGCATCTTATGGACTAAGATAATGTCCCATTAGTTCATTTATAGATAGTCTCATATAATTAAACCGTTTAATTATTTATGACATGCCAATAAATTGGATTTTTAGGGTAAAAACCCCCAACAATCTCCCACTTGCCCTTAAAGACAATTTACCATATCTGACACTCATCTCCTTTTAGAGTAATTCACAATCACTCTAAGGCAAGGCTTGGAAACAAGTTTCAGCCTGATTTATTACATAAATTACCTTTTCTACTACTACTTTTCATATACTCATATCTCTCTAATGAGATGATACTTACGCTTAATGTGTACCTTCATCACGTAGGATGAACACATATCTTGAAGTCTAACTTCATGAATCACAATCAAACTACAAGTTAATATTTGTACATCTAGTAGCTATCAAAAAACTTACTTTTGTGGACAAGCATATAATCCCTCATTCTCCAAAGATATTTGAGTATATGCTTTACTCCCACTAAGTTAAGTGATGTTTAATTCAATTGATATATGCTTACTATGCCCATTTGCAAAATAGATATTTAGCCTAGTATATAGCATATTATAAAGTCTTCCTTTCGATATGGTATAAGGAATCATCTTAATATGCTCTTCCTTTTATATGTCTTAGGACTATAGTCCTATATAAAGGAACTTCAAACTTAAAAGGAAAGAATCCTTTCTTAAAGTAATACATGCTATACTTGGCTAGAATCTAATCTATTTAAGTAGTTTGAGATAGACTCAACATCCTAATTCTTAAATTTTAACAGAGTTTAATTCTTAGGATGTGACTAGTCTTTCCCAAGTACTTTATATCAAACTGGACTAGACAACAAAAAACTTCATTGATGACAATAACTCTATATCATTCTAAATGATTAGAATGTCATCAACATACATTAAGAGATTTATTATTCTATATAGCTTTACACACATAAGGCCTTTTAATACTTGATCAAAATCAAACAATTTGATTTCTTGATCAAATATGATATTTTATGATTTAGATGCTTGCTTTTAGTCCATAAATGGACTTTAAGCAACTTGCATTCTAAACACTACTGGTTCTTTGCTATAAACAAGTCTAGTTACATCATATTGATGTCTTCCTCAAGATTGCTACTAAAAGAAGCTTTCTTGATATCCATTGCCATATTTCATACAAATGAAATATCATGGATAAGAGAATCTAGATAGAGTCAAACTTAACTATTGGTGAAAAAATCTTTTCATAGTCGAACAATTTCTTTCTGAATAAATCTTTTTGCCGCTAGTCTTGACTTTGAAATTTTTCACCTTCAAATCTATCAACCTCATTTACTTGTAGACATATTTGAAAGCAATAGGCTTAATGCCATTAGGCACCTCTACAAGTTCTAGACTTTAAATAGAATCTAATTCTATTTACATAATCTTGATCCAGTAATCCATATTCATATCATCTATTGCCTTTACGTAGAACCAATGATCAAATTCATATCCTTGTGGAATAACTACAAAAGTTTATTCCAAAAATATGAATTTATTTGGAAATCCTCCTACTACGATATTGTACCGGTGTAATAGTTATCTACAGAATAATGTCATGTGGTGTATCTAATACAACCATCTCATTTCCAAATTTATTTTATAGTTGTCCTACAACAAATTCTGACAATTTTTCTTCTAGAACAATCTACCTTTAAAAGATTCCTATTCCTCCTTTATGTATGCACTAACTTAAAAGAGTAATTGGTACTTCATTCCTTTACAAAAAGGAACCCTAGATCTTATTGTTCTCTAAATAGAATTCATAGACTGGGAATATAACAAAATAATGGTTCTAAAAGCCCATCTTTCACCAATCTTAAATATCATTTAGATTAATAAGATCTAGATATAAGTGTCAAAACATACAAACCAAAGGACGGAAAATTTCTCTTTAAAAAGTAAAACATGTAAATTTCCATCTAGAAGACAATCATGGACAATGCTTAGCTTTACCAAAATAGAAACATTTTCCTTTTGGTCATGCTTTTGAGTATAATTTCATTTTGGCAACTACTAGGGCAACTAATTTGTCTAACTGTTTGGTATTATTTTTCCTCTTCTTACCACCCTTACCTTTCGGTTTAGGCTAAGAATTTGAATTAAATCATATTGATTATAGCGTTAGCTTTTAGGATGTCTTCTGTTGCGTAGAACTCACTCATCAATTCAGATAATATAAAAAGAATTTATTTTCAAAACAATCTGAATTGATCAAGTGATTCTAACAAGGACTTGTGGATCATATCCATATGAGATTAATATTTAATCTCTATATCCAAGAATTTCAATTCATTTTAAAAGTAAAATATTTTCATAAAGTGATTTAGAATTGGAACTCCTTTAGCCTTTCTCGGCACTCAATATGATTCATACCAAACATCTCATTTTGACTTAATATAAAGTCTAAGTCTAGTACTAACTCTTGCATCTCATGCTATAGCATTGTGGGGGGGGGTAAAGCCCAGCCATACGTAGTGGGCCTAAAAGCCCAAGGTGAGGATTAGTCTATGTCCGAGGAGGCTAAAATTGTCGAGGGGTATTTCGCGTGAAAGAAGAGTACATGGGGACGAAGAAACTCTATCCAAAGAGAGCATCAGTGTTCCGAAGAGACAATCATCCTCGGATGAAAGGATTTTGGGGTCATGTAAATATCTGGGGGGTTCAAATGAATTTACTAGTGACTTCAGCAATTTGGATAAACTTTAGACACGCCTGGAGATAAGAGGAACGGAGAAATATCTAAAAGGAAAAACTGCCACCATCGTATTAAATGCACTGCAACAACTTTTCTGGCGTCATTTATGTGAAGAAGACCTCTGAATAGTACAACTTCAGTTACCGTCATTCACAAAAGCTAAGGGAGATACATGACATGACATTGACTCAAGTAGGGAGCTGGATGAAGAACAAGTGGATGATGGGGATGGTAGTGGAGGAGGATATATAAAGAAGAATGGTTCCTAATGAGAAAGGAGAAAGAATAGAAAGAATTGTAACCGATATTCAATCTATCATAAGTCTCTTCGGACTTGAACTTACTTGGTATTTACGTGTACTTTTATGCTGGTTTATACTTGTATGCTGTGATCAATCGTTGTTAGCTCCATAGTTAACCTAGCTCTATCACCCATGCTCTACAAATTCATTGTTTTTGGGCTTGGGCCACAAATCCTAACCTTACAATTGGCGCCATCTGTGGGGAGAGCTTGAGTATAAGTGGAAGCAACAGCAGTCGATAATGGCTGAACCAGCGCAACAACCAGCAGAATCTGAGGCGTCCCAGCACATAGACCATTTTCTCAATTTAGAGCAGAGGCAAGATCGTGAAGGCAGTGTGCATACTACGCACCCTGAGTAAAGTTAACCGAATGGAGGAAGTCACGTGTCTCATGCAGAGAAGAATAGCATGCAAATGGAAATTGAGAGGTTAAGGAGGGAGTTGCGCAATGCAAAAAGAAAACATGTTTCTTTGCATCTTGATGAGGATTAGGATGACGAGCAAGATGTCACTTACGAGCAGAGGTCTCGAACACCAATCAGTGAATCCTTCTCATACGAAGAGGAGCACCGTCGCAAAAAACAACTTCGGAGCCCGTCACGTAGAAGGGTAAGAAATGATGCTATGAGCAAGGCTCTGAATCAAATCTCTAGGTCACCCTTCACGCACAGGATCGAAGGAGCGAGACTTCCTCAGTGTTTTAACCGGCCAACCTTTACCATTTATAATGATAAAACGGACCCTGTGGAGCATGTGAGCCACTTTAATCAAAGGATGGCTGTCTATTCCAGAGATGAAACTCTGATGTGTAAGGTCTTCCCCTCTAGTCTTAGACCGGTTGCAATGAGATGGTTCGACAGCCTAAAAGCAGATTCCATCAATTCCTACCAAGAGCTCACTCAAGCTTTTGGTTCACATTTTGTCACATGCCGAAGAGTGGCCAGGCCCTTGTCTTCTCTGCTATCCTTGAGCATGCGTGAGGGTGAGACCCTGAAGGCGTACTCAGATAGGTATTGGGAGATGTTTAATGATATGGAGGGCAACTTTGATGCAATGGCCCTTGATACGTTCAAGCTTGGCCTCCCTACTAACTACGGTTTAAGGACGTCTTTGTCTGGTAAACTTATTACTAACATGCATCAGCTCATGGACCGTATTAAAAAATATAAAAGGGTTGAAGAAGATCAGCAACAAGGGAAGGGTAAGGACAAGGTTATCCCCCAAGAGAGGAAGGATTTCAGGTCGGACCGTTACAACAACAACAAGCCACGGAGAGATTTCGCAGGGCAGTCAGGATCAACAAATGCTCAAGCAGTCAATACAGTGTTCAACGAGCCAGTCCAACAAGTTTTGGAAAAGATCAAGAATGAACCATTTTTTAGGTGGCCGAGTAAGATGGTAGGGAATCCTGAAAGGCGTAATCACAATCTTTATTGCCAATACCACTAAGACCATGGGCATACCACTGAAAACTGCAGAAGTTTGTGGGATCATTTGGACCAACTGGTCCGTGAAGGCAAGTTGAAGCATTTCTTGCATCACTCTAGTGGCCGAGAAGGTCAGATGAATTCCAAGCCTGAGAGGAATGATTCTGCGAAACCTTCATTAGGAACTATTAATGTCATTTTTGCAGCACTAGGAAGAACAGGGTCCTTGCCGTCCAAGGTTATGTCAGTAGCTCGGTTACCGGCAGGGGACTTTGGTCAAGATTCGAGGAGCGCTAGACTGGTTGTCCAACCAGTTTTAGGCTTTTCGGACGAAGATAAGGTTGGAACCATTCAACCTCATGACGACGCTTTGGTAGTCACCTTCAGAATTGAAGGATATGAGGTGAAGAGGGTAATGGTGGACCAGGGTAGCGCGGTGGAGATAATGTACACTGACCTCTACAAGGGGTTGAACCTCAAACTTGGTGACTTAACACCATACTGTTCTCCCTTGGTTAGCTTCGAGGGAAGAATTGTCACCCCGAAGGGCCAGATATGGCTACCTGTACAGACTGGCTCGGAAGTAGTGGAAGTAGACTTTATTGTTGTAGATGTTTATTCCCCTTATACGGCAATTGTAGCCAAACCTTGGCTACATACGCTAGGAGCTGTTTCCTCAACTCTACATCAAAAAGTTAAATATCCATCCGAAGGGCGGGTTTGTGAAATCCGTGGAGATTAATCCTCGGCCAGACAATGCTTGGTAGCTGCCATCCAACACAAGCCCGAAAATGAGTCCTCGGTTAGGGCTGAGGGAGACTTATAGCAGTTAAAAAGTCGGGGATCACCCGTCGAAGATCTTGACGAAGGCGTTAGATGCGAGGATTTGGTGAAAGTTTTAATTGGGGACAATCCGGAAAGGTTCTTCTAAGTCGGATCTCAGATGCCTCAACCAGAGAGAGAAGAGCTAATTGATTTCCTTAAAAGAAATATTGACGTATTTACCTGGAGTGCTTACGAAGCCACAAGAGTAGATCCAGAGTTCATTTGCCACCATCTGAGGGTTAACCCACTGATTGTCCCCAAGAAGCAGCCTCCTCAATGGTCATCTAAAGAACATGCAGATGCAGTCAAAGAAGAAGTAACGAAGCTCAAACAGGCTGGAGCTATTAAAGAAGTTTTTTACCCCGAGTGGTTGGCAAATACTGTGGTGGTGAAGAAGAAGAGCGGAAAATGGCGATTTTGTGTAGACTTCACTGATTTAAATAAGGCTTGTCCTAAGAATCCTTTCCCCATGCTGAAAATTGATCAGCTAGTAGATGCTACTGTCGGCCATCCTCAGATAAGTTTCTTGGATGCTTTCCAAGGTTACCATCAAATACCATTAGCCCCTGATGATCAGGAGAAGACCACTTTTGTTACCCCTACTGGTAATTACCATTATAAAGTGATGTCATTCGGTCTGAAAAATGCAGGCTCTACTTACCAGCGAATGATGATAAGGATGTTTAAATCACAGTTAGGCAAAAGCATTGAGGTCTATATAGATGACATGGTGGTAAAAAGCAAAGTCATTTCTAAGCATGTGAAGGACCTTGACAATAGTTTTGAAATCCTAAGAAGACAAAAGTTGTGCCTGAACGCTTCCAAATGCTCATTTGGTGTAGGGTTAGGCAAATTTTTGGGTTACATGGTGACACACAAGAGAATTAAGGTTAACCCCAATCAGATAAAAGCTATTCAAAATCTACAGCCTCCTCAGAATCCGAAAGAGGTTCAAAAGTTAACAGGGATGACAGCTACCCTGAACCGATTCATCTTTAGGTCCGCGGATAGGTGTAAACCTTTCTTCTCACTGATCAACAAGTGGAAAGGGTTTGAATGGACTGAAGAATGTGCCTCGGCTTTTCAACAACTTAAAGACTACTTGGCTTGGCCACCAATTATGTCTAGCCCTAAACCAAATGAGGTCTTGTTTGCCTATATTGCTGTGGTTCCCTCTGCTATAAGTCTAGTACTGATACGGGTGGATCAAGGTGTGCAAAGGTTAGTTTACTATGTGAGTAAATCTTTACATGAGGCCGAGATTAGGTACTTGCCACTGGAGAAAGCTATTTTGGCAGTAGTACTTGGAACACGAAAATTGCCCTATTACTTCCAAGCATATACGGTCGTCATGCTCACACAACTCCCACTTAAATCCGTACTTCGAAGTGCCGATTACACAGGGAGAATAGCCAAGTGGGGCACTATATTGGGGGCTTTCGATATCAAGTACATGCCTCGCACTTCAGTCAAGGGGCAAATCCTTGCAGATTTGGTGGCCGAGTTCACGGAACATAGTTTAGAAGAAATAACGGTAGAGAAAGACATGGATGGAAAATCGGTTGGCATGATTTCTCAACAAGGCCCTGCCCACTGGGAAGTGTATGTAGACAGCGCAACGAACTAGAAAGGTTCTGGAGTGGGACTAGTATTGATATCTCCAGAGAGAATCATCATTGAAAAATCGTTAAGGCTTGATTTTTTAGCAACAAATAATGAGGCAGAGTACGAAGCCCTATTGATGGGAATGTCTATGGTGCAAAGAATGGGAGGAAAGGCAGTGGAGTTGTTCTCGGACTTAAGGTTAGTTGTGGGTTAAGTACAGGGGGAGTTTGAAGCAAAGGATGAAAGGATGCAGGGATACTTGAGCCGAGTTAAACGTCTGTAGTCAGAATTTGAATTTTTCAGCTTGCTACATATTCCCAGAAGTGGGAACGCACATGCTGATTCTTTGGCCACACTCACTACCTCTTCAGCGAAAAATTTGCCGAGAGTTATCCTCGTTGAGGACTTGCATGGGCCTACCGAGGCAGGAAGAGATGCGGTCTAAGTTCACCAAATCAAAATAGGGCTCTGCTGGATGGACCCTATAGTCAAATTCTTGAAAGAAGATACTTTTCCTGAAGAAAAGAGGGAAGCTGACAAAATTCGGAGGAAGGCGACCAGATTCTGGCTATCCGAAGACCAGAAATTATTCAGGACTGTACCTGTTATGTATTCATCCTGAAACGGCTGAGTTGTTACTAAAGGAGTTTCATGAAGGAATTTGTGGGAGTCACACCGGAGGTAGATCTTTAGCTCACCGAGCCATTACTCAAGGTTATTGGTGGCCGAACATGCAAAAAGAAGCCCATGAGTATGTTAAGAAGTGCTATCAATGTTAACGATTTGCGTCGAACATACACCAACCAGGTGGAGTCCTCAACCCACTATCTAGTCCATGGCCGTTTGCTCAATAGGGCTTAGATATAGTGGGTCCATTCCCAAAGGCCACAAAAAACAGGAAGTACCTTCTGGTCGGCACAGACTACTTCACCAAATGGGTTGAAGCTGAACCTCTGGCCAACATCCGAGACGTAAATGTGTAGAGATTTGTATGGAAGAATATTGTTACTCGTTTCGGAGTTCCTCATATCCTCATCTCGAACAATGGCCTACAGTTCGACAGTAAAGCATTTCGAAATTATTGTAGTGAACTGGGAATCACGAACAAATACTCCACCTCTGCCTATCCACAGGGGAACGCACAAGCAGAAGTAGTTAACAAAGTCATAGTCAATGGATTGAAGAAGAGATTAAACGATGCGAAGGGTAATTGGGTGGAAGAGTTGCCACACGTACTTTGGGCTTACAGAACTACGCCTCGCAGATCTACTGGAGAAACCCCTTTCTCGATGACTTATGGGGTTGAAGTTGTCACCCCTTTGGAAACTGGATTCCCAACTCTGAAAACCAGTTCGTTCAGTCCAACCAGCAATGATGAACTTCTAGAAAGGAGTTTGGATTTAATTGAAGAAAAGAGAGAAAATGCAATGGTTCGATTGGCGTATTACCAACAAAAGCTCAAGCAAGGCTATGATGCCAACGTAAAGTTAAGGCCCCTAGAATCTAGTGATTTGGTACTTAAGAAAGTTGTGGGCACTACAAAAAACCCAACATGGGGGAAGCTAGGACCCAATTGGGAAGGGCCATATCGTATCACTTCAGGGGCTGGCATTGGGGCATATTTCCTGGAGGACTTAGATAGTCATGTAATATCACGCCCTTGGAATGTAAATAACCTCAAAAGGTACTATTATTAATTAAATCTTCTCTTTAACCACTATGACAATTTGTATTCCTTATTGGTTTTCTAAGTGTTTAAACTTAAATCCAATCATGCCTGTAGTCCTCGAACCAGACGATTTGGGTTGGTTAACATTCCTTATTGGTTCTCTAAGTGTTTAAACTTAAATCCAATCATGTCTGTTGTCCTCGGACCAGATGATTTGGATTAGTTAACAATCCTTATGGTTCTCTAAGTGTTTAAACTTAAATCCAATCATGCCTGTAGTCCTCGGACCAGATGATTTGGGTTAGTTAATACTCCTTATTGGTTCTCTAAATGTTTAAACTTAAATCCAATCATGCCTGTAGTCCTTGGACCAGATGATTTGGGTTAGTTAATACTCTTTATTGATTCTCTAAGTGTTTAAACTTAGATCCAATCATGCCTGTAGTTTTCGGACCAGATGATTTAGGTTAGTTAACACTCCTTATCGATTCTCTCCAATCATGCCTGTAGTCCTCAGACCAGATGATTTGGGTTAGTTAACACTCCTTATCGATTCTCTAAATGTTTAAACTTAAATCCAATCATGCCTGTAGTCCTCAGATCAGATGATTTGGGTTAGTTAACACTCCTTATCGGTTCTCTGAGTGTTTAAACTTAAATCCAATCATGCCTGTAGTCCTCGGACCAGATGATTTGGGTTAGTTAACACTCCTTATCGATTCTCTAAGTGTTTAAACTTAAAACCAATCATGCCTGCAGCTTTCAAACTAGATGATTTTGATTAGTTAACACTCCTTCACATGCCTACAATCCTTGGATCAGATTGTATAGGTTAGTCAACACCATTGTGTTGTTATTATTAGTGAGGTTTAACTCTGGAATGAGTCCTGCCTGACATTCTCGAATGTATTTAAAATGACTCTAACTTATGTTATCCTTCTTTGTGCATGTTCGAAAAGACCATTGAAGCTGTATTTAGTATTTAGTAGTAGTTCTTATACAAATTGCTCTTTTCAATGCCAATCTTAGTTATGTGCATTATTAGCAAGATCTGGTGATTATGTTTACCTATATTACCATAATTACAAAGTGCAGTTGTAGCAAAAGTAAGTCATATGGTATGCAACAAATACACCAAAAGTAAAAGAGAAACTGTTTCATTGATCAAAAAAGGATAGTTTACAATCCCTTACATAGAAGGAAAACAAGAAGAAAAAAAAATAGTAAAAAAGAAAACAACAAAAATCTAAGTATCTAAGTTTCTGTTTGAGAGACCACAGGATCGGCAGCCTGGCTTGTCCGAGTAGCAGCAGCTTCTGGGGCCTGATCCTTGGGCTCTGAGGATGTTTTCTCTTTTTCCAAGCCCTCACCCTTATCCTTGGGTGGCTTAGCTGGTGTACTCTAATCACCTGGCTAACCAGAATCCTTGGAAGGCTCAAGGGTGGTTGGAGGAGCTTGGCTGATCAAGGATTGCTCTGAAGCCTCTGGAAGTTGTGTTGGAGGAGGGGGATCAGACTCTGGGAGCTCTCGGATGTCTGGGTTGTAATAAATGCTCCTAGGCAGCCTCAGTTCTGAGTCAGTAGACACCCCAACAGCATCCAACACCTTGCCCCATGTTATATCGCAGTAGTCCCGGCTGACCAAGGCAAACTACTCAGTAAGACCTTTTTCGATCACCTCCACTCCCAGTTGGTATGCTGCTTTCTTTTTGGCCTCGGTCGCCTCCTTGGCCAGCTGAGCATTCCTCTGAACTAGCTTGGCAGCCTCTTTAGCCTTTTGGAGGTCGGCGCGAAAATCTTTCACAAGTGCTTTCTCAGCTGCCAAATTGGTCTGAGTCTCATTCAGCAACTTGCGTTGGGCCACGGCCTGACTCTCAGCATTTTGTAGGCCAACTTTGAGACTGTTCCTCTCGCGGGTTTCCTCTTTGAGCTACTTAGAGATTTGAGAAAACTCCTCTTTAAAGCTGCCCAGGGTTCTTTCTTCCTCGGACCGAAAGTGGGCCTCTGCTTGGGCTTCGACGTAGGCCTTTTTGTTCCACTCTTCGGCCACGAAGACTTGCTGGGTAATCTGCATAGTGAAGTAAAAGCGTTAGCACAAAACAAGCAAAAAATTAACATGCCAACTGAAGAGCTGGATAAACTCACTTACCATGGCGAAGTCCCTCTTCAGGGACATGAAGAGTTCATACTGGCTAAAGTGCCTGTACGACTCCATTTCTCGAGGGAGGAGCAATGGTTGCTTTAAGGTTTCAGCTACTAGCCCTGCTCTTCCCCCATCGTAGTTTCTGAGGGAAGTCTCCCAAGAAATAGGAGCCCCATCCAACTCCAACTTGAGAGACCATGTGCATTGCCCTCAGCGCACATCAGCAACAGGAGGCTCCTCCCGACTCTCTGTGGATGAGGCCCTTTTGCTCCGGTGGTCCCTCACCACCTTCTGTTGCTTTGTTGTCTTTGGTAGCACCACCACCTCCCTCTCCTTAGGTTCGAGAGGCCTCTTCTTCTTTAGGTCTGGTATTGGCTTTAAGCCGAGATTAGGAACCTGAGGTGGTGGTGGAGGCAAACTCACCACTGGTTGGGAAGTCCCAGTACCTTTCAGCTCGGCCTTCTTGCCCCTATTTCTCATCAGTGCCTTCAAGTCTGACATATCTTCTTCTTCCGAAAAGTCTTCCGGAAGAGCAGTTATCAAAATAGGAGGATGTACACTAGACTGCCTATCAATATCCTCCTCGAAATCGGAGGATGGTATCACCTGAACCCCTCATGAAGTTTCTCCCTCGAATTTAAATTTATCTATTTGCTCCTCTAGTGAGGAGGTTGAAGAGCCAACCCATTAGCCTACAACCATCGGCTCAAGGGGGATTTGCTGAACCGGCTGGACGAGCAGTGGTACGCCCTGAGGGTTTGGGTGTGACACTAGAGGGAGATCAAATGGGGCCAAAAAATCCTTCTGACCAACGTCGATTCAGTTGAGGCGATAGTCTCCTTGCCTTATTGCGTTCCCGACCGGCTGCAAGTCGGATGGTTTGGAGTTGTAACCGAGAATAAGGGGGACCGATCAGAGTTGCCCTTCTTCACTTACAAAAATCTTCGATCGCAACAAGTAGTTGAGTGCGGCAATATTGGTAAGGCTCAGCCGAGGAGTAACGTTTCTTTTATCTATCAACATCATAAGAAAATTTGATCAAAAAGTTAGCAACAATGAGACCGAGAAGACTAAGTTGCAATGAAAGGTCAACCCTAAATCTAATGTTAGCAAGCCTAAATCTAAGATGCCCCCACCTAGTTCTCTTGGTGTGGTTGGGCAGTGAAAACCGTCGTGTCACGCACCCGAGACGATCAGATAATCGTCTTTCATTCCCTTGTTAGACTTGGGAAGGCAGGAGACGAGCCTAATAGCATCGAATCGGGATTTCAAATAATATCCCGCTCCTTTCTGACTGTGGCACTCGTACATATGCACCACGTCTAGCCAGGTGAGTCCCAAGCCCAGATGGCGGTTCAGATCATCAATGGCCCCTAATATCCTAAAAACGTTGGGCACACACTGCTTGGGGCTAAGCCTATGGTTTCAAAGGTAGTGGTGATAGGGCCCATAGGAATTGTCATTCCTCCTTCCAAGAAGGCGATGATGGGGATTATCACTTCACCTTCTTTCCGATCTGTTAGAACTTTTTCTAGGGGGCTATATCTCAAACCCATGTCTTCAGGAATACGGTATGTGGCTCTAAACTTCTCCATCTGAGCAGGACTGTTCACCAGATACTGATACTTACCTATCCTAAACAAACGAGATGGGAGGAACTCTAAACGCAGTGACTAGGGGGCGACTACTCGAAGGACAAAAAGAGTGTCCGAAGAGAGGAATAAAGATGAATATATGAAGACTTACATGAACCAGATCAGAAAATGATATCTGAGCTTGTGGAAATGCTTGAAAATTTTGGATTTGATGATCGTAGAGTCTGGTTGATTTGAATGTCTCTATTCGCTGGAAATTCTGAAAATATGTAAAGTAAGGGAAGAAAAACCTCCTCTAGGGCTTTATGTGGAGACAAACGAGGGAGAAGGAGTTATCCCGCCCAAATTCCGAGGAAGGATCGCGTCCGTTGGATTAGTAGTCTACCGTTAGATGGCAAAGACAAAACACCACCTGGAGTAGTTAATGGCGCTTTGGAAACCTTGAAACAATAGCAGCAATTATGAAGCGTGCAAATCCATGCCACTACACGTGCGAATTAAGATATTTGTGCATTTCTGATTTTTTATTTTGTAGCAAATCAGAATCTCATTTTTTCCTCTTCGGAGGCGAAGGAAAAATTAAAATTTTGAGGGGCTTTTGTGGGGGGGGGGTAAAGCCCAGCCATACGTAGTGGGCCTAAAAGCCCAAGGTGAGGATTAGTCTATGTCTGAGGAGGCTAAAATTTTTGAGGGGTATTTCACGTGAAAGAAGGGTACATAGAGACGTAGAAACTCTGTCCAAAGAGAGCATCAGTGTTCCGAAGAGATGATCATCCTCGGATGAAAGGATTTTGGGGTCATGTAAATATCTGGAGGGTTCAAATGAATTTACTAGTGACTTCAGTAATTTGGATAAACTTTAGACACGCTTGGAGATAAGAGGAACGGAGAAATATCTAAAAGGAAAAGTTGCCACCACCATATTAAATGTACTGCAACAAATTTTCTGGCCGCATTTATGTGGAGAAGACCTCTGAATAGTACAACTTTAGCTATCGTCATTCACAAAAGCTAAGGGATACATGACATGACATTGACTCAAGTAGGGAGCTGGATGGAGAACAAGTGGACGATGGGGATGGTATTGGAGGAGGATATATAAAGAAGAATGGTTCCTAATGAGAAAGGAGAAAGAACAGAAAGAATTGTAACCAATATTCAATCTATCAGAAAGAGTTGTTAGCTCCATAGTTAACCTAGCTCTATCACCCACGCCCTACAAATTCATTTTTTTTGGGCTTGGGCCACAAATCCTAACCCTACGACCACAATTGAGATAGAAGCCAATATAACATATTAGCATTTCAATGGAAACTATGANTGGGGTGTTTTTTTTTTTTTTTTTTTTTTTTTTTTTTTTTTTTTTGGGACGTGAGTATGTTGTGTTTGATTTTGAATTTTTTTAGGTGGGTTTGTGTCTCATTTTGAATTTGCTGGGATAGCTATATTGTTTGTATTTGGAGTTGTTATTTTTTTTTAAAAAAAAATTTGGATGTGAGCATGTTGGGTTTGATTTTAAATTTTTTTTAGGTGGGTTTGTGTCTCATTTTGAATTTGCTGGGATAGCTATAGGATTTTTATTTTGTTTTATGTATTTTGTTTTGTATCTTTTAATTTAATTAAAATTGTAATATTAATTTAATTACAATCTTAATTCAATTAAAAAAAACTTTTTCACGTCAGAAAAAAAAAAAAAATCTTTTGATTACCAAAAATTAATTTTTGGTGATCAAAAATTTTTTTTTTTTGGTGGTTTTTTTGGCTATAGTGGCGTTTGTAGAGTCTATAGTGGCATTTTACAAATGCCACTATTGTACCATCACTACAAACCTATAGTGGCGTTTGCAAACGCCACTATAGACCAATTTTTTTATCTTCGAAAAAAGGCTATAGTGGCGTTTAAACTAGGGTCTATAGTGGCATTTGAAAATGCCACTATAAGCAGACCTATAGTGGCGTTTTACGAAAATGCCATTATAGGTCTATAATGGTGGTACAATAGTGGCGTTTGTAAACGCCACTATACCAAAATGGGCCTATAGTGGCGTTTTTAGTGCCTATAGTGGCATTTCACAAACGCCACTATAGGTCTAGTTTTTTGTAGTGAAAGTAAATACCCTCCACACAGAATGCAAGACTCAAAGTCAAGACAAGGTATCTATTCACATTACAATAAACTTAACAAAAGGGTTATTTCAGCACTCCCACTCATTATTTGGGTTTTTCTTTTAAATAATTGTGAATCCATCACAACTAATAACTTTGCACTTGATAAAGACTCTAATCTTATTAGAATCACTAACTAAAATGGAAATCCTAAACTATTTAGGATTCCTTAAACACTAATGAATCAAAAATTAGTTATATAAAACTCTATCCTTAATTTACTAAATTAAGTATTCTAATCTCATTAGAAACTATATAACTTTTAATTAGAATTTTAATCTCATTAAAAACCTCTAATTAAAATAAATTAAGGACTTTTAATCATAAAACAATTTAAGATTAAGATTTCTATTTAACTAATATCTTTGATCTCATTAGCTCTTTTAGTTAGAACAATGTGTAATCACATCACACATTGCCTTACACCTTATACATTTGAAAACATTTAGAAAAAATTCAAAATTCCCTTCAAATGCATTTTCGCGAGAATCTCACGACTAAGCTCTTCCCGTGAAAATGGGTTAAGGCAAAATAGTGAAAACACAAAATTCAGACAAAAACTTTCGCTGCTGTCTCGTGGGTATCTTGTGACTAAGCACTTCTCACGAAAATGATTTAAGCAAAAAATTGAAAACACAAAATTCATACAGAAATTTTCGCTACTGTCTCGCAACTATTTCGTAAGTAAAGCTTAACCGTGAAAATTTGTGTGCTTCAGTGGCATTTTTCGTGAGTAGCCTCGCGAGAAGCTTACCCATGAAAAATCTGTGTTTTCAGTTTTTCAAGGGCAAAACTGAATTGTTTTCAGAATTTCAAGTAACCGTTTTTGACATCTTCATTGTTCTTCCATCAAAAACACTTTTGATTTTATCAACGAAGATTTATAGATCAAACATTATGGTTTTCGATATCAAGATCAAGAACCATAATAATGCTAGAAACCTTGAAAACACAATCCTAATCTCATTAGGAATAAATTTCATAATCCTAGCATTAACATACTGTCTGATCATAAAATAAATATAGAATGCAAGGCAAGAAAAAATATGATGAATCCTTTATTAAACAATGAAAGTCAACACCTTCATAAAAGGATATAATATGGGCCACCTTTTATACAAACGTTTTGCATATCAACCCATATATATATATATATAATATACGGATTCAATAGAATCCTTGATGCATGCGAACTCCATGAATACATCAGATGCTTAATCATGATACAGCACTATAACTTGATGCATAAATATGGGTGATTGATAATACGAACCAACATGTATTTCTCATATATCAAAACATGGCATCAGCAACGGTTATCAAATAAAATTCAACTGCCAACTATATCCAAGCAATTGAACTTAACGTGCTCATCAATAAAACAAATACTATGGAAACACGGCACTGTAAATAAGAAACATGGACATGAGCTACTTCGAATGACGCATATAGGTATACTGAGCATAAATTCATAAACAATAGTTATTGAATAAAGTTCAACAACTAAGCCCAATTGCCAACAAATGAAGCAGTTCAACAACATTCATATTCTTAAAACTCAAACCATGTCTCTCATTAAAGAACATGACACATGGGTCCATTGATAACAAAAATTATGCAGAAACTTTACTGCAAAAAATTAAAACACCAAGAAAACTAATTTTCTTTAATTCTAAAACTCAATCACATGTTATACAAGCATGATATTGAAGACCGCTCTGATACCATTTATTGGGAAATCTGGTTTTGTATCTCATACAAAACACACAGCGGAAGCAACAAACACGGATCTACTTCAATCTTGAAAGATAACATGTAACCTTGAATTCTAAAATAAAGAATAGGAAGCGTACCTTGATGCAGTGAATTTCAAAACCATGACTTGAGAATACCTTTAATCTTCATCTCAATTCCACATGGTGCCCAAGATGTGTGGTCTCTTAATCAGTCTTTTGTACATAGATTCTCAAAGAAAAAATCCTTCTTCTTCTTCTTCTTATGGAGAAAATCTGGTTTCTTTTCTTTTCATCAAACGTACGTTTTTAACTATTCTGATAGTTTCTTTATTTAATAACTCTTATTAAATAATAACTTATTATCTAATTGGGTTAGCCTTTTGGGCCTACCTAATTGGGCTTTAGTTTGTGGCTTGAGATGGGACCAAAGGGAACAAATAAGACTCTAGCTCCAATGGATCTTGGACTTTTCTGTCGACTCTTGACAAGTCCAAAGTTACTATTAATTATATTCAATACCACTATAAGAATATAATTATATTCTAGGCCTTATTAATAATTTATATATCAAGACTTTACTATACATGCAACCCTTTCATTAAAATATTCGTAGTAATACAAAGTCATGAATGTAGACTGCCACTTTGAAGATTACTCATCTTAATCATTGAGTACACAATTTAATCCTTTATGTTATTCATTATATATTTATGAAATCCAATTTCATAAATATATACTTTAGTAACTTCTTACTAAAGTGGTTGGGACCAACACTCTGAATAACCAAACCTATTAAACTTATCTCAAGGGAATATTTTTATATCTCTGTTAAGAGATTACGAATTCCATCTTGAGAATATATGTTCCATCAAGACTAAATGTGGCTGCCCAACATACTGAGGTTTTGACTGTAACTTATAGATCTCACTCCTGATATATCAAAGCAACCTACATCTCATGATTAGGTCCATTATTCTTTCAGGATTTAAACTCGATGTAAATAGAAGTCGTGAGATTTATTATTCAATTGACAGTCGTTAGGAGAATAATAAATCTCACAGCGGTCCAGTTCAATATGTCTTAACTCTTAAAACATATCAACATATTAACTAAAAGTCTCTACTTTCATGATCAAGACAAATCATCTTAGTTGATATGTTATAGTCTTCGCAGATGAAATGCCCAATTTCATCACCTACTATGAATTAAAATTCTGAGTTTATAAAGAACTTGTGATTTATATCTTCTGTAACTTTTCGCATAAATCACATACTATGCATCTCATGAACTAAGATAATGTCCCATTAGTTCATTTATAGATAATCTCATATAATTAAACAATTTAATTATTTATGTCATGCAAATAAATTGGATTTTGGGGCATAAATCCCAGCAGGTATAGCCATGAGACATGGCTAGGTCACTCTAAAGCTGGCTATGCTCTCTCTCTCTCTCTCTCTCTCTCTCTCTCTCGCTCTCTCTCTCGCTAATGCTTGAGCAGTCTCCTCCTGCATATGCACTTCCCTAGTGGCAACTGTAGCCTCAAGCTCTGTCACCCTAGCCTGCAAAGCCTCTGCACACAATCTCCACTCAGCTCCAGAGGCCACTTAAGGATGAACAATGCCTCTTAACACTCTACCTCCACTCACAGGAACATCTCCAATGATAGGCCCCATGGAGGACTCTGCGAACCAAGTGGCATAATCCCGGCGAGTATCTATGTAGGCATCGAAAGAACCTATCGGGTAAGCCGGGTCGTTGACGACAATGGACTCAAATGACAAGCTGAGAGGTGGTGGATCTCTAAGTACCCCAAAAATCAGCATGACTTGGTGGATGGTCCTCTTTACCAAAAAGAACTCCCAACTCAACAGGGCCTAAAACTAGCATTGTACCCTCGACTGGCCAATGGCCACAGTAAGCTCTGGTCTCCCCAGCAGTGAGCTGTCATAAGGGTGAACTACTATCTCATCCCAGGTGATACAATCTAAGGCTGCAGAGATAGTGACTGGCTGCACCAGGATAACCCCCTAATCGTACAAAGAGACAAAGCATATGCTCGAGGATACACTGTCGCTAACAAACCCGAGAATCGTGATTGCAAAGCTGGGATGTACTCATATGCCCACCATGTCAAAATCTACCAACACCTCTCAAAGTGCTTGAAATCCCGCTGTGAAGCTCGCCCCAAGAAAAAGATGAAAAATCCATAGGTGATGGACCCCTAGTCATATTTCCCAACATTGGAGACTGCTCTTATGGCCCACAGCAACTGGTAGGATAATGCCAATTGGTTGTTGCCGAAGAAGCTGTTAGGATTAGTGCCCTTAAATCCTATTGTATGATGCTATGTATAATATTAAGTTTGACATTGTGTATGACATTATGTATGACTTAATATTATGTTTAATAAATTTGTTTTATTATTATCTGAAATAATAGTAACATGAATATTCGGACATTATCACATAGTCCATGAGATGCATAGTATGTGATTTATGTGAAGAGTCACAGAAGATATAAATCACAAGTTCTTTGTAAACTCAGAATTATAGTTCGTAGTCGGTGATGAAATTGGGCATTTCATCTACGAAGACTATAACAGATCAATCATGATGATTTGTCTTGATCATGGAAGTGGTGACTTCTGGTTGATGTGTTAATATGTTTTAAGAGTTAAGACATATTGAACTGGACCGCTGTGAGATTAATTATTCTCCTAAAGACTGTCAAAGGAATAATAAATCTCACGACTTGTATTTGCATGAACTCTTAATCCTGAGAGAATAATGGACCTGATCATGAGGTGTAGGTTGCTTTGATATATCAGGAGTGAGATCTAAAGTTATGGTCAAAACCTCAGTATGTTGGGCAGCCACATTTAGTGTTGATGGAACATGTATTCTCAAGATGGAATTCATAGTCTCTTAACGGAGATATAAAGTATTCCCTTGAGATAAGTTTAATGAGTTTGTTATTCAGAGAGTTAGGCCTAACCACTTTAGTAAGACTAAAGTATATATTTATGGAATTGGATTTCATAAATATATAATGAATAACATTAAAGGATTAAACCGGGTACTCAAGGATTAAGATGTAGTAATTTACAAAGTGGCAGTCTACATTAATGACTTTGTATTACTACGAATATTTTATGAAGGGGTTGCATGTATAATAAAGTCTTGGGATATAATTTATAGATAAGACCTAGAGTGCAACTATATTTATATAGTGGTATTAAATATAGTTAATGGTAACTTTGGACTTGTCAAGAGTTGACAGAAAAGCCCAAGGCCCATTGGAGCTAGTGTTTTATTGGTCCCTTTTGGTCCCACTTCAAGCCACACACTTAAGCCCAATTGGGAAGGCCCAAAAGGCCAGCCCAATTAGATAAATTGGTTAGATACAAAGGGAAAAACGTTCAGATTTTTCAGAGGGTAAGAAACACCATTGTGAAGTGGTGTGTATGTGAGTTTTTGTCACTCACTAGTCATCCCTTTTGTTACAAATTTAGAGACCACACAGCTTGGGCGTTAGTGGAATTGGAGTGAAGATTAAAAGTATTCCCGAGTACTTCAATCTTTGATTTTGAAATTCACCGCTTCAAGGTACGATCTCTTGTTCTCAAAATTCTAAAATTTACTTAGTACGTGTTATCAATATCGAATGAAGTAGATCCGTTTAAAACTTATTTTCTGCTACACTCATCTTTAATTTCCATCAGAAGCAATTACCGAGAAAACACATGAAGAACTGCTGAAGATGAATGTCAGTAGGTGCCATACCCTAGGGGATGCTACCCTGCAGCCACTCAGTGGGGATCTGTGGCGACATGATGGGCCCAAATTATCCTCCCATATCCATAGTCAATAGGAGAGGGATGCTTAAAAGCTCACAGGCCATCTCAAAGCTCATGTCATCAATTGGAATTAAGTATCCACCAAATCTAATGCCTAGGATGGCCATCCAATCAAGAGGGAGAACTGCATACTCCCTACAACTCAAGTGAAAGGTGCCTATCTCAACATGAAACTGCCGCACCAAAGCCTTCCCAATCTCGTGCCTTATGGTATACGGAAGGATCCTCAAGAAATCCTTGAATCCCTACTCTTTCAAGAAATCTGCATAGTGTCAATGGGTCCCAAGATCAAACAACAGCCAAAGAAACGTGGACCGGGCACCCTAACCACTCTTGTCAGGCCCTTGCATTCAAAATTATAAGCTATCCATTAGCACATGCATATAACCGGAATCTTGTTAGGATTCGTGCCCTTAAATCATATTGTATGATGCTATGTATGACATTCTGTATGACTGAATGTTGTGATTAATAAATTTTTTTTTATTATTATCTGAAATAATGGTAACATGAATATTCGGACATTATCATATAGTCCATGAGATGCATAGTATGTGATTTATGTGATTTAGTCACAGAAGATATAAGTCACAAGTTCTTTGTAAACTTAGAATTTTAGTTCGTAGTCGGTGATGAAATTGGGCATTTCATCTGCGAATACTATAACATATCATTTAAGATGATTTGTCTTGATCATGGAAGTGGAGACTTCTAGTTGATGTGTTGATATGTTTTAAAAGTTGAGACATACTGAACTGGACTACTGTGAGATTTATTATTCTCATAACGACTGTCAAATGAATAATAAATCTTACGACTTCTATTTACATGAACTTTTAATCCAGAGAGAATAATGGACCTAATCATGAAGTGTAGGTTTCTTCAATATATCAAGAGTGAGATTTCAAGTAATGGTCAAAACCTCAGTATGTTGGGCAGCCACATTTAGTGTTGATAGAGCATATATTCTCAGGATGGAATTCATAATCTCTTAACAGAGATATAAAATATTCCCTTGAGATAAGTTTAATGAGTTTGGCTATTTAAAGTGTTAGGCCTAACCGCTTTAATAAGGAGTTACTAAAGTATATATTTATGAAATTGGATTTCAAGGATTAAGATGTAGTAATCTTCAAAGTGGCAATCTATATTCATGACTTTGAATTACTACGAATATTTTATAAAGAGGTTTCATGTATAATAAATTCTTAGGATATAATTTATTAATAAGGCCTAGAGTGCAATTATATTTATATAATGGTATTAAATATAATTAATGGTAACTTTGGACTTGTCAAAAGTTGACAGAAAAGCCTAAGGCCCATTGGACCTAGTGTCTTATTGGTCCCTTTTGGTCTCATTCCAAGCCATACACTAAAGTCCAATTGGAAAGGCCCAATAGGCTAGCCCAATTTGACAATCAGTTAAAAATAAAGGGAGAGACATACATAATTTTTCATTTAGAGAAAAAAGAGAGACATCATTGTGAAATGGTGTGTATGTGTGAGTGAAGCCACTCCATTGTTCTCCCTTGGAAACTGATTAAGAGACCACACTTCTTGAACGTAAAGTGGAATTGGAGTGAAGATTAAAAGTGTTCCCAAGTACTTATAATCTTTTATTTTGAATTTCACTACACCAAGGTACGCTATCTTGTTCTTAAATTTTGAAATTTACATAGTGCATGTTATCAATCATGAATAAAATAGATCCATGTTTGTTGCTTCCGCTGTGTGTTTTGTATGAGATACAAACCAGATTTTCTAACACCTCTCCCTTCCATGCCTAAGAGGAAAGATGATCCTTCAACCCGCGCTAAAGGTGAATGTCTTTAATACTGCCAACTACTGCTCCAGTATAAGCATTGGCCTTGACCTGACGTGGCGGGAATCTCAGCCTCAAGCCGCGCCTCCAGATGCCTGGATAGACCTCCTCCTCCCCAAACAAATCAAGCTCTATATCAAAAAGAAGATCCTCATCTAGTATCTCTCCTCTAAAGGCTCCTCTCCTTGTAGCCGGCCTACGCCATGAGGAAGCCCCACTGGAAATAATGTGAGACTTAAAGGAGACAATGACTGTCTCGACTGAACACCACCTCCTAGATCAAGTCTCCATAGAGATCTCGTCAGTGGGCCTAATGTCGTCACCCTCGCAGTCAAAATGGCTTTACAAAACACAAGCCGCTTACTTACCAGCCGAAGCAGTCTCATCATCAAAAGAATCGTCCCCATGGGACGTAACGTAAATGGGGGCCTTCCTCTGATCTCCTCCGGATCTCATCCTCCGTGACATAATCTACAAAATAGCAAGAAAATTGAATCACAATTGGTAAGTCCATAAGTTAAATGGCAACACAAGTAGACTAACACTATCTTCGAAACAGGCAGGGTAATACCTGACACACAGCAGCGAAAGAAATTCAAGATCGGGACTGCTGTTTAGATATTCTCTATTTCTACCCGGCCCAAGACCAAGACTGTTATTCAAATATCCTCTATTTCTACTTGGAAAAAATCAGGACTGCTATTCAAATATCTTCTATTCCTACCTGGCACCAAGCGGGACTACTATTCAAATACCCTCTATTTCTACTCGGCCCAAGACCAAGACTACTATTCAGATATCCTCTATTCCTACCCAACCTAAGACCAAGACTGCTAGTCAGATATCCACTGTTTCTACTTGGTAAAGATCAGGATTGCTGTTTAGATATTCTCTATTTCTACTCGGCCCAAGACCAAGACTACTATTTAGATATCCTCTATTTCTACTTGGCAAAAATCAGGATTGTTGTTCAGATATCCTCTGTTCCTACCTGACACTAATCAGAACTGCTATTCAAATATCCTCTATCTATACCTAAATCTCCCAAATTTTGAGGCTAACTAATGGTCGTGACGTATGTCTCGCTAGCATTTTGACAATAAATTCGAAAGATCTCTCAAGTTTCTACTACCCGAGACTGCTATTTTGATATCCTCTGTCTCTACCTAGATCCCCTAAACTTTGAGGCTAACTAGCTAACGTGTCGTATGTCTCGCCAACAGTTTGACACTAAATTCCAAAGATTTCGCAAGTTTCTACTACCCGAGATTGCTATTCAAATATCCTCTATCTCTACCTAGATCCCCTAAATTTCAAGGGTAACTAGCAACCATGTCGTACGTCTCACCTGTATTTTGATACTAAATTTCAAAGATCTCTCAAGTTTCCACTACCCAGGACTGCTATTCAGATATCCTCTGTCTCGACCCGAATCCTCCAAATTTCAAGGTTAACTAGCTTGGGTAGCCTGGCTGCTCGACACACCTTCTTGGGCTGTTGGGTTAGCCCGACACACCTTGAAGGGCCATCGATCAACATTAACCAAGTCAACGTTAATCGTTGACCTGGTTAAACCTCCGCAAAAATGAGAGGGGGGGGGGGCTTTTCCTCACCCAGAGTTTAGAGACATGTTTGGAAAATATTTCGGAAGCAATCACAGTATAGCAGTATAGTCAGCTACGATCCAGTCTCAATTCGTGAGTAGTCTCCGCACGCAAATTGAGGGCAACAAAATTCAAAATCAAATAAAGAAGGGGCAGCTATTGATACCGTATTTTGTCCGCCCTCGATTTGAGTGCTAGACCCTGAAAAATAAAAAAATATTATCTTCTCACCATAGGGCCACGAGGACATCCAGAATGATGTGAAGCAACCTGTTTGAACATCAAAGCACCCGAAGTGCCTTTTTTAGCTAAAATGACCAAAATGCCCCTTGTCAACCTACGGTTAACTGAAGGTCAAATGAGGTTAAAACCTTCACAAAACAACAATTTTCATAGTTTTACATCAAACCCGAGCTTTTCAGAGATTTTGGCAACTTTGACCAAGTTAACTCGGAGTTGACTCTTAGCGGGCCCCAAAAATCCTAATTTTGATTAGACCTTCAGAACGGGTTGAAACTAACACCATTGCGAAGATTATCAAATCCTCATTCCAACAACAATTCATGGGTCAAATTTGGGGTTAGAAAAGTTGAGATATCATGAAAACTAGGATAACGCACCTACCAATGCACCGCTAACTTTTGAGAGCCATAACTTTTGATCTGACCATTGGATTTTCAAGTTCCATACCTTTTTAGAAACAGGAAGTTAAGATCTTTCCATGGGTGTCAAGATCAACCCAATCCAAGACCTCTTGAAGGTGGTGGCCCTTGAAGGGTCACCACCTCCTAAAGAAGAGTCTCCCTCCGTCCTACTCTCTACCTGGATGTTTTCTACACATTTTTCCTCTCTCAAACACAAAAAACACATCAAAGCCTCTTGATTCTTCCTTCTTCACCAAAAATACAAGGTATTGTTCTTATACCCAATCTTCTTCTCCTTGGTTCTACACCTTGGATTTGGGGTTTAGGGGTGTGGATGTAGCTTTTTAGCTACTATCCACACCCCTAACTTTCTAAATCTTTTTCTAGCATTTATCTTACTCTTTCATGCCTTAATAACACGATTTATTACTTTTCTTAGCATGTTTCTCGCTTTATCTTGCTCCTAGCATGTTCTTAGTTTAGATCCATGTTCTTCCATGCTTGTTTACATGCTATTTGTCTTGATCTACATGCTTTATGCTTTATGCCATGTTTTCCTATGCTTTGTTCCTCTTTTTGTTCTATGTTGATGTTAGGGTTATATGCACATATGCTTGCATAATGTTGTTAGCTATATGTTGATGTGTGTATTTCCATACTATGTTTAGATCCTTGTTTTCACTTGCTTATATGCTTGGATTCATGTTCTTCCATGTTTATGTGCTAGGGTTGTACAAGTTTATGTGTATGTTTCTAATGAACTATGTTTTCACATGCCTACGTGCTTGGATCTATGTTCTCTACATGCTTTATGCCATCATCTATGTGCTTATGTGCTTTACGCCACATTTATATGCTTAGGCCTAGACCTTGTTTGTCATGCCATGTGCTATTGTAGCTCTTTTGTTCCTTTTATCGCGTCTTCTTGTGTTATGGCCTAATGGTTAGGACCTGATCTAGACCCTATGATCTTCATCATTGTCCGTACACCAAGGCCCACATCAAAAGGGTTTAGATTATTCCTATTTGCATGTCTATGCTTGCTTGCTTTTATGTTTTATTCTTGTGCTAGCCTCTCTTATTCTAGGCTTTGCTATACTTGACGCCCTCTGCGGGCATGACCTTGTATGGTTACATCCGACGCCTATAAGACTTTGTTCAGTTGTAACCATTTGGGAGGCATCTCCTGATGCCGGGTTGCTCTGTGCGTACCCTTCCCTTTCCGCTTTGTGCGATGCTATACTAACCATGTTTGTTTGCGCCACCTGTTGGTTTTCTATGCATCTTTACACACTTGCTTACATGTTCATGTATGAGTCTTGCTTACTAGTGTGCCATCCATACTTCAACACAATGAAGATATGGACATCCAATCAAAACCTACATTTGTCCCCCATGGACACCACCTTTTGTTTGCCTTTTTGCTTGTTTTTCTTCTTTCTTGTTTGCTCGTTTTCCTGTTTGCTTTCTTGCTTCCTCGCTTGTTTGTTTATCTTGTGGCTTGCCATGTCTCCTGCCATATGCTATGTTTGCCATATCTATCTTGCTTGTTTGCTTTGTACCCTTTGCGCATTATCTACGCTTCTCTTTCTTTCGATTGCTTGTCTGCTGGTTTCTTGTCTTTCTCTTTACATGTACACATATGGAGTGAGGACGCATGGAGCTAGGGGACGATCTCCTAGGCGCAAGCAAAAAAGGCGAGGATGTGAGCATGTGGATATAAGCCAAGTGGAATGTTCAGTAGTTTTAGGAGTGTAGCCTCTCCCATTTGGTTATGTACTCTTTTAAACCCCCTTTCCTCCTCCCTCATTTCCCTCTTAGATGGGTTGTATTAGGTATTCATGTTGTGTACCATTCGTCCTCGTCTCTAGAGTATGGCAAACCTTGCTTACTTTCCTGCACCTATATTTTGGGCCATGCTCTAAGGATGTAGGCTTTTGCTTTCTTGCTCTGTGTGCTAGCATTGTGCATAATGTATGTATATATATACCTACTCTACCCCTTCCGGTGTGATTGTCACGGTCCATATCACCTAAGGTGAAGCAATGCCTAATTTCTACCGCAAAAGTAAGGTGACGTGTCGCTGGATTTTCTTCATGGAAATCTGGTAGTTTGCCCAAATGCCTTAGGAAAGCATAGATTGGGACCACACCCATTCAAAAGCCAAACCTCAAAGCCCCCAAGCATGCAAAGCCCTAAAAGCCAATGCCAAAATCATGTTTTTTACTACCAATCTCCAAAGATTAAGGTTTTATCAAAACAAAGGACTATCCTTGGATAGGCATTGTGGGGTGCCTAGCACCTTCCCCACACATACCAAACATCCAGACTCAAGAATCAAGATTTATTTTTTGTCATCCACATTAAATTAGGGAAAATGCCCTTTTTCTTAGCCTAGGATTGGTAATAAAATCAACTAGAAATAGGTGACCAGTCACACCTTTGAAAAACCCAATGATTAGTGGCAACTTCACTTACCTTCGGTAATCACCTAAAATTTGGCCAAGATTGTTGCCACACCTCTAAAGGTAGACCTACCTTCCTCCACTGAGAGAGAGAGAGAGAGAGAGAGAGAGAGAGAGAAAGCACCCGAAGCTCCATGCGAACCATACAAAATCATTGAAAGGGGCCTCTAACGGGCCCCACACGTGGGAGCATCTCCACAACAAATGGTTGAACGAAGGCCCGTATTGCAGAAAACTTGCATTTTTCATATTTTTGAAACCTTAGCTGTGTATGCAGGAATGTGCCTGTGTACGCATGCTTTGGCCCATGTACGCTGACAACTGCCTACATACGTGGGCCGAGGGCCACTTTGATCTTTTATTTCCAAAATTCTATTTTTGCTCATTAAAAAATTAATATTTTCCATTTTAACACAACTTAAGTCAATTTGATATCTGATTGGGCTCCAAACTAGCCTTGGGCCTTAGAGTTTTAGCATCATTGGAAATCGAGAGCTCGAGTCATAAAGGGTTCAAAATGCGATGTCTATAGCTACTTTCAATTCAATATTCAGCACCATAAATCATCACCCTACCGTCCTTAGACAAATGAAGCAGTTGAGGCTGCAAACAAGACCATAGGGCAAATTTTGAAGAAAAACACGAAGAACTACAAGGATTGGCATTTACAATTACCCTATGCACTTTGGGGGTACATGACATCAATTTGGTCATCCATAGGAGCCACTCCTTATTCATTGGTGTATAGGATAGAGGCAATCCTTCCCATTAAGATGGGTGATCGTTCATTGAGAACAGTATTGGAGAGTGAAGTCCCCGAAGTAGATTGGTTGCAAGGTAGGTATGACCAATTATGCATGATGGATGAGAAGAGGCTCAAGGCCTTGTATCACATTCAAGGTTACCAAAGGAGACTTAGAAAAGCCTTTGACAAGAAAGTAAGAGCTAGAGATTTGAAGATAGGAGATTTAGTGTTACAGGGGATTTAAGCCCCAATTCTAGAAACAAATGGGAAATTTAAGTAGAATTGGGCAGGTCCATACATCATCAAACAGATATACTTGGGGGGAGCAGGAAGGTTGATGGACTTAGATGTAATTCCTTTTACTGAGCTAACTAATATGAATCAATTGAAGAAATACCACATCTGAAGTGGTAGTCTGAGGAATGGCTATTAGGTTGAAAACCCAAAAGGGCAATCTATGCAAAAGGAGAGTAAAAGAAAAGAGAGTGAATGAGCCTGCTAGGTTGAAAACCCAAAAGGGCGGCCCAAGCAAAAATTAAGGCAAATAAAATAAACTACGCGATGACTTGATCCTTCTACCAAGGAGGTACATAGGAAACCATATATTTGCCCCATCACAACTTACCTAGACCCACCATCTACCAATAAAGTACAGAAAAGAAGAAATTTTTTTGCCAAGATTTAACCATTCCATCAACCCAAACCATGCCATTACATAAACCGTAAAACCCAAACATAAACCAAACCCTAAACAGAACCCTAAAGCTAAAAATCCTAAATAATTCCTAAAGCTAAAAGTTTTAAACTAACTTTTTAAATAAACATGTTCAAAGCCAAAAAATAAAAGAATCAGGTCTTCTTCAGCTTTTTCTTCTTTAATTGTTCATTAGTTCCATCTGTAGTAAGTACCTCATCATCTTTGTCTCTCCTTTTGAACTCATAGTTGTTATCCCCTTGCTTGCCTTGGTTATCTTCAAGAAACTGTTTTCTCATAGAAGCCATGTCAATCTCCTTATCCCTAATCCTGATCATTAGCCAGTTAAAGTATTCCACGGTCATCCCTGTGGAAGTAAACCTTAACAAAAGATTAATCCACTTGGTTAGACATGTCCAAGCCCAACAACATGTTCCTTACAGAAGTAGGAGTTGTGTCCATAGGAATAAAAGGTTTTCTTCCTCTACCACCAGGCATTCCTTGCTCATATTGGAATTGTCTCAAGAGTTTATCAGCATTATAGAAAGATGCCCTCCTTAAACTAACCAAGAAGATATGATCTGATCCTAGAGATTGCAACAAAGGAGGTGGGCACTTCCACCAATAACAATCCCCTCGAATTGAGATATTGGATTTCTCATCCAAAAACTTCACCTAATCACTTTCAATCTAACATTTGGTCTTGAGGACAACCCTACTAGGGAAATTGCTAGGACCATAGTTGGCAACAGTAGGTGTAGCTATCATGTCTAGTCTTTCCATCAACCATATCTGCAAAGTCAAGCGACTCCCAAGGAATTGTTATGATTCTCCACCAAGAAATACAGAGTCCAGCCCTAAAAGAGTTTCTGCCAAGATCAAAGAAGTAGGATTATCACCATCCCTAACTTAACTTACAATACCTATGGCTCGAGCATCTACAAAGCCAGGTCTTCCAGAGTGAAACAAGAATTCTCCCATGAAGTAAAGAGCTTACCCAAAATTTTTCTGCATTAGTACATTTATCAATACGCCTCGTAACAACTGCATGAAGATTCACCATGTGGCCTTCAATCATGCTACTGGTAACTGAAGTGGAAAGGCCTAGGGCGTCAAATAAAATCTCCCTATGCTTGGGGTTACAAGAAATGGCTACAGACTTTTTGCTAGGCTAATAACCCAGAATAGCAGAAAATTCTTTGATTGTACGACAAAGTTTAATAGTGTTAAACCGAAATACATGGTCTTCAGTATCCTAGAACTTCAGGGTGGCACAGAGAAAATCCCACTTGATCTTGACATTCCTTAGAGCCTTGATCCCCTCTAGAAATGAAATTGGTCTTGGTGACAAAATCAAAGTTACAAACCCATCTATTGATATCATGTGTGATTGAATGAGGAGGATTTTGATTGTTGGCCATGAATAATTGTTGTATATGATTACTGTTTTTTTTTTTTTGATAGCTTTGACGCAGATATTTGTTTGCAGGTTTAATGTTAAGGTAGGCTCTCATAGTCTCTAACCAGGTTTCTAAATAAGTTTAGAGAGTTTGAAGTTGACTAGGAGAGTATTTCATAGTCCAAAACAGATAAAAAATGTGAAAAGTCAAGGCAAGATTGGGTATGCCAATCGGCATCCCAAGGTGCCAATCAACACTACCCAAGTGCCGATCAGCACTCCAAGAGTGCTGAATGGCACCCATTCCCCCTAACGGCATTCTGGCTAATTTTGTGTTCTAGGGCACATTTTTTGGTCCATTTTGACCCCATTCTTCATTCCAAAAAGTAATTGTGCCATAAAATTTCTTAAAAATTCACATTGATTGTCAAACTCAGGCATTTGGCCATGCCTTATCCCCTTTTCTGAAACAAACCAAATTTATCATCTATTTTCCACACCAAAAAATAAAAAAATAAAAAAATTTAAAAAATAAAAAATCATCATGCATAAGTTTTCAAACCAAGGGCATTCAACTATGCCTCATTTAGGTGAGTACAAATCACATCAAAAGTGGTCAGATAAGTTTAAATTGTACACAACAAAGCTTCATCAAGTGAATTCTAAACTTGTCTCATCTAAATTCTAGCAAGGCTAAAGTCATCCAAGGACAAGGAACAAAAGGTGGAAATTAATACAAATTGTCTAACTACGGAATATTTTGTCTTTTGCAGGGAAATTAAAATACAAGTCAAGCATCATTTGGACTTCGAGTCCACCTGCAAGAAAATCTTCTAGACCCACCCCTAGAGGAACCACCCTATGTGTCTCCCTCTTGACTTGCATAAAACCAAGATTCTTGTTGCCTATTCTGAAATTCAAGGTTTCTGATTTACTCTTCCAAGGATCTTGTGTTGGCCTCAGCAGTTGCCATCTGATTGTTCTGAAAAATCACCAGAGACAAGTGTTAAGTTCATTACCATGAATTTCAAGCAAAAATCATTAAGGGAGTGTCATCATTTTTCCCAATTTCACTTCATTGAGCACATATTGGGAAGATTGCATATGTGCCACCAGCTGCAAGCCTCCAATCATCCGCATGCTTTCTCCCATGAGATCAACACCCATCTGGAGCATAAGGCCATAAGTTCATAAATAACTCAATGGACAAAAATGAGACAAGAGACTAAAGGATTTTGAAATGTAACGAGTCGGTCCAAGGGAAATTTAGGGTATACTCCGGCCGGTCTAGATCCACAGAGCTAAAAGATCCATCAAGATTCATTACTTCATATTACCATGCCAAAAAATGGGGATATTTCTCCATAAAAGAATTAGAAGGACCACCAGCATTGCTAGGAAGAAGGCTCTCATTACAGAAGATAAAGCCTAAAAATGCAACATTTAGATATTTTCACAAAAGGAAAAACAAAGCAATTGAAAGATGATGATGCGAGTTATAATGCAAATCGATTTGAAAAAGAAAGAAAGTTACTGATCCTCCAGGAATGTCAACTAAGCAACCCTACAAGTGAGCTTGGACAAATTCAAGATAGTCTTCTAGCATCCCAGGAGCAATGCAGACAATCTGAGCACAAGCAATTTCTTCATTAATCAGAAGGTCTGCCAACCGGATAGAAGGACAAGGATAGGCAAGAATCATATCAGGAGGGTACATGTGAACCTGAGCCAGTACCCAGTCATCTAGATACCAATATCTCCCATGGCCACATTCAAACAACACTTGACGACCATTTAACTCTTAAGCCCATGCACACTCCTCATGCTCCACACATCCAAGCCAAGGATTTAAGGACATCTGAACACCAAAATGAACATAGAATGAAAAGGTGCCATACCCATATACCAAAAAAAAAAACAAAAAAAAAAAAAAAGAAAACAAAACTGAAAGCTCGTAAATGTGTTGAAAACACAAGAGCAATTTAGACCCCCAATAAAAGTTACGGCTCGATAGATTTTACACTAACTTAATACAAAGTGCGAAAAAGTGAAAATGCGAGCGGATGAACAAATAAGCTACTCTAATCCATAAACTAAGCAACACAGCAGTATAATGGAATATAAAAGAGTAGGGAAGAAAGATGCAAACACAGAAAACACCAAGATGTGTTTTCGAAGAGGAAACCGAAGAACTCGGCGAAAAACATCTTTGTCGCCCTCCAAGCGGAAATCGATCCACTAGACAATCAGTTGGGATACATGGGTTAGCAAGAGATCCTCCAAGCCTAATCTACCCGATGCACCTAAGCCCTCCAAGCTCCTACTCCAACAAGGCTTCTCGGAACTGTGTCTTGTTTAGCTCTCCGGATCCCGCAACAAGCTCCATGTTGCATCTGCCATTCCAGGCTTCTTCCAGTGCTTCCCAGCAGCACCAAAATGTCATTCAACACACTCAAAGGGTGAGGTAATGTTTGAGATATCAACCTCTCAATGGTATGGAAATGGAGAGGGAAGAGTTGAGGAAATACCACAAGCAAGTGTATAGAGAAAGGTGGGGATGACAATCTCTAATTCCCAATGTGTTTGG
The DNA here is from genome assembly GCF_002906115.3 of Quercus suber. Classification (NCBI taxonomy): domain Eukaryota; kingdom Viridiplantae; phylum Streptophyta; class Magnoliopsida; order Fagales; family Fagaceae; genus Quercus; species Quercus suber. Next base: position 503,840 of record NW_027069611.1, read on the forward strand.
CTAGGGCTTTCTCTCTGAAGCTCTGCTTAACATTTATGGGTAATGAGAGTATATATAGGATAGGTGCAAAATGTGTGAGTCAGTCAGTACAGGCTGGCAGAACAGATTGTCTCGCGGGTGTCTCGCGGGAAGGCCTTACCTGCGAGATACTCGCGAGACACAACTGTCTCCACCTGGCCTGACTCTTCGCATTCCAGCATGTGCATGGCACATATTTCACTTCGCGGAAAGGTAAGTCACGACATACCCGTGAGAATTCTTTAGCCTCCAAATGTTTGCGTCTTCACACACTCTCTCTATCACACAACCCTTACAACAAATCCCACAATAAATACTGGGTATAAACGATTAAAAATAATTACAATCAAATTTGGCACGGAACAAAAGCCAACAAAATACATAGTTATAAATAATAACTTTACAAAAACAAAACAAAAAACAAAAAACAAAAAAAACAAAAAAAAAAAACTCACCTCATTGACAGCTAAGCTATTGATCACCATACGCCAAGCCTACAAAGAATGCTTGGGAGGTGCTGATAGACGATACTTAGGCAGCCAGCGAAGAAACCTAGGAAACATATCATCAACATCTTCCAAAAGTTGTGGACGAACACTAAAATATTCATACATCCATAACTGGAAAAAATCAGCACACATCAACATAGGTGCAAAAAAAAAAAGCTCACCTTGAAATCTTCTTTGGATGAGTGTGGAGCATGGGTGCTTGGGTCTTGAAGGAGTCCCTCTTCATCATTCCATTCTATCAATGGATGATACTTCTTCCCATTGAATGTAAGAAAGTAAGGTGGTCTATAAGGAGATGCCATGGAGATGCAAAGAGGAAGGTTTGAAAATGGGTTTCAAAAATGGGTTTTTCAAAGGGGCTCAAAAACTTAAGTATCTGAAGAAATATTCAAAGGAATGGTAGAAATCAAGTTTAGAAGCTTGGAGAAGTGATTTTCTATGCAAGAAATGGTGTGGGAAAAGAGAAAATGCAAGAAGAACGGAGCTTGTGAATAGTGGCAATGGAGGAAGAGGAAGAAAGAAGAAGAAGAAGAAGTAAAAGAGATGGAGTAAAAAAATAAAAAGGGGGCCAAAATTTTGGCCCTCCTTGCTTTATTTTAGCTTGAGTTGTTGAATCAACTCAGGTTTGACTTGGTTGACTCAGTCAAACTTGAGTTAACTCATAAAAATAAAAATAAAAATAAAAAAAGAGAGAAAGAGAAAAAAAGAAGAAAGAAGAAAAAAGAAAAAAATGAGAGTGAATGAAATTTTAAATAAAAAATTTGAAAGAGAAATTTTTGAAAAATAAGAGATAAAAAAAACTGGTTTTTAAAATTTTTAGAAATGTCTTCAAAATTTGTGACATCAATTGGGTTGAAAAAAAAAAAAAAAAAGGAAGAGAAAAAAAAGAGAAATTTTTGAAAAATAAGAGATAAAAAAACTGGTTTTTAAAATTTTTAGAAATGTCTTCAAAATTTGTGACATCAATTGGGTTGAAAAAAAAAAAAGAAGGAAGAGAAAATTTTCAAATAAATAACTCAAGCTTTAAAAGAAAAGAAAAGAAAAAAAGAATTTCATAAGGAATAAAATTGATCAAGTGAAACAAAAAGGAAGGGAAAATTCCCTAAATAGAGCGGATAAAGTCTTAGTCATCAAAATTTTAAGTTGACTTTTCTTCTACAGATTTTCAAATTAAACGGAATATAGTTCTCAGTCTCCTACAGTCTTTCAAATTGGGCTGAATATAGTTCTTAGTTGCCTCCAAACTTTTAGATTGAGCTTAATATAGTTCTCAGTCTAAATCCAAATCGGGCAAATATAGTTCCTAGTTACCTTACTTTAGATTGAACCAAATACAATTCTCAATCTACTTCCAAATCAGGCGAATACAATTCTTGTTTACCTTATTCTAGATTTGGCGAATATAGTTCTCAGTCTACTTCCAGATTGGGCGAATATAGTTCTCAGTTTATCTCCATATCAAGCAAATATAGTTCCTGATTACTTTAATTCCAATTGGGCAAATATAGTTCCTGGTCACCTTACTTTAGATTGAGCCAAATAAAGTTCTTAGTCTACTTCCAAATCGGGCGAATATAGTTCTTGGTTACCTTACTCCAAATTTGGTGAATATAGTTCTTAGCCTACTTCCAGATTGGGCGAATATAGTTCTCAATCTACCTCCAGATCAGGCGAATAAAGTTCCTGGCTACCTTGCTCTAAATTAGGCAAATATAGTTCTCAGTCTACCTTTAGATTAGGCAAATACAGTTCTCAGTTACCTTACTCTAGGTTAGGCCTATAGTTCTTAGTCTACTTCCAGATTATGCGAATATAGTTCTTAGTCTACTTCTAGATTGGGTGAATATAGTTCTCAATCTACCTCCAAATCAAATGAATATAGTTCCTGGTTACCTTACCTCAGATTGGGCAAATAACGTGACTTACTTCTAAATTGGGTGAATATGGTTCTCTGTTTACTTCCAGATCGGGCAATTATAGTTCCTGGTCATTTCATTCCAGATTAGGTGAATATTATTCTCTATCTACCTCCAGATTGGGCGAATATAGTTCCTGGTCATCTCATTCTAGATCGAGCGGATATAGTTCTTGATTTCCTCATCAGCATTCAAGATTCTATTCATTAATTATCAAGTACAATAGGTGTCTATAGTTCTCAATTTTTGTAAAACAATAAAACACTAGTTCTACACCTATAGGTTCTAGGTTCTAGGGCTAGGAAATCTTTAAAAAATCAACCTCAATTAAATCATGGTTGCTAAAATCATTGTCTCTGTTTTACATTGACATTCGCTTTTCAAGCAATGTCAATGAGGGGCATTTCTTAGACATTCGATTTTGCACCTATAATTTAATTCTTGAAGATGTCTAAAATGACTATGTCAAATGCCCAAAAATCATAACTGCATTACATGCATTAAATCCTTCATTGCATATCATAAAAATGATCTCAAAATTCTAACGATCGCAACGATATGCCCAATTCCCAAATTGAACTGTCGAATTGAAAGATATCACAAGATCAAATGTTTGCGGTCTCCATGCATTATATGGGGGTGAAACTTGTATGTTCAAAATGTGTGTGAAACACCCTTGAACATTTAAACCCCCAATTTACAAATTACCAATTCAAGCTTATTATTAAAAAATGTACGTGCAGAAAATGAGAATAAGCTAAAACAGAATTGGTAAGACAATCTAAACCAAATAAAACCATAACCACAGCAGAAAATAAATGGCAAAAATTAAGGGAAGAGAGATGCAAACACAAAGACAACATAGCGATGTGTTATCGAAGAGGAATCTGAAGTCCTCGGCGTAAAACCTCTCCATCACCCTCCAAGTGGTCAATAATCCACTAAAGAATGAAGTTGGAATACATGAACAGCAGAAGACCATCCAAGCCTAATCTACCCAGTGTACCTAAGCCCTCCAAGCTTCTTGCTCTAACGAGGTTACACCGAACCTTTTTCTTCTTTAGCTTATCGGATTCTGCTATAGCCCATAACATCAACCAATATCAATTGGTCCCATCCTAACTGCTTCCCAAGCACCAAATAGCCTTCTCACAGATATGGGGATGGTGAGGAAAGGATTTAGCTAATGTACCTCTCACGGATGTAACAATGGAGAAGGTGAGAGTAGAGAAATTTGGAGAATCAAAAGATGAAGATTGTGGATGAATCAACATTGTTTTTCTCTATGGTTTTTCTCTCAAAATTCTCTCTAGAAGCTCTCTACATATTGTGGGTATAAGGGGTATTTCTATTAGTCTATGTTTGGAATGTGAAAAGTCAGTTTTTCCCAAACAAAGTGGTTTGGAGACTTGGCCTCACAACTATACTGAGTCGCGAGTTCAAGCCGCAAGCTAATGGCCTAGCCAGCCTGGGGCTTTTGTCCTGTAGTGTAATAGCTGGCGTGACTCTTCAGCTCCCTTACATGCTTCACGCGTGTGCCAGCTTTGGCGACTTGCAAGCCGCAAGCTAGTCGCGAGATCTAGTCGCAAGGCCCTGTTTCAATGCACACTTTTAAGCTTTTCTTCACACTCTCTCACACACTACCCTTACATGATTCTCACCTAAAGACAGGGTTTCTAAATGCTGAAATACAAACAAATTTGGTACGGAATAAAGCTAACAAGATGGTTGATTAAATTCAACCTTACAATCTCTCCCTTTGGCTATTCCGTGACAAAACCCTAAAACAAACTCTATACTTAACATGTGAGTTGGGAATAGTTGAACAAAACTCACTCACACCTAACTCTAGAATCTGTGTAGCTCTTGAACCATAAGAAAAAGTATCTCCTGAAAAACAACAACACAATATGATCATTGTATGTAGAAAACTTGAAATGCATATGGAGCAAGCACAATGCGATCAAGCAAAATGGAATAAAGTAATAGACCAAGGCTTGACTAAAAATGAACAATCACTATAAATAGTGACCACAATGCTCATTCACACAAGGAATGAACATCCAAAAATGCAAGCTAATAAGCTCATTGCAAAGTATCATTTGCATGTCCAACACTTAACCGATACAAAAACTCAAAGTAATTGTATTAAGGATATAAAATCCAACAAGGGCACAAGAGTGATGTACTTAAAGAAAATGCATAACGTTTAAACAACAAGTACTAAGCTACAAAGCGTGGGTACAAAACAAATACTGAAAATCATCTAATATATATACCACAATACCAACAGCTTTAAACAATAGCATAATGTAAAAACCAAAAGTTATAAAAACTATAAGCATATAAACAAAAGAAACCAAAAGTATGTGTGTATGAATCAATATTTCCCTTTTGAGCTCACACAACTCCCTTTTTCAATATGCACACTTCCCATTCTTGTGTTGCTCTCCCCCTTGCTGTATGCTATCAACCAATCTATATGCTATCAACCAATCTATACAATGAGTTTGTGCTTTCCCCCTTCTTGGCATGAATAGCTAAAGGCTATCTTCTAGTTTTTGTTGAATAGCATCCAACTGTGTCTCAATGGCTATTAGGCGCATTTGAACTTGGTTGTTTATGGAGCAGAGAGCCCGTTCAAATCTGAAAATGCACTGGTACAGATCCTCAAACAAAGTGCTCAACCTGTCAGTTTGAGTGCTAGTCATCTATAACACTAGTGTGTGAGGAGATGTAGATTCAAGATGCACAGGCGTAGTCTGAGTGGCTAAGCCAAGATCGGAAGAGGTAGCTTGAGGGAAATTTTCACTCTTAGGTGCTTTAGAAGAGTGAATCTTACTTGCTTGAAGAGATATCATGGATATTGGTCGATGACGTGGCAGTATTTTTCCATCTGTTTGTGGATGTACACCTTCAAGGACCATGATCTTCATGATAAGACTACAAAAAGGAAGGCATGTTCTTACTGCTGTTCAAGCTACTGTTCTCCCTATTAACTGGAAGATGTGAGGAGAGATGTCAATTTGAACTTCGGTGATGAGATCACATAGAAATTATGCTCTTCCAAGATTGATGAAGGTAGTGTTCAAGAGTGGATAAAGATTGGAGAACATGATCAATTTGAAAGTTGTCAAATCAGGTTCAAACGTTGTTGTTCCAATGGAGGTGCCTTTGGATGAAACCTCATGATCTGGACCAAGAATTTGAAGAATATCTTGTACTTTAGGAAGTCGATGATCATATAGAGTGAGATCCACATTTGCCGGTCTATTGATTTGAAGAACCTTCGCAATGTAGTCTGGATTGATGTTGAACTCCTTTCTGCTTACCCAACACTGCAACTCAACTCCGGTGTATCTAGCATTTGAATAGAACTCCTTAACCAATTCCTCAATCAGGTCCTCGAAGTTCCCAAAAAGGTCAGCCCAATCTTTTTCTTCAAAGATCCTAGGAATAAATGTTGTTCCCAAGGTATCAAATTTCACAACCCTTTCCACTACAGTAGGAGCATCTCTAAAAATGTTTGAGAAGGTTTGTGAATTGAGCAGAGTTCTAAATTTTTCACTATTTGAGGCTTAAGATGAACATCGAGTCCGTTTTGAGATAGGGGATGATGGAACATCAGATACAGGTTCTTTTCCTCGAGAGGAACAACAAGATATCTACAAAATAACTTACACACAGCAGAGAACCAAGAGCAAATCCACAAGACACAAACATAAACTTGACTAGATTCAAGTTAGTCCATGAAATAAACACACATTATCATTGAGAAAGGTACACCATTCAAGGTCTCAAGCCTTCGTCATTTCTTAAATCGCCCCCTTGTGAGCGCAAAAGATGAAATATCTTCTCATTTTGAACGAGCTCACCCCATTGCCTTCTCTCTTTAGGGCAAAAGATCTTTCCTGCCTCTACCCGATTTGACTTTGGATCTCCCATTTCGTAAATGGAAGCCAAAAAGGCTAGCTTTCTTCTCCACTTGAGATTGAACTCGGCAGAGTGACTATTGATTGAAGCGAAAAACATTGACTTTCCTCAACTTTGATCATTTTGATCCGAATCCCCTCTTTGACAAGCTTGGTAAGCCAAAAGCACGAGCTTTGAAGCAAAATTGTTCTTTTGCTTGACGTTTCACCGAGTATTCAATCCTGACTAAGCTGAACCCAAAGAATGATTATCAAACTGCGGTCATCGCTCATTAGTTGAGGCAAACGATGAAATAGCTTCGGTTTGACCAAAGCCCAAAATGGCATAACAAAATAATTGTTTAGCCAATGAGACTTCGCGCCACGGAATGGATCAAAAAACTAAACACGTTTCCAATACCGACAGCAGCTCCCCTCCTGCTCAGTCCAAGTCCAGAATCCTCTTCGTGATTTCCAAGAAGTGACAAAGAAACAATAGGAGAAAGGAGTGTAGGATTGGTATCACTTAAACGAGATAAATGTACCAAGGATGCAAAGAATCATCATGTATTGAAGTATAATCAGCAATGGTGCAAGTGGTGTGCAAATGTGATAAGTGTGCAAGCACAAATAGCATAATGTAGTCTATGAAAACCACAGAAATACATGTAACTATCTTTGAGACACATTAGAACCATCAAAGAAAGTCCTACAAATGAAGACTTAGGCCTGTCAAGCCTGCTTTCCTCGATGGAAGCCCACAGAAGGGCCAAAACACGCCTACCCATAATCAAAGCAAGCCCAAGCCCATGCAAGAAAGACCTCATTGTCATGGAAGCCCCTTCCTTACTCCTCAATATAGTTTATGAGCGGTTTAGTCCTTAGGTTACTGGAAGTTCTTTAAGGAGCTTGACCTCAAAGTTTACACGAGCATGTAAATAAGAAATGTTGCTTTTTGCTTGAAAACATAACTCCTTGATTAACTATTAGTAGTTAAAGGATAAAGGAAGTGGGAGCTTCAGGACTGGACTCAAGAGTAGAGGCTAGTCTGCTCCCAGCTTTTCATGATTCTTTCTAGCAGGGATCAGTTGTTCTTTCCATCTCGATTAAGAAGTCAAGGGTGCGGTGAGGTTTGTTAGGCATGGCCTGCAATCTCCCTTTCCTGCTTTAATGTTCGAGCTTCTAGCCTATACTTGGCTTATGGAGAGAATCCATGTGATAGAAGAGTATCAGTCAACTGGTTTGCTATGGCCTCAGTGTGTCAGATTTTCAGGAGATCGGAACAACAAGTGGTTCTTTAGTATCAACTGAGATACCTTGGAATGAACTATTTGGGCCATTTCTCCCATCAATCCGACAATTAGGTGTTGATTGGCCAGCTGTAAGTGGTCGTCTAGGTCAAAATGTTGAGGGTGGAGGCAATTGAACCGAATCGGCGGCCATTGATTCATTTGACTACTGACTGCATGAATGGATGAATCCCTCCAGTCAACTTGCCAAGGAAGAGAGTCGAAAGGATCAGTTTGTCCTGTGATGATGCTCCTTCTACCAAATAGCCTTGAATGGAAAAAGAGTGGTCAGCTTGTCCTTGTTCTCGCCTCTATTCTTGTCTTTTTCTCCTGTTTCCTCATCCCTTCCGGCAATCAAAACCAACATTATGAATTTTCCAGTGTGTGAACCCGGTGCAAGGGAACGCTTCAGCCAGGATGGTATGGGTAGTCCTCATTGTGAGTTGATCCGGTGAGAATGTTGTCATTAACGTATAAAAGACCGGGCAGAGCTTTTGATGCTGAGTCCTTTCCTTTCTGAAGAAAAAGGATTCACTATCTCTGTCTCAAAGTCACTCTTTTTTCCAGTGAGTACTAAAACTTTTTTGTACTCCAAACTGCCTCCAACCGGCTTTAAGTCTTAGGCTTCCAACTAAAGCGGAACTGGTCGAGGATCAAAATGAGTGCTTAAGGACTAACCTATGTTGCCTATGTTAACTTATTATGCAGAACTAGTTCTTTCTTCGAATTAGACTAATCGACATCCGTTTATATGCCGCTTATCAATATAAAGAAAGATAAGATCCTCTACTCTTTCAACAGCTGGAGTAAAGCCTTTCTCTTTTGTGGAACGTGCACACAGAGTTGGGGGGATCAATTGGATCTGATTGAGAAAGCCACCTTTTTAGGCTACATCTCTGGTACAGACCGAACGTCCCCTAAGGAAAGCCCGCAGAAAAAAACATCTTGGACGGAAGTTTGAGGTACTATATCAAGGACATGGAACAAAAAGGAAGCCAATCCTTAATATATCGAGCATTCTATTCACACTTCACTGACGAGGAATTCCATCGGTTGATCGACCCAAACCTTTGTAATCCTCATCGGTGACCAAGCCCCCTTTTGTCCCTCGTTTTTTTTTTTTTTCGTTCTTTTTTTAATGAGGTCTTGAACAACAACCTTAAAACCACATAACATTTTTGTCTAGTGCCCAAGCCATCTTAAGTATCCATCTTCCGTAGCTCACTCTAGGGGATAAAAGAATATGAGCACCGGATCAAAAAGGGACTTTTTCTACTAAGTTTGCCTATTTGTTAGACCAGGCTAATCGGTTTCAGGAACAAGGCCCCCTAAGCCAGAAGGAGTGGAACCCCTTTTTGTCCTCCAATATCCAGGAGAGATGGAAGCACCTAATTTGGCGAGTTGCATGGGATGCCCTCCCGGTGAGAGTCAAAATTGCCCTGATGATGCATTTGATAAATTCCCCTTTTGTCACTCAGGGCAATCAACTCTCAGGACGCCAAAGCAAACTCCAGAGCGAGAAGCGTGGGCAAGGTCAATTACTTATTGTATTACAATATTACATAAAGGAGCTCACTTAGGAAAAGCCACTTATTGGGCTGCAAGAACGGGCAAAGGGATGGGGCTTAGGTTCGATTTCAGTAATAGAACCTCGTACCCTAACCTTTAGTAAGAGAGATCCGGGGGGTGACCCTTTATCTCACCTATCAATACAGGAAGGTCGGCAGAGATGGAAATCCTAACAAACTGAAGACGCCTTTGGGATGTAGCAAAACTAAGCTCCTAGGATTGAAAACCTTCTAGGAAATAAAATAGGGCAGGCAGGACAAGCAGACTCACTTGTTGAACTAGGAGGAGCTAGAAGGTACGAGCTCTTTTATTAACCAGGCACAAATGTGCAGACTCAAGAAAGGGCGCTTACAGACTTGAGATTGACAATCGATGAACTCGCTACGGGAAGCCCGAACCCCGACTTTATAACTAGGATTTAGACCTCCCTCTGTGGTTTGAACTTGTGGAATTCAATTCTTAGAACCACCTCTCATGGTCACTCTAAACAGAGGATTTTCGGCATATACCATTAAAGAGTCGCTTTTCCTTTCCGCATGCAGAGGGGATATCTTGAGTTTAGTATTCATCCGCTAGTAGAAGGCGTCGAAGGTTTAGCCTAGCCCAGAATAACCTCTTGGAGTTGGAGGAATAACCGCAGTTAGGTGCCTAGCCTAGAATGCTTGCAAAGTAGCTAGGCCTATCCTCGTTCTATTAGTGGGCAAATCAATCCCCTGCTATTAGGAAGAATGAATCCGAGAAAACTTAAAGACCAAGAAATGGAAGCACGCTTTTGGCCATATTCGACTCA